>NC_142067.1:10636219-10936219 GCF_059756535.1 Pantherophis guttatus
AGATAGATAGAGAGAGAGAGATAATAGAAAGATAGATAGACAGACAGACGGATATGGATAGATAGATGATTAGATAGATAGATGATAGGTAAATAGATAGATAGATAGAGATAGATAGTGGATGGATAGATAGATGATAGAGAAATAGATAGGTAGGTAGGTAAGTAGGTAGATAGATAGATAGATAGATAGATAGATAGATAGATAGATAGATAGATAGATAGAGAATGGATAGAAAGATAGATAGATATAGATAATCTCAAATTGCCAAGAGATGTGCAGCATCAATGAAATTTATCCATCAATCCATTGATAAATTTATAATTTATATATTCTATTATTTCTATTTTATATACAGGTAGTCCTCGCCTTACAACAGTTCATTTAGTGGCAGTTCAAAGATACAACTATAATGACTTACGATCATTTTTCATGCTTACCACCGTTGTGGCATCCCCTGATCATGTGATCAAAATTCAGATGCTTGGCATCTGACTCATATTTATGACGGTTGCAAAGTCCCATCATAAATATGAGTCAGTTGGTCCTATAATCCCCTTTTGTGGCTTTCTGACAAGAAAAGTCAATGGGGAGGCCGGATTCACTCAACAATCTGGTACTAATGTAAGAAATGCAGTGATTCATTTAACAACTGTGGCGAGAAAAGACATAAAATGGGGCAAAATTCACCTGTCTCGCTTAGTAACAGAAATTTTGGGCACAATTATGGTCATAAGTCAAGAACTAGCTATAATATAAATAAATGATAACTGTAAAATTACTTCATAAATTATAAACATTCATAAAATCACATTATTAATGCATTATTATTAACACAGGGTTTTTTCGTATCAAAAGACCAAAACATGAGCTACTTGCATAAAATTTATCAATCAATCCATAACTCCCTTTTTATGACCCTGTAACCCCTTAATTTTAGGAGTAGAGTCGGGCCCACTGAATGGAGTTGAGGGTTTACTGGTCAGATCAATAAATATGCAATTTACATTGTGCTCATTTCACTCTGCAAGGTGTCTTCGGATGGATTATTATATTATTTGTATTATTATATACTATAAATAAATAACTAATAAATAATCATAACAATTATTGTTATCAATAAATTACAAACATTCGTAGAATCACCGAGCCTTAGAATTGGATTGAGATATACATGTAATAAACTGACATTTAATTTGGATCTGTTAAAAGTTAGGATAGAATAGAACATAATTTAGAATAGAATAGAATAACGGAGATGGAAGGGACCTTGGAGGTCTTCTAGTCCAACCCCCTGCTTAGGTAGGAAACCCTACACCACTTCAGACAAATGGTTATCCAACCTCTTCTTAAAAACTTCCAGTTGCATTCACAACTTCTGGAGGCAAGTCATTCCACTGATTAATTGTTGTATCTCTCAGGAAATTTCTCCTAAATTCTAAGTTGCTTCTCTCCTTGATTAGTTTCCACCCATTGCTTCTTGTCCTGCCCTCAGGTGCCTTGGAGAATAGTTTGACTCCCTTTTCTTTGTGGCAGCCCCTGAGATATTGGAATACTGCTATCATGTCTCCCCTTGTCCGTCTTCCATTAAACTAGACATATCCAGTTCCTGCAACTGTTCTTCATATGTTTTAGCCTCCAGTCCCCTAATCATCTTTGTTGCTCTTCTCTGCACTCTTTCCAAAATCTCAATATCTTTTTTACATCGTGGGGACCAAAACTGAATGCAGTGTTCTAAGTGTGGCCTTACCAAGGCATTATAAAGTGGTATTATAAAGTTCTATTATCTCCATTTAAAAAACATTTTCAGCTACTTAACTTAATTTCTATTTATTATTATTATTTTTGCCTCGGTGAGCCTCGGTGACGCAGTGGTTAGAGTGCAGTACTGCAGGTCACTTCTGCTGACTAACGGCTGCCTACAATTAGGCAGTTCAAATCTCACCAGGCTCAAGGTTGACTCAGCCTTCCATCCTTCTGAGGTGGGTAAAATGAGGACCCAGATTGTTGGGGGCAATACGCTGACACTGTAAACCACTTAGAGAGGACTGTAAAACATTGTGAAGCGGTATATAAGTCTAGGTGTTGGAAGGAAGGAAGGAAGGAAGGAAGGAAGGAAGGAAGGAAGGAAGGAAGGAAGGAAGGAAGGAAGGAAGGAACCAACCGTGATGGCACAGTGGTTAGAGTGCAGTACTGCAGGCTACTTCTGCTGACTATCGGCTGCCTGCAATTTGGCAGTTCAAATCCCACCAGGCTCATGGTTGACTCAGCCTTCCATCCTTCTGAGGTGGGTAAAATAAGGACCCAGATTGTTGGGGGCAAAACGCTGACACTGTAAACCACTTAGAGAGGACTGTAAAACACTGTGAAGCGGTATATAAGTCTAGGTGTTGGAAGGAAGGAAGGAAGGAAGGAAGGAAGGAAGGAAGGAAGGAAGGAAGGAAGGAAGGAAGGAAGGAAGGAAGGAAGGAAGGAACCGTGATAGCACAGTGGTTAGAGTGCAGTACTGCAGGCTACTTCTGCTGACTATCGGCTGCCTGCAATTTGGCAGTTCAAATCCCACCAGGCTCAAGGTTGACTCAACCTTCTGACTCTGTAAAACCACTTAGAGAAGCTGTAAAGCACTATAAAGTGGTATATAAATCTAAGTGCTAGTGTTAGTCTTTCCCCATTACTTTCACCTGCAATTGGTATTTGGAAGCATGCTCCCTCGGACCTAGAAATAATCGGTCATTTCAAGGAACCATAACCCTTCATGCTACTCCCTTCTGTAAATTTATCCAATCCAATTTTTAGAAACGGTTGCTTGATGGGGATGAAAACCCTTTGCCGAATAGGACTTCGGCTTAGAAACCAGAATGTGAAAGGCCCCCAAGCATAGCTTTGCACATCTTGCAATTGTTTGGCATTTAACAATGCTTAGATATTCATGAAATTTCCAAAGTGCTTTACTGTAAGAGGTTGTCATGGCTGAGAGAAAACCAAGGCCGCAGCCTCCTTTGTTTCAGAATGCAGATATTTAAAACCACGACAAAGGGATTAGAACTGTAATCATTTTACCGAAGTCGTTCAAATAAAGAGGCTTTTTTAAAAAAAAAATACACCTTAAAAGACCCTCGAGAGCAGTTAATTACGCAAGCATAAAAACTCCAGAGAAATAGCAGGCTCCGCTAACTGAGGAGTGGAAAGAAAGAAAAAGGGACGGCCATTGTGGAACAAAATAAAACTTTCCAAGGTGATGCTAAATTCTTTCAATGACTTTATAAGTTAGTCACGATTGTTCAAAGTTACAGCAGCCTTAAAGAGGTGCTTTATGGCCAGTAAAGCACTTGCAATTGTCATAAAATGTCGTAATGTTCTCCCGTGCCAGTCCTAGGATTGCAATCTGGGTGTTTGGTAATCAGGTTATGCTTTAGAGCAACCAATTGCCGAGTGACCAGATTGCAATCACATGACTGCCCTGCAGAATGTTATGACATTTTGTGACAGGTGGAAGTGCTTTGCAGGTCATTTTAAGCACCCTTTCCAAGGCTGCTATAACTCTGAACAATCGTTAAGCAAATGGTCGTTAAGCAAGGACTAACGTATATAGCAGTGATGGCAAACCTCACGCGTCTGGGCCGCAACCCGGAAGAGAAGCTGTCCAGGGTGCATGCACGCACCCGAAAATGAACTTGTGGTTTCAGCTATTGAACTTCCGGTTTCAGCCAGTTACTCTTCCGGGTTTCTGGCGCACATGCGCACGTGATGATCAGCTGGCTGGCGCGCATGCTCACGCAGGAAAACGGAAGACCAGCTGAAGATCATCTAGTTTCCGGCACTGTGCATGCAAAAAGGCCAGCTGATTGATGTGTGTGCATGCGCGCCAGAAACCCAGAAGAGGAACGGGCAGTGCCGGGCATATCAGGTGACATGGCTCCACATGCCACTTCGAGCACACGTGCCATAGGTTCACCATCATGGTTATAAGCCATTGAAAATGATTGCTTTCTAAGAGCCACTATGGCACAGTGGTTAGAATGCAGTATTGCAGGCTAATTCTGCTGGATGACTGCTGACTGCCGGCAGTTCAATTCTCACCAGGCTCAAGGTTGACTCAGCCTTTCATCCTTCCGAGGTTGGTAAAATGCAGACCCAGATTGTTGGGGGCAATAGGCTGACTCTGTAAACCGGTTAGAAAGCACTTATATACCATTTGGAGAGAAGTGGTATATAAGTCTGAGTGCTATTGCAATCTTCTCCGATGGCCTGATTCATCAAACATGGCATATTTACCAAATGAGAAGCTGAGAGAAACGAATCACTAATATACTCATCTACCCCATTATTATAATCCAAAACTGACATTCACTCATCCTTATCAAAGGTTATTGTAATCTTCCCAATCCACTTCTAGAATGTCCTTCCTTATTGATAGTTATCAATCTACCCTATCAGTCATGTCTCCTCTGAAGACTCCTTGATATGGAAGGCATGAAATAATCTACCATGAGCATCCTGGAAATACATTGGCCACTATGGAAGACAAGAAGCTGGATAGGTAGGGCTTTAATCTAATTCATCAGAGCTATCTTACATTCCTCAGAAATCCAATTAGCTTCCTGTGTCTCTTCTTATCACTGGGATTTTACTGAATGTCAGTGAAAAGTCCTTTTCTTTGCTCTAGTTACATAGCAGTCTCACCGAACATCATTTTCAAGGAAACAGACTAGTCTATAAAGGATTTTTCACTCTTTAGTTTATGATCCTTATCCTTACCTTTCCTTCTTTTGGGGTTGTAGAAAGTTAGCACCCACCCCTCTCCTAGAAGAATGAAATATTCTAGGAAATATAAAAAAGGCAGAATATTTCCTCTAAAAGAGAAATAAAAAATCTTAAAGGAAACAGAAACTCAGCCTCAGCTCCCTGTCCCCAGCAGATATTTTGGTGCCAACCTATCTACAAGACAAAAAACTGGGCCAGCCTATCTACAAGACAAGAGACTTTAACCCTCAGGACATAATAGGATTAGCCCTCTACCCATCTAGCAGCAGAGCTCACCACATGGCACCTGGGAATATTACGTCAGCCCAAGGTTCAACCAAACTTGATTCAGACAAACATGACTCCACATGAGAGTCTGACAACAAGCAATAGAATACAGTTCTTGAACAGGAACAGGAAGCTCAAGGGCAAAGGCCAAGAGAGGGTATAAATACCTCTCTCTTTCAAAGCCATGTGCTCAGTTGCCCAGGATTTAAAACACATGTGGTCCTGTTCACCAATAAACCATCTTTCCAATCAGCCTCCATGTTTCCAACGTCTTTCTCTCCACTTGGAACTGAACCCAGATGGACATTTCTTCCAACAGGGTTATAAAGCTTACTTCTTTGGAAATTTGTTAATATGGCGTCAATGTTTTAATAAACAGTCCAGGATATAACCCAATGGGATTAAATTGCTTGATGTCAAAACTGAAAGTGAAAGAAATATATTTTAGAGCCATGTTTTTCAATCTTGGCAGCTTTAAGACGTGTGGACTTCAGCTCCCAGAATTCCCCAGCCAGCAAGGGTTCACAGGTCTTAAAAGCAAGGCTGGCTGGGGAATTCTGGGAGTTGAAGGCCACACATCTTAAAGCCTCTAAGGTTGAGAAACACTGTTGGTTATCCTGTGGTTTTATTTAATCAATATGGATGAGGACAAATCTTCTCTGCAAACGAATTACAAATTTTCCTCTTTTGGAACACAGCATTCATAATCTCTTATCTTTTCTTGAAAAAGAACTGGCCTTCCTGTAAAATATTTTTCTTATTTAAAGTTTGGGAAGAATTAATGCAACATGTTTTACGGCTCAATTCTGTGTTTTTTTTTTAAACTTGGTCTTTTCATCACTAATATTAGCCTTTTGAATGGCTTGTTCTTACTTCGTAATTCTCGAATTTTTAAAATATAGCTACCAACTGCTTTGGGTTTAATTGTCAGATGTGCAACAGTGAAGACTAAACTGTTCAATCAATTAATAATTTAAGTGGTATCCAGCTTCCTCTTTTAACAGATTAATGGAAGGGACCTTGGAGATCTTCCAGTCCAACTCCCTGCTCAAGCAAGAGATCTTATACCCGTGATGGCAAACCTATGACATATGTGCCAGAGGTGGCACGCAGCACCTTCTCCGATGGTACGCAAGCTGTCGCCCCAGTTCAGCTCCGCTGTGCATGCACACGTGCCACCCACTGGCCAGCTGGTCTTCGGGTCTCTGCCACACATGTGGGGGAGGTGGGGCGCATGCGGGGGGTGGGGGAATGCGGGAGGCGGGGCATGTGCAGAGTGGGTGGGGTGCATGCGCATGCACAGGGGCGGGGTGCATTCAGGGGGCGGGACATGTGCAGGGAGCCATGCACATGTGCAGGGTGCATTTACAGCCCCCCACGTGCATTGCATTTTGGGGGTTCAGGGGTGTGTGTGCATGCTTTGGGCACTCGGTCTGGAAAAGGTTAGCCATCACTGCCTTATACCATTTCAGAAAAATGGTTGTCCAATCTCTTCTTAAAAACCTCCAGTGTTGGAGCTCCCACAACTTTTGGAGGCAAGTCAGTCTATTGATTAATTGTTCTAACTGTCAGGAAATGTCTCCTTAGTTCTAGGTTGCTTCTCTCCTTAATTAGTTTCCATCTATTGTTTCTTGTTCTGCCTTCAGGTGCTTTGGAGAATAGGCTGATTCCATCTTCTTTGTGGAAGCCTCTTAGTTATTTGGAACACTGGTGTCATGTCACCCCTAGTTCTTATTTTCATTAAACTAGAATACCCAGTTCCTGCAACTGTTCTTTGTATGTTTTAACCTTCAGTCCCCTAATCAGCTGTTTGAAACACTGATAGACTCAAATATGGAATTTATCCAGTTTTCTTGCATTTCCGTAGCACTGAAATTTCCATCAGAAGTTCAAAGCCCCACTAGATGTAGCAAGCAATGTCCAGCATGTTTTATCACGCTCTAACAAAGCGAGGTCAGTTCGTAGGGCAGCTTATAATGATTACTACCCGGTGAAAAATGTTTCCAACATCTCTACCAAAATTTTTCTTCCTCCGCTCTTTTTGCAATGTGAAACCAAGGCCAGAGGTCAGCTATTATCTCTTAACCCCTGATGACTTTGCTTCTTGTTAGGATACAAAAGACTGTTGAAAAATGTGTGCGCCATTTTTCTGGTATTGTTTTTAATCTCCTTAGAGAGCCAAGCGTAGCATTCAAGTACAGTTGACGCTACCCCATTTTCTGAAAAGATTGCAAAGTGGGGAAAAGCTCTGAAAGAATAAACAGTAGAGATAGTCCTCGATTTACAACATTTTGTTTAGTGACCGTTTGAAGTTGCAACGGCGCTGGGAAAAAGATGATTTATGATAGTTTTCCACACTTACGACCGTTGTAGCATTTCCATGGTCACATGAACAACATTGTCAAGAGGCTTGACAAGTGACTCATACTTACGATGGTTGCAGTACCCCGATGTCATGTGATCCCCTTTTGCGGCCTCCGGACAAGCAAAGTCAATGGGGAAGCTGGATTCGCTTAACAACCGTGTTGCTAACTTAATAGTTGCAGTGATTCACTTAACCACTGTGGCAAGAAAGGTCATAAAATGGGGGCAAAACTCAATTAACTGTTTCGCTTAGTGACATAAATTTTGGGCTCGATTATGGTTGTAAGTCGAGGGCTATCTGTAGTCATCCAAGAGTTTAGACTGGATTTGGCTTTTTTGTCCACTTATTGAATTATTCCCAAGGACCTGGGATAATGAAAATATGGCTGTTTGACAATAAAGGTATTGTCACAGAATGAAAGCCATTCTGAGCGATTAGAAAGCCATTCTGAAGTATGGCCATGGTAAGACCACACTTAGAATACTGCATCCAATTTTGGTTGCCATGATGTAAAAAAGATGTGAAGACTCTAGAAAGAATGCAGAGAAGAGCAACAAAGATGTTTAGGGGACTGGAGGCTAAAACATATAAAGAACAGTAGCAGGAACTGGGTATGTCTAGTTTAATGAAAAGAAGGACTAGGGGAGACATGATAGCAGTGTTCCAATATCTCAGGGGCTGCCCCAAAGAAGAGGGAGTCAAGCTATTCTCCAAAGCTCCTGAGGGCAGGACAAGAAGCAATGGGTGGAAATTAATCAAGGAGAGAAGCAATTTAGAACTAAGGATGGGACATCCTGAAAAAGATGCTTTTTCAGGAGGCAACTGGACTTTCTTGTTTTTTTTTTCTTTTGAAGACATTTCACTCCTCATCCAAGAAGCTTCTTCTGCTCTGACAGGATAGTGGAGAATGGGAAGATTTATATTCCTTTCAGGCAGCTGGTCATTTGCATCCTTTTAGATTTGCCCTCCTGAAAAACCATCTTTGACCTGGATGACTGACAATCTCTACAGATTTCTAGAACTAAGGAGAAATTTCCCAACAGTTAGAACAATTAATCAGCAGAATGACTTGCCTCCCGAAGTTGTGAGTGCTCCAAGACTGGAAGTTTTTAAGAAGAGATTGGACAAGAATTTGTCTGAAATGGTTCAGGGCTTCCTGCCTGAGCAGGGGGTTGGACTACAAGACCTCCAAGGTCCCTCCCAACTCTGTTATTCTGTTATTTTCTGTTATTCTGTTATTATATTATGATTATGAGCCACGGTGGCGCAGTGGTTAGAGTGCAGTACTGCAGGCTACTTCTGCTGCCTGCCGGCTGCCTGTAATTTGGCAGATTGAATCTCACTAGGCTCAAGGTTGACTCAGCCTTCCATCCTTCCAAGGTGGGTAAGATGAGGAGCCAGATTGTTGGGGGGCAATAGGCTTACTCTGTAAACTGCTTAGAAAGGGCTGTAAAGCAGTATATAAGTGCTACTGCGAAGGAAGGAAGGAAGGAAGGAAGGAAGGAAGGAAGGAAGGAAGGAAGGAAGGAAGGAAGGAAGGAAGGAAGGAAGGAAGGAAGGAAGGAAGGAAGGAAGGAGCTGTGGTGGTGGTGCAGTGGTTAGAATGCAGTATTGCAGGCTGACTCTGCCCACTGTCAGCAATTCGATCCTGAATGGCTCAAAGTTGACTCAGCCTTCCATCCTTCCAAGGTGGGTAAAATGAGGAGCCAGATTGCTGGGGGAAATAGGCTGACTCTATAAACTGCTTAGAGAGGGCTGGCAAGCACTGTAAAGCAGTATATAAGTCTAAGTGCTATTGCTATTATGTCTGTTGCCACCACTCGGGCAGGTATCCCAATCAATCATGCATTGTTACCAGCCAGGTTGCATACACTCTGTCACCCTTCCTACTGACACCTGTTCTTGCTAAAGGCAGGAACAGTTTCAACCTGGGAGCACATACAGTACATCTCCTCTCTAACCACATTCATCTCGACATTTCCAGCAAACTGATTTGATGACCTGGAACAGCTTTGGATCTTACTGGCTGCTCAGCCTCTTTGGCATCTGTCAACACGTCTGCCAGCTGTCCTGTTAGCCTGTTCAAAGACCAGAAACCTCTTTCGCTAAGGGACAGATCACTAGATTGCTAGCCAGAGGTGTTCAATGCCTGAGCTCTGGAGAGAAAACATGGAGGGGCAGGAGAATATTTAATTCACTGATGAAGCATCTGTTTGATTTCCTTAGGCAAAGCAAAGTTTTTCTTTCCCCTCGTTTCTTTCCTCCTTAAAAAGTGGCTTTCTTTCTTTTTTTCTTTCCTTGTTTTTTTCCCCACTTATTCAACAAAACCGAACAGAGCAAAATTTTAAAAATGCAATGGAAGCTGCATACAGGTACCATGTTTCCCCGAAAATAAGGCCCTGTCTTATATTTTTTTGAATCCTGAAATAAGCGCTTGGCCATATTGCCATGCACTCAAAAGACCAATTGGGCTTATTATCAGGGGATGTCTTATTTTGGGGGAAACGGGGTAGTCCTTGACTTACGGACAACAATTGACCCACCTGTGTTTCTGTTGCTAACTGAGACATTTGTTAAGTGAGTTTTGTCCCCCAGTTTATGACTTTTATTGCCTCGGTTGTTAAGTGAATCACTGCAGTTGTTAAGTTAGTAACACGGTTGTTAAATGAATCTGGCTTCCCCATTGACTTTGCTTGCCAGAAGGTTGGTAAAGATGATAGCATGACCCTGGGACACTACAACCGTCATAAATATGAATCAGCTGCCAAGCGTCCGAATTTTGATCACATAACCATGGGGATGCTGCAATGGTCATAAGTATGACAAATGGTCAAAAGTCACTTTTTTCAGTGCGGTTGTAACTTTGAGCAGTCACTAAATGAACTGTTGTAAATCAAGGACTACCTGTATACCCCTCAGCTTACAATCGTTCGTTCGGTGACCGAAGTTACAACGGCACTGAAAAAAGTGACATACACGTGTTTTTACACTTACAACCGTTGCAACATCTCCATGGTTCCACGATCCCAAAATTCAGATGCTGGGCCACTGACTTGTATTTATGACGGTCGCAGTGTCCTGAGGTCATGCGATCATCATTTTCTTTTCTTTTTTTTATTTCTTCATTCCAGGTTCTCTCTGTTTCCTTATCTGAAACATGCGATTCAGAAACTATGAATTGAGCTGCAAAATAATTTGAATGAACTTATCCTGTTTATACAGTTCTGCAAATAAATACAGACCTGCAGCCCACCTCTGGGCACCACCCCCTCGGCCTCAACCAGCACCAGGAGCCCAGTAAAAGCCATTGTCGGACATATCAGCCTCATCCGAAGTAAGTGGCTGGGAGGGGCAAGGGGCATGGCTGGGAGTGGTTAGCTACCGGTTCGGACGAACCGGCTGAATCCCACCACTGCCTTTATATCCATTTTAAAGCTAAAGTCTCCTTCAAAACGGACTCAACTCCTGATGGTTTACGGACAAATCCATGAAACATTGTGGGTCCCAGTAAAACGGAAGTGCTTTGTTCCTAACTATTTTCTAATAAATATATATATATATATTCTCAATTTCCCAACCTAGCCTACAGACCTGGCATCCCCTACTGGTTCCCTTTCCAAATCCTACTCAAATCCAACCTGGTTACTTTTGGGACCAGAACAAGCTGCCACCTGCTGAGATTTAGCATTTTTACAGAAGGGTTGAACATTCGTCAATGTTGACTGGCAGATGGTAAGGAAGATGTCAGGTTCCCTTCTGTCTCTCAACTGTGCCTCCAGGTATACTGTAATTACTATATCAGTGGGTAAAATAAATTGCTGAACATATATTGCTACATGTGGCAAGATGCGTAGCAGTTCAAGGCCAGAGAAGTTTTGCTGCACTGGCTGCTCAAGATATCCTAAGACAATGTTCCTCAACTTTGATAACTTTAAGATGTGTGGATGTCAACTCCCAGAATTCCTAGCCAGCATGTTGGCCGGAGAATTCTGGAAGTTGATGTCCACACACCTTAAAGTTGCCAAGGTTGAGAAATAATGCCCTATGATCTCCATCATAAACTGTTCTGCCCCAGCTCCGGATTTCCAAGGATATTGACACACACCAACGGTCCTTATCAAATTTATTAAGTAGCAAGAATAAACCAAAGTCCGGCAAAGGTTGGCAACCAGCCCAGAAAACAAAATACGATAAGACTTTTCCAAAAATGCTCTGATGATAATTACAAGTTGTTTCCAGCAAGAAACTTACTAAAGGCATGTGACTTAAATAGGCTAAGGGAGTGGCCAATTATCCTCAAGCCTTACTATCGAGGAGACCTCCTCCTCCTGAGTAGCCACTCCTGCCTTTTGGCAGCCCTGAGTGCCCGAGCATTGAGAAGAGGCTCCTCCACTTCGCTCTCTCCACTTGAAGGAGCCTCTGGAGGTTCTGAAGGCCCTGGCTGAGTCTCTGCCTCTGGCACCACATCCTCTTCAGCCTCCTCGCTGTCCGACGCGAGCGCCGGCTGCGCAGGCTGCTGGCGTGACACCACACCAGCCTCCTCCTCGTCAGGATCAGCCATGATCCACGCAGGCCGCTGGCGGGCCAGAACATAAACTGCCTTTTTTTTTTGGTTCTAATCAAATGACATATTCCACATATCAGAACCGAAATGCACAGGCAATATGTTAATTTTTCAGCATCTTCATATCCTACTTGTTTACTTGATGGCACTGTGGTTAGAAGGGCAGCATTGCAAACTAACTCTTCCCACTGCCAGGAGTTCGATCCTCATCGGTTCAACGTTGATTTGGCCTTCTATCCTTCCGAAGTCGGTAAAATGAGGAGCCAGATTGTTGGGGGGGGGCAGGGGGAGGGCGATATGATGACTCTGTAAACCGCTTAGAGAGGGCTGTGAAGCGGTATATAAGTCTGAGTGCCGTTGCTACTGCAATTGTTTCTAACATTCGTAGGTAGGATTCAGACGACGTCCTATTTAAATTCATGTGGCTTGGTTTTCATCAGTCACAATGGGAAGTGAGTTTTGGTATTCCAGCTTTAAACATTTTATACATAAAAATAGTAGCAGAATAGAAATGGAAAGGAGGACACTAGGTGATCTCTCATAAGAGGAACCAACCTTTGTGGTTTTCTTGCTCAATCTTCTATGCTAGATAAACAGGTTGTCAGCAACCCATAACAACAACCCTGCCACTAATGATCCAGACCTTTGTCTCTAAAACAACCACAGAGAGTCCTCAACGTATGACTAGTTGCCTAGCAACCATTTGAAAAAGGGGACTTAATGCACAGATTTGAAGTTCCAACAGCTACTATCTCCCTCCAGTCACGTGACCACATTTTGGGTGCTTGGCTATGGCTGTTTGCAGCACCCCATGGCCACCTGTGACTGTGAGTTATGCAATGATGTCAACTGATATTTACTTCTGTTTTCCAACTAAACAACCTGAACTTCATGAACAATGTACAGGGGTGTACAAAGAGTAGGGGGTGGTAGGATAGCAGTGTTCCAATATCTCAGGGGCTGCCACAAAGAAGAGGGGGTCAAAGGTCCTGAAGGTAGGACAAGAAGCAACCGATGGAAACGAATCAAGGAGAGAACCAACCAAGAACTAAGGAGAAATATCCTGACAGTTAGAACAACTGATCAGTACAGTGGTGGGTTTCAAATTTTTTTTACTACCGGTTCTGTGGGTGTGGCTTGGTGGGTGTGGCTTGGTGGGCGTGGCAGGGGAAGGATAAAATGTAAAATCTCCATTCCCTCCCCAATCCAGGGGAAGGTTACTGCAAAATCCCCATTTCCTCCCGATCAGCTGGGACTTGGGAGGCAGAGAATAGATGGGGGCCGGGCCAGTCAGAATTTTTACTACCGGTTTTCCGAACTACTCAAAATTTCCGCTATCGGTTCTCCAGAACTCATCAGAACTTGCTGAAATCCACCTCTAGATCAGTGCCTCCAGATGATGTGGGAGCTCCATCACTGGAGGTTCGTAAGAAGAGTTTGGACAAACATTTGTCTGAAATGGTACCAGAAGTCTTCTAGTCTAGTACCCCTCTGCTCAAGCAGGAAACATTATACCTTTTCAGACAAATGGTTGTCCAATCTCTTCTTAAAAACCTCCAGTGTTGGAGCATTCACAACTTCTGGAGGCAAGTTGTTCCACTGATTAATTGTTCTAACTGTCAGGAAATTTCTCCTCAGTTCTAGGTTGCTTCATTGCTATCATATCACCCATAGTCCTTCTTCACTTTACTTTAATTTGTGACAGGTTGCAAGGGGTGTAACAATTACATGTTTCAGAAAAAGAGGAATCAAAATTTTACGGGTTTTTTTTTTCCCCCATTAAAAAAAAGCGAAACATGAAAACAAAAGCAGAAAATTATTCCTTCCCTTTACAAGTTATTTGGGGATACCATTTCTGGTGCGGGAACACAATGGAATAAAAATACTGCACTGTATTTTAAGCAGGAAACTGATGCCTCAAGAAAAGAATATGTTGGCGGGGCAAAGCAAACGTTTGCTCATTGTGTGGGTTGTTGATAAAAATAAGATGCGGTAAATGCGGAGAGGAATTCCTGATACTAACAGATCACCAAGCCCTCATGTGACTTCAAACAATGTGTAATCCTATCCATGTTTTCCTGAAAATAAGACCCTGTCTTATATTTTTTGAACCCCGAAATAAGCGCTTGGCCTTATTTTCGGGGAAGTCTTAATATTTTGGGGTGCGTGGAACAAGATGGGGCTCCCCTTGCCATCGTACCTGATTTCCAGCTTTGTCTCCAGTGGTGTGTTGCCTCTGGTTTGGTCCGGTTCTTGCAAACCGGTAGTAAAACTGGGGGGAAGCTCCGCCCACCCACCCAGATGTCATCATAGACGATCTGCGCAGGCGCAGAAGCTCGGTGTGCACACGATCCCATTGCAAACCGGTAGTAAAGGTAAGTAGAACCCACCCCTGTCTGTCTCTCTAACCCTAACCAGAGGAAATGGCGGGGACTGGCTGCCCATGCATTTAAATATTTTCGGGGAGGGCTTATTTTAGCACATGCGCTCAAAAGCTTGATTGGTTTTATCAGGGGATATCTTATTTTCAGGGAAATACTGTCGTTCCAAATTTCAGAGGAGTCTGAAATTTGCAAGAACCTAACCTTAAGCATGTGTTGGACAGATGTAAACTATTTCATTGCACAAGAAGCCCACAAACTTACATTTGGGAGGGGGAATTCAAAAACTTATTCTGCAAAAAATAACTGTTTTGTTGTCAAAAATGTTGGTGGTACTAATTTGAGGTTAGGGTGGGAGAAACGCAGCAAAGCTTAAAAGTCTGTAAGGCAATCAGGTTTAAACTATAAAAGAATCCACTAGATGGAAGCAGAGTTAAAATTTTATGCTTCCCTTTGCTGCCCTCTATGGCTGGAGATTTTTTTAAGCCAAGAGATGATAGCCTAGGCTCAGTGTTTCTCAACCTTGGCAGCAGCTTTCAGATGGATGGATGCTGGCTAGGGAATTCTGGGAGTTGAAGTCCACCCATCTGAAAACTGCCAAGGTTGAGAAACACTGGCCTAGTTCAATGTTTCTTAACCGTAGCCATTTTAAGGTCTGTGGACTTCAACTTGCAGCAGCTGCCAAAAAAGCCAACACAGTTCTAGGCTGCATAAACAGAGGGATAGAATCAAGATCACGTGAAGTGTTAATATCACTTTATAATGCCTTGGTAAGGCCACACTTGGAATACTGCATCCAGTTTTGGTCTCCATGATGTAAAAAAGATGTGGAGACTCTAGAAAGAGTGCAGAGAAGAGCAACAAAGATGATTAGGGGACTGGAGGCTAAAACCTATGAAGAACGGTTGCAGGAACTGGGTATGTCTAGTTTAATGAAAAGAAGGACTAGGGAAGACATGATAGCAGTGTTCCAATATCTCAGAGGCTGCCATTAAAAAGAAGGAGTTAAGCTATTCTCCAAGGTACCTGAGGGCAGGACAAGAAGCAATGGGTGGAAACTAATCAAGGAGAGAAGTTAGAACTAAGGAGAAATTTCCTGACAGTTGGAACAGTTAATCAGTGGAACAACTTGCCTCCAGAAGCTGTGAAGGCTCCAACACTGGAAGTTTTGAAGAAGATGTTGGATAACCATTTGTCTGAAGTGGTGTAGGGTTTCCTGCCTAGGCAGGGGGTTGGAAGACCTCCAAGGTCCCTTCCAACTCTGTTATTCTATTCTATTCTATTCTATTCTATTCTATTCTATTCTATTCTATTCTATTCTATTCTATTCTATTCTATTCTATTCTATTCTATTCTATTCCTCCCAGAATTCCCCAACCAGCAATTCTGAGAGTTGAAGCCCACACACTTAAAAAGATGCTGAAGTCCCAGAAAGAGTGCAGACAAGAGCAACAAAGATGATAAGGGGTCTGGAGGTTAAATCATAGGATGACCAGAAACTAAGATATGTTTAGATGTCTATGGAGATTCTCAGGCATCCAGGTCACGGCTGTCCCAAAGGTTCTTTTTCCAAAAGCAACTTGACTTTTTTGTTGAATAAATTTTTAAGAAGAGACTGGACAGCCACTTGTCTGGAACGATACAGGGTCTCCTGATTATGCAGGGGATCTTCCAAAATCCCTTCCAACTCTGTTATTCTGTTATATGCAGTATCAGATTGCCTTCTTATAAGGCATTTTTATTATTTTAAGCTTTTAGACTAGAATAGAATTCTTTATTGGCCAAGTGTGATTGGACACCCAAGGAATTTGTCTTCGGTGCATAAGCTCTCAGTGTACATAAAAGCTATCAGAGATGAATCATGATCATAGTCATCATAAATACATTCATTATGAATCATAAGATACAGCACATAGCGTAAGTCATAGGATACTAAATAAGCAATCAAAATCATACTAGGAAACTAAACAAAACAATATAAATCTTAAGATACAAGCAACAAGATTATAGTCCTAAATAGAAAAGGAGATAGGTAATAGGAAGGATGAGAAGAAGAATAGTAATACAGTCTTTATAAATAGTTTAACAGTGTTGAGGGAATTATTTGTTTAGCAGAGTGATGGCATTCGGGAAAAAACTGTCCTTGTGTCTAGTTGTTCTGGTGTGCATTGCTCTATAGCGTCGTTTTGATGGTAGAGGTTGAAACAATTTATGTCCAGGATGTGAGGGGTCTGTAGCAGTGGTGAAATCCTATTTTTTTTACTACCGGTTCTGTGGGCGTGGCTTGATGGGCGTGATGTGGCTTCATGGGTGTGGCTTGGTGGGTGTGGCAGGGGAAGGATACTGCAAAATCTCCATCCCCACCCCACTCCTGAGGGAAGGATACTGCAAAATCTCCATTCCCACCCCACTCCTGGGGGAAGGACACTGCAAAATCTCCATTCCCACCCCACTCCTGAGGGAAGGATACTGCAAAATCTCCATTCTCACCCCGCCCCTGAGGGAAGGATACTGCAAAATCTCCATTCCCACCCCACTCCTGGGGGAAGGACACTGCAAAATCTCCATTCCCACCCCACTCCTGGGGGAAGGATACTGCAAAATCTCCATCCCCACCCCACCCCTGAGGGAAGGATACTGCAAAATCTCCATTCCCACCCCACTCCTGGGGGAAGGATACTGCAAAATCTCCATTCCCACCCCACTCCTGGGGGAAGGATACTGCAAAATCTCCATTCCCACCCCACTCCTGAGGGAAGGACACTGCAAAATCTCCATTCCCACCCCACTCCTGAGGGAAGGATACTGCAAAATCTCCATTCTCACCCCGCCCCTGAGGGAAGGATACTGCAAAATCTCCATTCCCACCCCACTCCTGGGGGAAGGATACTGCAAAATCTCCATTCCCACCCCACTCCTGGGGGAAGGATACTGCAAAATCTCCATCCCCACCCCACCCCTGAGGGAAGGATACTGCAAAATCTCCATTCCCACCCCACTCCTGGGGGAAGGATACTGCAAAATCTCCATTCCCACCCCACTCCTGGGGGAAGGATACTGCAAAATCTCCATTCCCACCCCACTCCTGAGGGAAGGACACTGCAAAATCTCCATTCCCACCCCACTCCTGGGGGAAGGACACTGTAAAATCTCCATTCCCACCCCACTCCTGGGGGAAGGATACTGCAAAATCTCCATTCCCACCCCACTCCTGGGGGAAGGATACTGCAAAATCTCCATTCCCACCCCACTCCTGGGGGAAGGACACTGCAAAATCTCCATTCCCACCCCACTCCTGAGGGAAGGATACTGCAAAATCTCCATTCTCACCCCGCCCCTGAGGGAAGGATACTGCAAAATCTCCATTCCCACCCCACTCCTGGGGGAAGGATATTGCAAAATCTCCATTCCCACCCCACTCCGGGACCAGCCAGAGGTGGTATTTGCCAGTTCTCCGAACTACTCAAAATTTCCACTACCGGTTCTCCAGAAAACCTGTCAGAACCTGCTGGATTTCACCCCTGGTCTGTAGATATTTTCATACCTCCCCTTCATCCCATTGGAAAGAAGCAGGCCTGTTTCAGGGCTCACCCTCCAAACCCCAACTAGGACCGCGTTTCAAGTAATTTGCAATAAAATCCCTTCTTCAGTCGATCCAATTGATTGGTTCAGAGTGCAGAGGATGTCAATATACACTCTGGCTCTAGGCAGAAATAAAACGGTAGAATAGCAAAGAGATTGAAATGTCAAAATATTGGAAAATGTAGAAAACAGGGAGGCCAAGAAGCCCTTTGAGAAGCTTAATAGGAATTCACTCAAACGTTCCTTAGAGAAGCAAAAAGCGCTTTCCAGCTCTTACGGGCTCGTTGTCTAATGCTCCAATAAAGGTAAAATAAATCATGAAAAAAACATGCCCGAGGCAATGTACTTCACTGAGAAAAGAGGCTAAGTGGATGCCCGTCCCAGCTGGGCCCCACTGGGGGCCATCCATTGACTTAGGAAAAGCTAAACTCAGAGCAGGTTATACGAAGATCCAAGTTTGCATCCTAATAGCAAGCAGCATATGAATCCTAATGATAAGAAATGACTTTATAAGTCACCTAATCCAAACTCAACAACCCACTAACCCACATCTTAAGAAGAATGAAAATATTAACCTTAATGTGAATGTGGGTAAATATTTATAGGAGCATTGCATGACAGTTGAGAATTCTTTCTCCTGGATAAACTTTTCTTTCTTTTGATGAGTTGGCTTAATGGAGGTTTGTACTTTCTCTAGGCGAAAATTGATACTTTAAAACTCTATATGTATTATATTACTCTCTGCAATTCTATCCATATTGTTATACTTTTTTTTCTGTATTTTTTTTAATAATTTTCAAAAAAAAAATTCAAAAAAAAAAAAAGAAGAAGAACCTTTGGGACAACCATGACCTGGATCAGGGATGAAATCCAGCAGGTTCTGACAGGTTCTTGAGAACCTGTAGCAGAAATTTTGAGTAGTTCGGAGAACCGGTAGTTTTGAGTAGTTTAGAGAACTAGTAAATGCCATCTCTGGCTGGCCCCTGAGTGGGGTGGGAATGGGGATTTTGCAGTATCCTTCCCCTGCCACACCCGCCCACCAAGCCACGCCCACAGAACCGGTAGTAAAAAAAATTGGATTTCACCACTGACCTGGATGACTGAGAATCTCTACAGACATTTAGCTATCCAATTTGGGATGAACAATCCTTTGAATGGTGTGGGAGTAGGAATGGATTTCCAGAGGAAAAAAACTGCAGACTACGGGAACCATTTGCACTACTCAGGTGACCCTGAGGACCCAGATAAATCTCCAAGTGCTTCCACGGCCCTCTAAAAAGGATGCAATTGACCTTGCTGTCTGCAAGGAATATAAATCCTTCCATTCCCCACTGTCCTGTCAGAGCTGAAGAAGCTTCTTGGAGGAGAAGCAAAATGTCTTCAAAAGACAAACAAGAGCCAGGTTTCACATCATCTGTACCTGTACATTTGATCGATGGAACATGTAGTATGGTGACAATGATTTTGAAAGAGTCAGATGTTGTGGAGATGGGAATTTAAAGAAACATCCCGTTTAGGGCAGACAGAATCAGTTTAATTATTTATTGCAATAAAGGATCAGATAGGTATTGATACCTCAAGATCTGAACAAAGTTATGATCATGAGACTCCAGTTTTATACAGTTTCAAACAAAGGATTCTGTGAAGTCAGCAATTCATATGGTCCTATATATTTGTCTTTTTTAATTGACATTTCCTAATTACTGAGTTTGCAAAACAGTTATAATAATTCTTCTAAAAAGTTACTGAAGCATATTTTTCAAATTATCTCTTGTTGAAACAACAATATGGACATCTCTGTTACTCTGACCTTCAAAGTGTAAATCACCTAGACTGTTCTTATCTGTGACAACTGAGAGGCCTTGAAGTAGGAGTCCTACTAGAAAGGAATGTGCCTGCCTATGTGCTGGATATAATTGCAAGCAATTTTCTCTCTTACAATATTAAGAACAAAGAGGGCCTTTCAGTGATCATCTAGTTGGACCCGTGTTTACTTTATTTATTACTTTATTTGTTACCTTTCCACCTTACAGATACTATCCTGCCAAATTTGTGGATCCCAAGTAGTTCTCTAGAGAAGACTCAGATCGGCTCTCATTTTTAATCCACAGTTCCTGCTTTAAGAGCCGTGGTGGCGCAGTGGTTAGAGTGCAGCACTGCAGGCTACTTCTGCTGATCACCGGCTGCCAGCAGTTTGGCAGATCGAATCTCACCAGGCTCAAGGTCGACTCAGCCTTCCATCCTTCCGAGGTGGGTAAAACGAGGACCCAGATTGTTGGGGGCAATATGCTGACTCTGTAAACCGCTTAGAGAGGGCTGTAAAAGCACTACAAAGTGATATATAAGTCTAAGTGCTATTGCTATTTAAGAGTCTCAATACGTGCGCACTGAATGTTCGCCAGGATTTCTTAAGAACCCGTGTATATTCTATCAATAGTCTTCAGCTTATTTGTTAATGAGCTGCAATGCCAATGACTCATTTCCTGTAATGAGCAAAATTCTTCCCTCTCTCTTTTAAATTGGTGGCATTATAAACAGCAGTCAATGGCTCAGAACAAACATAGGTAAAGGTTTCTCCTTTAATTAGCTGCTGAAGAGGGGCTAGAAACATGCCTGAAAATGCAAACCCACCCACACACTCAAGCCATCAGCCTGGTTACGGAAAAGATTTCAGCCAGTTCTTGTTCCTGTGCCGTAATGAGAGACTATTACCCTTTCAAAGAGTGTACGACTTGTAATCTAAAGCAGCGTGAGATTGTGCTTCAAACAATGTGGGTTTTTCAGAGAAGGTTCCACTGCCCACTGATTTGATGGAACTGAACAAGGAGCTAAAATGTGCAGTCCATTTGGTTCTCACTTCCAGGAAACATCAAGAGCAGAAGCAGTGGGAAGCTTTTTCTTCGCATGTAAATTACACAGTCAAAAATCCTGCTTTTTTTTTTTTTTTTTGTAAGCAATCATCCTACACTCACACCTACACACAGCTATTATGACAATATCTGGATCCTGCCAATCATTTCAACGCAGCAAGGAAGGGAGGGAGAGAGGAAGGAAGGAAGGAAGGAAGGAAGGAAGGAAGGAAGGAAGGAAGGAAGGAAGGAAGGAAGGAAGGAAGGAAGGAGAGAGAAAAGAGGGAAGAAGGAAGGAAAGAAGGATGGAAAGAAAGAAGGAAGGAGAAGGGCAGAAGGAAGAAGTGAGTGAGAAAGAGGAAAACAGCCTTAAAAGAAAGAAGCAGCTTTCATTATTTTGCAAAATTCAAATTATGTTACACTTTACACGTAAAATATTTAAATAATTTATCAGACCGCCCAGCTCGAAGTCTGCAATTCCGAGCAGCGTACAAGCAAGCCAGCCAAAACAATAATCAAATTAAGATAAACTATTTCAATTAAACTTCAGAATCGTAAATAGGCAACTCGCATCTGTACCCCTCGCTCAGATTTTTCATTTCTTGCAACTAACCGAAAGGCCTGTGGCTGTGTTAAAATGAACTCAAAGCTGCGTACTTTTCCATGGTCTGTGAGCTCCCAAGTAACAGTGTGAGCCTCGTTCATTTGTCTTCTGATTGTCTGAATACATTCTCTTCCTTGAAAAAGAGGCTTTTGTTTCTCACAAATTCAGTTAGAAAAACTACATTTCTTTTTTTTTTCAGAAACACAAGAGCTCTGTTTTTATTTCCAATTCTAGATCTGATCTCAATTTTTTTTGGGGAAAAAAAAACTTTAGATGGGCAGTTCTTAAATCAAGGAATCCTCGCCTTCCACCCCACCCCATCATTACCACTTGATATCTATTCGCTTCTAACCTTGATCCCTTCCCCCAAAAAAGGATCTGATTCATTATCGAAGTAGCCATTTCTCATTTAGCCTCTGTGATCTGGAACAACCTTCGTACATTTTTCCACTTCGGTGACAATGCTTTGCTACTTTTCTAATACAATGATCCTGTTTTTATATAACAAATAGCAATAGCACTTAAGACTTACAGAATGCTTTACAGTGCTTTACAGCCCTCTCTAACATCAAAAAGGCACAACAAAGAATGTTCTTTCTGCGCCAACTCAGAAAGCTCAAACTGCCCAAAGAGCTGCTGATCCAGTTCTACAGAGGAATTACTGAGTCTGTCATCTGCACCTCTATAACTGTCTGGTTTGGTTCTGCAACCCAACAAGACAGACACAGACTTCAGAGGATAATTAGAACTGCAGAAAAAACAATGGCTACCAACCTGCCTTCCATGGAGGACCTGCATACTGCACGAGTCAAAAAGAGGGCTGTGAAAATATCTACAGACCCCTCGCATCCTGGACATAAACTATTTCAACTCCTACCCTCAAAACGGTGCTATAAAGCACTGCACATCAGAACAACTAGACACAAGAATAGTTTTTCCCCGAATGCCATCACTCTGCTAAACAAATAATTCCCTCAACACTGTCAAACTATTCACTAAGTCTGCACTACTATTCATCTTCTCATCGCTCCCACCACCCATCTCCTTCCACTTATGATTGTATGACTGTAATTTTGTTGCTTTTATCCTTACGATTTATATTGATATTGTTTCCGGATTGCTTATTATTTACCCTATGACTTTCATTAAGTGTTATACCTTATGATTCTTGACGAACGTATCTTTTCTTTTATGTACACCGAGAGCATATGCATCAAAGACAAATTCCTTGTGTGTCCAATCACACTTGGCCAATAAAAAATTCTAATTCTAATTCTAAGCAGTTTACAGAGTCAGCATCTTGGCCCCAACAATCTGGGTCCTCGTTTTACCGACCTCGGAAGGATGGAAGGCTGAGTCAACCTTGAGCCTGGTGAGATTCGAACTGCCAAATTGCAGGAAGCCAGAAGTCAGCAGAAGTAGCCTGCAGTACTGCACTCTCACCACTGCGCCACCGTAAAATAAAAACAAAGTCACTATTTCAGTTTCAAATTAAGTGGTAAACCTATAGCCATATAGCCTTGGAAAGAAACATTTGTGAGTTCAATTAATATTTCTTGGGAGAAGTCACCTCTGGGTTGCTAATAAATTCTGAGATTTTTATTTTATAACAGGGTAGGTGGAGGGACAGTAGAGGTAATCCTCAGGGTAGGTGAGTCAGTTGTTAAGTGAGTTTTGCCCCATTTTACAACCTTTCTTGCTGCAGTTATTAAATGAGTAACACAATTATTAAGCGACACTGTCTTCCCCATTGACTTTACTTGTCTGAAGGTTGCAAAAAAAGGGGGGGGGTGTCACATGACACTACAACCATAATAATAAATATATGCCAATTGCCAAGTGTCCGAATTTTGATGATGTCACCGTGGGGGATACGGCAACTGGTCGTAAGTGTGAAAAACAATCAGAAGTCACTTTTTCCATTGTTGTCGTAACTTTGAACAGTCATGCTACATGAATGGTTGTTAAGTCAAGGACTACCTGTAAAAGAAAATTTAAAAGGCCAACTACTCCTATCCAAGGATATGGATACCAACAGCAACACTGACAATATAACAACTTTGGTAGCAGAACCAGTGGTGTGCATTTGGTAAGAACTGTTCTACAGCATATATGTATATGCTCTGTGTGTGTGTGTGTGAGAGAGAGAGAGAGAGAGAGAAAGAGAGAGGGAGAGAGAAAGAGAGAGAGGGAGAGGGAGAGAGAGAAAGAGAGGGAGGGAGGGAGAGAAAGAGAGAGAGAGAGAAAGAGAGAGGGAGAAAGAAAGAGAGAGAGGGAGAGAGAGAAAGAAAGAGTGAGGGAGAGAGAAAGAGAGAGAGGGAGAGAGAGAAAGAGAGAGGGAGAAAGAAAGAGAGAGAGGGAGAGAGAGAAAGAAAGAGTGCGGGAGAGAGAAAGAGAGAGAGGGAGAGAGAGAAAGAGAGAGAGGGAGAGAGAGAAAGAGAGAGAGGGAGAGAGAGGAAGAGGGAAAGAGAGAGAGAGAAAGAGAGAGAGAGAGAAAGAGAGAGGAAGAGAGAGAAAGAGAGGGAGGGAGGGAGAGAAAGAGAGAGAGAGAGAAAGAGAGAGGGAGAAAGAAAGAGAGAGAGGAAGAGAGAGAAAGAAAGAGTGAGGGAGAGGAAGAGGGAAAGAGAGAGAGAGAAAGAGAGAGAGAGAAAGAGAGAGAGGGAGAGAGGGAGAGAGAGGAAGAGGGAAAGAGAAAGAGAAAGAGAGAGAGGGAGAGAGAAAGAGAGAGAGGGAGAGAGAGGAAGAGGGAAAGAGAGAGGGAAAGAGAGAGAGAAAGAGAAAGAGAGAAAGAGAGAGAGGGAGAGAGAGGAAGAGGGAAAGAGAGAAAGAGATAGGAGGAGAGGGAGAGAGAGAGAAAGAGGGAGAGGGAGAGAGGGGGGAGGAGAGGGGAAGAGAGAGAGAGAAAGAAAGGGAGGGAAAGGGAGAGAGAGGGGGTAGAGGGAGAGGGGAGGGGAGAGGAGAGGGGAAGTGAGATAGAGAAAGAGAGAGAGGGAGAGAGAGGGAGAGAGGGAGGGAGAGGAAGAGAGAGAAAGAGAGGGAAAGGGAGAGGGAGAGAGAAAAAGAGGGAGAGAGAGAAAGAGAGGGAAAGAGAGAGAGGGAGAGGGGGGAGGGAGGGAGGGAGGCCATAGGAAGCTAAAATCATCATGATTTTACTTTGATTGTATTGTCACTTTATTGGGTTAGAGATGTTTATTTCTGATGAGTTTAATATTTTTATGTTGCCCAGAGTCGCTTTCAAATGAGGTGGGGCGGCAAATAAATTTAATAAATAAGTAAATATACTTGAAGACATAATGATACTAGCAAACCTACTTCTCATATATGTTTGCAGAAGTTCCCTCAAAGTGGTCATACTTGTAAACAAAAATTATCTAAAAATCTGTTATCAGGAAAAAGTTGAACACTCTCATACGTATAAATTACACCAAGGAGCGTGTGTTTTGTTATTTAAACATACAGGCCCAAGCAAAATAAAGTGCATCTCGCCAATCTAGGTGTTCAAAAAACGCTGATCCATCAGCTGACTATCCTCCAGCAGGTATTCCCACCTCACTTCTTAACGTGAGTCATATCAAAAGTTCCCTGTTTTAGAAATTCTTCCTGGATTTACTTACTTAGGATGACATCTTTGATGGAAGACTGGCAAAATCGCGGCATCCCAGCTTGAATGTAGGAGCAGCTGATCTCGAAATCGCTCTGTAAAATGATGGTAACAATCATCATCAAACGCATTAATATTTTGATGCAGAAGAATCAGCCCTGTCAACACAGTTTTCAAATTTAGATCATGCCTGAATGAATAGCACAATAAGGCTATTATAATAGCTGTTATGGTCAGGTAGTAATAGCAGAAATGTTTGAAGACCGGTTTATTTATTTATCTATCTATCTATCTATCTATCTATCTATCTATCTATCTATCTATCTATCTATCTATCTATCTATCTATCTATTTATTGGTTTATATGCCGCCCTTCTCCGGAGACTCAGGGCAGCTTACAATGCGTTAAGCAATAGCCTTCATACTTTTTGTATATACCTGCTTAGTAGGGCTTTCGCCCCCCCTCTAAGCGATGTTCTTTTTTTTATACAAAGTCATCTTATTGCCCTCACAATTCGGGTCCTCATTTTACCTACCTCGAAAGGATGGAAGGCTGAATTAACCTTGAGCCTGGTGAGATTTGAACTTGCAATAATTGCAGGCAGCTGGTGCTACTTAACAGCACTTTAGTCTGCTGCGCCACTAAGGCTTGGTCTGGGTTTGGTCTAGATTTTAGTGCAGTGGTGGCGAATCTTTTACTCACCAAGTGCCGAACAAGTATGTTTTGCGTACGTGCGTGCTATCTGTGCTGACACGTATCTCCTCCCCCATGTGCTGCGCGCACAACTGCACCATCTGTACATGTGCATGGCTTTTACGCGTCTCCTGTGCACTGTGCATGCAACTGCACTCTCTATGCATGTGCATGGCTTTTGCATGCCCCCACACACTACGCACGCAATGACACCATCTGTGCATGCGCGTGGCTTTTGTGTGGTTCCACTCCATGCGCTTCATGTGCAAATGCACCATCTGGGCATGCGCAAAGGTTTTGCATGGCTCCCCCCTGTGCGCTGCATGCGCCATCGCACCATCTGTGCATGCATGCGGTTTTGGGATGCGCAATGCACATGCGTGAACACCGTCTACATATGCATGCGCTGCGCACAAGTACTGTCACACGCATGCACAGGAGAGCTCCAAAAATTGCTCCACGCGCCCCAAAATAATAAGACCTTCCCGAAAATAAGGCCAAGCGCTTATTTCGGGGTTCCAAAAAATATAAGACAGGGTCTTATTTTCGGGGAAACACAGTACATTCACTTTACAACTGTGTTACTACCTTAACAACTGCAGTGATTAACTTAACAATTGTCTTGGTTAGCAACAGAACTCTATTTGGACTTATTGTTGCCATAAGTCGAGGAATATCTGTACTATGACAATAAATACAATGACAATAAAATTATCTTATATTATCTATGGCTTAATTGCATCTATTTGACTCCTGTTCCCAGCAAACAGATCAAACAAACAAAGGATTTTCTTTTATGGTTTCACTAGGAATAAAATCTTAGCTGGATTTCTGGCTTGTTCCTGTTCTAAAAAGGCAAATGTCGAGGTCAGAGTAGCTATAATAGTTAAGCTTTTTTATGGATAGATATAGGAGAACATTACATAAAATACCTTAAAACAGTGCTTCTCAATTTTGGCAACTTTCAAATGTGTGGACAAACGCATAATAGTTCCCTAGTCTGGGGAACTCTGGGAGTTGAAGTCCACATCTTCAGGTTTCCAAGGTTGAGAAACATCACCTTAAAACATTTTTTTTTTCAGATTAAGAGTTGGAAGAGAACTTGTAGATCATCTAGTCCAACCCTCCGCCCAAGCAGGAGACCCTACACCATTTCTGACAAATGGCAGTCCAATCTCTTCTTGAAAGTCTCACATGGTGAAGCTCCCACAACTTCCAAAGGCAATTTCTGTTCCATTGGTTGATCGTTCTCACTGTCAGAATTTTTTTCCTTATTTCCAGGTTAAATCTCTCCTCGTTCAGTTTCCATTCATTATTCCTTGTCTGGCCTTCTTTGGAAAATAGCTTGACCCCCTCCTCTCTGTGTCAGCCCCTCAAATATTGGAAGACCGCTATCATGTCTCCCCTGGTCCTTCTCTTCACTAGACTAGCCATGCCCAGTTCCTGCAACCGTTCTTTATATGTTTTAGTCTCCAGGCCCCTAATCATCTTGGTTGCTCTTCTCTGCACTTTTTCTAGAGTCTCAACATCTTTTTTTATAGTGTGGTGACCAAAACTGGATGCAGTACTCCAGGTGTGGTCTTACTAAGGCTTTATAGAGTGGTATTAGTACCTTACTCGATCTTGATTGTATCCCTCTGTTAATGCAATTTAGGATTGCATTGGCTTTTTTGGCTGCCGCTGCACACTGCTGGCTCATATTTAGCTGGTTGTCCACTAAGACTCTAAGATCCCTCTCACAGTTACTGCTATTAAGCCTGGTTTCACCCAGTCTATATGTGTACTTTTGGTTTTTCTTGCTTAAGTGTAAGACTTTACTTTTCTCTATATTGAATTTTATTTTGTTAGATAGGGCCCAGTGTTCAAGTCTGTCAAGATCCATCTGGATCTTGAGCCTATCTTCTAGGGTGTTAGCTATTCCTGCCAGCTTAATCTTGGGAACATTTCAGAAAAAAATAGCTATTTTCTGCTCGCAGCTGCATTTGTGATTCAGTGATGCTGTATAACTAAACTGAGCTGCTTTCTCTGGGAGAGTTAAAAAGAGTTACGGAGTTATGCTGATGAAATAATCAAAGATCATTTTATAAAAATAAAACTCGGCTGTTAAAAGCACCAGCATTATCATCAGTCAGCAGAATACATCAACTTTAAGAACTTAAAGAATAAAAGATCTTCATTCATTAGTTAGTCAAAAGAAAATACTTTGGTCTAAAACCTACTGAAGAGAAAAAAAGAAGAAAGGAAGGAAAGAATAAGAAGTTCCTTCTCTTCTAAAAATATAAACAAGCAGGATAGGCTTAATGGGCTCGGAAGAAAAAAAGTACCATTTTAAAACATGTATGCAAAGGGGGGAAATCTTGAAGAATCAGATGGAAAGCAGTTTAAATACAAGTAATCCTTGATTTACGACCACAACTGAGCCCAAACTGTCAACCCTGAAGCTGACCTGACCGAGGCCATTTTGAGGCTTCTGTGTTGCCACACAGGAGCTGAGGGATAGGGAGGGGGGAATTGAGATAGCTGGGGTTTTGAGCCAAAACAAAATACTTTCTCATGGGAACCAAGGACATTCCCACAGGTGGTTGGAGAGAGGAGGAGTGAAGTTACCAAGCAACCGGATGGTACCTTGATTGGACCATGTGACTGATTGTTTGGGGAAGGGAGACAAACCTTTACTTTTAATTAGGTGAAAACCACGGGAACACTCAGAATCGGTTTTCACCAGTCTGTGCCAATATGATATAGTCAAATAAAACTATTCTTTGAGAAATCTATCTGCCTCGGACTTCTGTTCGTTATGGATGCATTATTTGGAACCCTGACACCAGGGGTGAAATCCAGCAGGTTCTGATAGGTCCCGGAGAACCAGTAGCGGAAATTTTGAGTAGTTCGGAGAACTAGCAAATACCACCTCTGGCTAGCCCCAGATTGGGGTGGGAATGGGGATTTTGCAGTATCCTTCCCCTGCAATGTTTACCCTTTTGCATTTGAGCATCCAAGAAGGGACAGGAAAGGAGAAAGGGAAAGAGGAGAGACAAAGAAAAAGAAGGAAAGATGCAAAGAGAGCAAGGGAGGAAAAATAAAGAAAGAGGGGAAGGAAGAAGAAAGGAGAAGGAAGAGGGAAGGAAAAAGAAGAAAAGGAAGGAAGGAAGGAAAGAAAGAAGGGAGGGAGGAGATTATAATGAGTGTGAGGGAGGGTCTGAGGGAAGTCCTGCCTTAGCATTTGGCCACCACAGGGGCCCCCGACACAAGTGACATTGAGCTGAGATAGAGAATTACCGCAAATAAGCAGGTAAAATGATGTAGTGTCCACCCAAGCCGTGATCCTGACTTCCCTTAAGTACATTGGCTACAGAACTTAGCCAATCAGGATACAGGATGATGCAATACAGTCTTAAAGCAATATAATACCTTTCTGACTGCAAACATACATTGTTCGTTTATATATTGCCTGACCAACTAGTTAGACAAATAACCATTTCCTAACAAGCCTGTTATGGTTTTTTCCCCAATGCCTACATAAAACATGTGTGTGCAAGAAAGAGACAAAGAGAAGGGATGGGGGGGGGCGGGGAAAGCATTCCTAGAAAGTTAGAATATAAACCATGAATCCTCTGGGAAAAACAAATGCTTCTTCTTGTTCCCAACTAATGGGAAGCGTACAGCTGTAGCAACATAAATTGCTATACTTGCATACACAATTAATTTCCTTTTCATTAGCAGGAAAGAGATGCCCGAAAGAGCTTAACAACAGCGAAGTGCTGCCATGGAAAACTAGAGGAGACGAAGCAATTTAAAAAAAAAAAAAAAAAAAGAGGAATGGGAATATTATTTATTTATTTTTATTTATTTATTTTTATTTATTTGTCGAGTACGTATTAGATAATATATATAAGTATAAGCATGAATTGAATACATAAAATAGATACAAATAGAGGAAACATTAGGGCAGGGACGGTAGACATATTGGTGCTCTTATGCACGCCCCTTACAGACCTCTTAGGAATGGGGTGAGGTCCACAGTAGACAGTCTTAAGGTTAAAGTTTTGGGGGGTTTGGGGATGAAACCACAGAGTCAGGTAGTGCATTCCAGGCGTTGACCACTCTGTTGCTGAAGTCGTATTTTCTGCAATTGAGTTTGGAGCAGTTGACTTTAAGTTTGTTTCTCTTGTGTGCTCGTGTATTGTTGTGGTTGAAACTGAAGTAGTCATTGACAGGTAGGACATTGTAGCAGATAATTTTATGAGCTATGCTTAGGTCAGACCGAAGACGGCGAAATTCTAAATTTTCTAAGACCAAAATCCCCCATAAGAGGCTTGTGCTCTTGCAAACATTCAGAATTGTATTCAGGTAGTCCTCGACTTACGACCAGTTGCTCAGCAGCCATTCAAAGTTATGACCTACCTGAAAAAGAGGACTTACGACCCAGATCTGAAGTTCTGACAGTCACCTTGGGTTGCGTGATCGCACTCGAGGTGCTCAGCAATATGACTGCATTTACGGCTGTTTGCGGTGATGTACTTCTACTTTCTCTCCCATGGTAAACAGTGGTTCGCTTAGCGGCCACCACATTCGGTTCCCTACCGCTGCAACTACCATTTTAAAATTGGGTTGGTCATGTGACCAATCTGGTTTTTTTGTTTTTTTTTTACTGTTATGACTTATGACTGTAGTGAGCAAGCTCCGTTAAGGTTGCAACTCAAGGATTACTTGTACATTGTTGTGAAGTTTCTGCTAAAAATGGATCAAATTCTTAATCATGGATAGTTTAGAGCACAGTTTTTTTCAAACCTGGCAACTTTAACATGTGTGGGCTTCAACTTCACATGCCAGCTGGGAAATTCTGGGAATTGAAGTTGACACATGTTAAAAGTTGGCAAGTTTGAAAAACACAGGTTTAGGGCATCAGCTGTTGGAAAATATTAGGATTCTATCTTGCTTCTTTTTCCTTTCATCCTGGTGAACTTGCGTTGAAACTGACAATGATTATTCCACCGAGCTAACTCTGCTCATGTGACTCATGCCTTATACACCTATCATTAGGATTACTGTAACATGCTCAATGGGGGCTGCCCTTGAAGAGTGTTTGGATGCTGCACAGTTGGGATAAAATTGTTGGCCAATAAATTGGATGGATGGATAGATAGATAGAAGGATGGATGGATGGAGAGATAGATAGATAGATAGATAGATAGATAGATAGATAGATAGATAGATAGATAGATAGAGATAATAATGATAGATAGCTAGATAGATAGCTAGATAGCTAGATAATGATTGATAGATAGATAGACAGACAGACAGACAAACATAGAGAGAGAGATATGGAGGGAGAGAGTGATGATATAGATATAGACAGACAGACAGATGATCAATGGTTCTCAACTTATGGTCTGCAGACCTCTAGGGGGGCTGTCGTCATAGGGAGTCCACTAAGGCTTGGAGAAATTTTATGTTTAAACCTTGAGTTAAATCTGGCCATGGTCTGTGGCCACAAAAGGTATTTAAAGGGGGTCTGCCATGAAGAAAAGGTTGAGAACCACTGCAGTTGATAGGTGCATGTTGCAGCTGGTCCAGAATGATGGTATGAGCAGTTTTTTGGGGGGGGGGGTGTCTCTCAATACACTCATATACTGTAATTCCGCTCTTCTGCGATCTGTGTTGGTTCCCAGTGAGCTGCCAAATCCAATTCAAGGTACTGATTACCACCTATAAAGACCTACATGCTACAGGACCGTCGCTTTGCAAGATCACAAGTTCCCCATTGTTTCTGTCTCCCCCCCCAGATCTAGCAGTGAGGGTGCATTCCAGGTCTGTTGCCTTAACATGGGCATCCTGTTGAACCTCAGAGTTGTGCCTACTTTGGGTCTGCCCCTGTCCTGTGGAACAGCTTCCCCCAAGAGCATCTCTCCAGAGCTCCAACCCTACTGTAAGGATCTGAAGATCTGGTTCCTGAACTAGGTTTTTTGAGCCAGGCAGTCTTTTGGAGATATGGTTAGGGCTTTCTGTTTAACTAGTACATCATATTATAATGGTTTTAATCTTTGTGTGTTGGCCAGAGGTTGTTATTGTAGGACAGACAGCTCTATAAATCGTTAAAATAAAACAACTTAGAACTTTTGCAAAATAGATTAAAGATTAACAGAGTTGGAAGGGACCTTGTAGATCTTCTAGTCCAACACCCTGCTCAAGCAGGAGACCCTACACCATTACTGACAAATGGCAGTCCAATCTCTTCTTGAAAGTCTCAAGTGATGAAGCTCCCACAACTTCCAAAGGCAACTTCTGTTCCATTGGTTGATTGTTCTCACTGTCAGAAAGTTCCTCCTCATTTCTAGGTTGAATCTCTCCTTCATCAGTTTCCATCCATTATTCCTTGTTTGGCCTTCAGGTGCTTTGGAAAATAGCTTGACCCCCTCCTCACTGTGGCAGCTCCTCAAATATTGGAAGGCTGCCATCATGTCTCCCCTGGTCCTTCTCTTCACTAGACTAGCCATGCCCAGTTCCTGCAACCGTTCTTCGTATGTTTTAGTTTCCAGTCCCCTAATCATCTTGGTTGCTCTTCTCTGCACTTTTTCTAGACTCTCAACATCTTTTTTTTATAGTGTGGTGACCAAAACTGGATGCAGTACTCTACGTGTGGTCTTACTAAGGCTTTATAGAGTGGTATTAGTACCTCACTTGATCTTGATTGTATCCCTGTGTTAAGGCAATTTAGGATTGCACGCTGCTGGCTCATATTTAGCTGGTTGTCCACTAAGACTCCAAGATCCCTCTCACAGTCACTGTTAAATAAATAATAGAAGCAAAACTGGGGAAGGAGAGATCTTTGTCATAACCTCTTTTCGCTCTCCTTTTGTTTTGGATTTGTTTATTTTTTTGAACGATGGGAGCAATGCAATGCATAAGAGTTGGATAACTCAGGGAAAGAATCCTGAAACAAGGGAAGAAGGAAATAGATTCTTTCAATAGCTGTTTTGGAGTGAACAACAGTAGTGAGTCATTTATTCTGCAGCTGGATTCCCAGTAAACTTTCTGCTAATTTAGGCTCAATCTGCCAGGGAAAGCTGTGAGAAAGAATCATGCATTTCCCAGGATCTCGTCTCTTTGATGCTTATGTTTCTTATTGCCATGCAGTTCTGACTAACAGAAATAATTGAGGAAACACAGGAGTATCTTCTCTGGGAGTTAAGATTGAAGGGTCTCAAACGGAGAACCTTTGCTATTTTTTTTTTTAATTTGATTTATATGCCGCCCTTCTCCAGAGACTCAGGGCGGCTTACAATGCGCTAAGCAATAGCCTTCATACTTTTGTATATTTATACAAAGTCAGCTTATTGTCCCCACAAACTGGGTCCTCATTTAACCTACCTTAGAAAGGATGGAAGGCTGAGTCAACCTTGAGCCTGGTAAGGTTCGAACCTGCAGTAATTGCAGGCAGCTGTGTTAATGACAGGGTGCTCTAAACCACTGTACTATCAAGGCTCTTTTGATTTTGATTTTTTTATTTAAAGACATTCAGATGAGGTCTCCTACTTGGTATGCATGTCTTGGTTGGCTTTTATGTGCATTTTTAATGGTTTATTTTGAATTAAAAACAAAACACCATCTGAGTTTCTCTGGATTTCTCAGAATGGCCAGGTTATTAGCAATATATCTAAAACACGAAGATGCTCCGTCCAATCAAATACAAAGGACAAAAAGAAAGTATACAAGCTGATGGAATAGAGAACAGGAAAATGAAATATTTATAGGACATCAAGTTTATAAACTCCCAGGTCTGCAGGATAGACAGAACTATCCCTCATTCAGGGGAAACTAGAATGAATGAATGAATGAATGAATGAATGAATGAGTATAGTTTTCCTAAAAGCTGGTAAGGATAGGACCTGGAAATCCTAAATAGCAAGACATTCCTTTTAACTTTGAAGACACCACAGAAAAGGCCCTATCCATCATCTAGCTATAAGAGATAAAGAAATCCCTTTAACATTAAATGGTTCCAAGCCATTTAATAATTTAAAGATAAAAATTAGCATGTTCAATTGGGTTTCAGAATCAACTGATAAAGGAAGCCACACATTTTTGGACAAGATCTCTTCTTCTTCTTCTTCGTTCCACCGTGCATGGAATCAAAAGGGACACAGATTCAGATTTAACGATATGAAAAAAGTGTCTAAGAAGCAAAGAGCATTTCGGTCAATAGAAGATGCAATTACTAAGAGAGGTGGTAGGTTCTCATTCATTGATTATGCTCAGGCAGAGATGAGGCAGCCATCTGTCAGGGCTGCTGTAATCTGTATTTTTGTGCCAAATAGGGATTGGGATAAGATAGCCTAAATGGCCCCTTTCAGCTTTCAGAGGCTAGACGGCCATCTGTCACAGATGCTCTAATTTTTATTCCGGTACTGTACAGGAAGTTGAACTCTATGTCTATGATTTGACTGTAATTCCCCTGTTTCATTGTCAGCCAAAGATGACAGCTTTGTGAATGCTGCTCCCCCCTCCCCCACAGAAAAAAACATTTTATTTTTCTCCATAAAACTGTGAAATCTAGGAATTGTGGGAGGCTTCCTTGGTTGTGCTTGAAGAGTTTCCATAATAGATTAGATCATTTTAAGTTAAGTTGTTTGCTTAAAAACTGTGGCAAGAAAGGTCATAAAATGAGGCAAAACTCACATAACAACTGCCTTACTTAGCAACACAAATTTTGGGCTCAGTTGTGTCCCTAAGTCAAGGACTACACAACTAGAACAACTAGATACAAGGACAGCTTTTTTCCCGAATGCCATCACTCTGTTAAACAACTAATCCCCACAACACTGTCAAATTAACTACTAAGCCTGTATTACTATTCTTCTCATCTTTACTAGTACCTATCTCTTCCCACTTATGGCTATAACCATGTTGCTTGTATCTTTACAATTTATATTGTTTTATTTGTTTCCTAATATGATTTGGCCAGGGACATGATGGCTCAGTGGCTAAGATGCTGAACTCGTCAATCGAAAGGTCAGCAGTTCAGTGGTTCGAATCCCTAGTGCCACGTAATGGGGTGAGCTCCCGTTACTTGTTCCAGTGTCTGCCAACCTAGCAGTTCAAAAGCACATAAAAAATGCAAGTAGAAAAATAGGGACTACCTTTGGTGGGAAGGTAGCAGCATTCCGTGCGCCTTTGGCGTTTAGTCATGTTGGCCACATGACCACGGAGACGTCTTCAGACAGCGCTGGCTCTTCGGCTTTGAAACAGAGATGAGCACTGCCCCCTAGATTCAGGAACGACTAGCACATATGTGCAAGGGGAAACTTTACCTTTACCTTTTAATACGATTTGATTGCTTATTAATAACTTATGACTATCACTATCAAGTGTTGTATCTTATGATTCTTGATGAATGTATTTTATTTTTCTTTATGTACACTGAGAGCATTTGCACCAAAGACAAATTCCTTGTCCTTCAATCACACTTGACCAATAAATAATTCTATTCTATTCTGTTCTGTTCTGTTCTGTTCTGTTCTGTTCTGTTCTGTTCTGGCCTAGCCTAGCCTAGCCTAGCCTAGCCTAGCCTAGCCTAGCCTAGCCTAGCCTAGCCTAGCCTATTTTTAATTTAAATTACCCAGTAAGCAATCATTGTCACTGTCTCTGCTCAAAAGTCACAAGTTTATTCTCGCTCTCCATCTCCTTCCCTAAAAATCTGAATCAAAGCTATCCAACGGTGGTCACTAGTGATTCCATTCTCCAACACTTCATCTATTTAATCACATCCCTTGGGGTACTCGGGAGATATATTGTTCTACCGGGAGGGCCTTCTTCTTATTGCTAAAATACAGCAGGCCACAAAGGTCTACAGAGCTCCTGTGTGCTTTTTCGGCTGACCTTAACAAATCTAAGCAATAAATCAATACATTTACCCAGCAGAGGCCAATCCAGGGGTTGATGAGTCTCTTGACAATCATGGTGGCCATCATGATTTAAGCTAGTAAGACATAAAGGTAAAGGTAAAGGTTCTCCTCACACATATGTGCTAGTCATTCCTGACTCTAGGGGGCGGTGCTCATCTCTGTTTCAAAGCCAAAGAGACAGCATTATCCGAAGACGTCTCCGTGGTCATGTGGCTGGCATGACTAAACGCCAGAGGTGCACAGAACACTGTTACCTTCCCACCAAAGGTGGTCCCTATTTTTCTACTTGCATTTTTTTACATGCTTTTGAACTGCTAGGTTGGCAGAAGCTGAGACAAGTGATGGGAGCTCACCCCCATTACATGGCACTAGGGATTCGAACCACTGAACTGCCGACCTTTCGATCGACAAGCTCAGCATTTTAGCCACTGAGCCACCGCGTCCTGGATACTAATAAGTATAATACTATTATACTAATTGTTTGTTTGTTTGTTTGTTTGTTTGTTTGTTTGTTTATTTATTTTATTGGTTCGATTTATATGCCGCCCTTCTCTGGAGACTCAGGGCGGCTTACAATGCATTAAGCAATAGCCTTCATACTTTTGTATATTTATACAAAGTCAGCTTATTGCCCCCACAATCCGGGTCCTCATTTTACATCGAAAGGATGGAAGGCTGAGTCAACCTTGAGCCTGGTGAGATTTGAACTTGCAGTAATTGCAGGCAGCTGGTGCTATTTAACAGCACTTTAGTCTGCTGCGCCACCAAGGTTATTTTTATAATAATAACTGGATACTAGTAAGGCATATTAGCCCATAAGACACCCATTACCTATTTTGAGCTCACCTATGGTTTCTGCATACGAATCCATGCAAAGATTCTTGAAAAACACATAACACATCTCATTGGCTAATTCTTGCCTTGCTTTGCTTTTTGGCAATACTTTTCAAACAAGAACAGGGAGTACACTGGTCAGGAAGATATTCCCTATATCTGTTTTTTACTCCCTAAGTACTTCAGCAGGTGTTCTATCTTTCCACCTTAATTATTTAGGACAGTTTCTGGAATGGATACTTTTTTTATTAAAGCAAACTGTATTCCTGCCAAGAATGTCTTCTACAGAGAAATACATTCTAATGAACGTCTAGAATATAATTAGAAAATAAAAGAGATTAAGGAGTGCTGTATGCTGTTCTGATTTACCAGGATGGTTATGATGATGTGAATTTGATTTTCCTTATTCCCGCATCAGAGAAAGCATCAACATGTTATTGGGTCACAGCTCCCCTCAAAAGTTCCTATCCAGAATTAGTTAAAAATGAACGTTTTGCTTGGAATGACATTTTTATTTCAAACAATACCTGTTTTGACAACTGATGTTATCATTCAAGTAGTGGCAAGGTGATATATCTAAATTTATACGGCAAAGGGAAAAACCCACATAGTATTACAAGAGGCAAAGGAAAGAGGATTGGGTTTAGTGGATATGAATTTGTATTTTGCAGGTTATTGTCTGGTTTGGATGAAAGAATGGTCGTTACAGAGAAACAGAAGATTTTTAGAGTCAGAAGTGCACAACCTGATCTATGGATCTCAGCATTATTGGAGAATGACCAAGGGAATATAAAATTAAATCAAGAGAGCAACTAACGGCAAAAGGATATAGTTGTCAATCATTTTTTTTCTTACAGAAAATTTAAAATGGATAAATGGCAGAAAGATATACCGTATTTTTCGGAGTATAAGACGCACCTTTTTCCGCCAAAAAAGAGGGTGAAAATCTAGGTGCGTCTTATACTCCGAATGTAGTCCCGCCCAGCCTCTCAAATGGAGGTTTCAGAGGCTGAAAAAAGCATCAGAAACGAAGCTTCAGAAAAGAAGCCCACAAACAGAGGTTCAGGGGCTTTTTTTATGAAGCTCTGTTTCGGAGGCTTTCAGAGGCAGGAAAAGAAGTTTTTTCTGAAACAGTTTCAGAAGTTTCAGAGGCAGAAAAAAATGCAAAAAAAAGCAAGGCAGAGAGCTCAAAACCAAGGAACCTGTTGCTAAAATTCACCTCTGAGAACAGCTGATTGGGAACGGTATTCCGGGAGGTAGATACACCTGCCAATCAGCTTTTTTCTTATTTTCCTCCCCAAAAACTAAGGTGCATCTTATACTCCGGTGCGTCTTATACTCCGAAAAATACGATAGTTGTCAATCATTTTTTCCTTACAGAAAATATTAATATGGATAAAAAGATGATACGAAAGAAAGTAAAAAAGAAATTAAGGTGCCATTATGCACCAATGATGAAAAGACCCTTGCTAAAATTTGTAAACTTTTGTTGAAATTTGAAACGGAAGAAGAACAGGTTAAAGAATGTATGATAAAATGGGCGAAGAATGTTGGTTATAGATACAGATGGATCCGAGAAAACATGTGGTCAAAAGGGTTGAAATTTATATTGTTACGATCTTAAAGAGAATTTTTAAATAAGGTATTATTGGTACATAACACCAGAGAAATTACATCTAGATTCTAGAACATATAAAGGCTGAAAATCTTGGAAGAATGAACAACGTGAAGGGACATTTTATCATGATTGGTGGACATGTAAAAAAGCTAAAATAAAATATCCTTGGAATCAAAGAGTTCCAAGAGTTTTTGGAATCGATATTGATACAGCGAATATTAAAGTGTATAATTAAACTGAAGTCAGAACTTTTCCTTTAAGGACTGCTGGTAAAACAATTAGAAATCATGGAAGATCATTTCAATATATGATTATTATGGTGAGATTACTACATGGACAAAGATGGGGAGATTTGGCATTAGCCATCATGGAGCAACGGTTAGTGAAATTGTCAGAACTTGCTGAGATGACGAACTGGCTTCTTTGATTAAGGAAAGGCCTTTATTGACATTTATCAATGGCTGGAAACCCCTTATGGACTTTTTGCATAAAAAGAAGCCGATTTTGTGACTCACAGTTTTTTGATGATTACAAAGAATTAAGTTATAGAAAGAAGAGAATTATGATGTCAGGTTAGAGAGAGGTTTGATTAGAATTGTACGTATAAAACTGATTAGAGCAGGGGTGTCAAACTTGATTTCATTGAGGCCACATCAGGGTTATGTTTGACCTCGGGAGGACTGGGGTGGGTGTGGCTGGGGTGGGCATGGCCAGCTTGATGTCACTCATGTCAGGGATGCCTGTGGTGGCCCAAGCGCTCTGCCACGAAAATGGGCTCCCGAACACCGTTTTAGGCTGTGACGGCCTCTTGCAACCTTTTGCAAGGGTGGCCCTGCAGGCCAAATCTAAGCACTCTGCAGGCTGGATCCGGCCCCCGGCCCTTGAGTTTCACACCCCTGGCTTAGAGGAACATCAGAAGCTACTCCTTTATATTTCCTTTTCATGTTTTCCATTTTCTTTCTTTTTCTTCTTTCTAACTTGTTTTCTTCTTTGTCTCTTTTCTCTTTTCTTTTTCACACTTACATTATTTTATCTTTTGACTGTATTATAGTTATAAAATCTTTTAGTAAAAACTATTTTAATTTTTTTGGTAATATTTGTGTACACAAATCACGTACGCGTATGCAAATGGGATCATTTTCATATTTGCATTACAATGCAAATGACACATACTCGTGAGATATAACACACAGTAAATATTTACAGCACTAAAAAGGGGAAAAACACCCTCCATTAACTGAATTCCCTCTTCCTCAAATAAATCAACTCTATCTGTCCTATATTTTTATAACTGCTAGGGTTTTCCCCCCGCATTGTTCATCCGAATGTTAAGCCATTTTCATTCATTCAATTGCCTTTCTAGCCAACCTGCTTGATGCAAAATATTAAAAGAAAACCACAGAATTCCAGTGGACTATGTGAGCTGAAAGGATGTTTCCCACCATCCAGGAGGAGAAGCATATGGTGAAATGAAAGGTAATGTGGCAATCACAATATGATATAGATGTTAAGTAATTGGGAAGGCAATCAAACAGCTGGTACAAAAATCTCTTACCAAGCAAGGACACATTTTCTGTGACAATTCCCAGATACAATGCAAGGGAAATAAAGGCATAGCACACAAAATCTCTCTGTGTTACGATTGTAAGCTGCTGAGATTTACCTTGAAGTAACGTGGGTAGCCAATAAATTTTATAGATAAAACAAACAAACTGCCAGTGAGGCTGGAAGGAGGAGTCAAGTGAGGGCCTAGCTTGGAGTCATTTGTAACCACAAGCGACATGCGACCTCCCCCAAGATCCATGAAGCTTTACCAGACTGTTCCCAGGGAAAGGCAAGCAGTCTGGTGACATTCTTGTAATATAAGTGGTAGACAATAAAGTTGCTAACTTTAGCTATTCATAAGTGGCTCTTGCATCTGACTTTCTTTTACACACACAAACACACACTCAAACAGAAACAAATCAAGCCACCTTACAGGTAGTCCTCAACCTGTGACCACAATTGAGTCCAAAGTTTATATTGTTAAGTGAGACATCTGTTAAGTGAGTTTCACCCCATTTTACGACTTTTCTTGCCACAGTTATTAAGTGAATCACTGCAGTTGGTAAATTAGCCAGCTTGAATGACTCTGGCTTCCTCCATTGATTTAGCTTGTCAGAAGGTTGCAAAAGGGGATCACGAGACCTTGGGACACAGCGACGGTCATAAGTATGAACCAGTTGGCAAGCATCTGAATTTTGATCACATGCTGCAAAGGTCATAACTATGAAAAACGGTCATAAGTCACACTTTTCAATGTCGTAACTTTGAATGTTCACTAAATGAACTGTTGTAAGTCGAGGACTACCTGTATTTATGATTGACAAGACCTGTTATCCAGTTTTAGAAGAGTAGAGTGTCTATGAGCATACGCCAATCAATTCATTCCACAATTAAATTGCTGGGAGGCTGCAGGTGGGAAACAGGGGTTACACTCTTCAATGGCACACAAATGGTTGGGATTTTGTTATCAAGGTATTCATTACAAGAGAAAGTGCATAGCTGGGCTGTTCACATACCTGTCCAGTCTCCTACGACTTTAATGTGCACTCCAAATGTTGCCTTGGTAGCTGTTGGGCACTGCAAAATGAAGCAAGTTAAAATAGTCAATAATAAAGCAATACTACAGGAGCACTTAGACTTCTATATCGCTTTACAGTGCTTTTATAACTCTCTCTAAGTGGTTTACAGAGTCAGCATATGGGTCCTTATTTTACCTACCTCAGAAAGATGGAAGGCTGAATCAAGCTTGAGCCAGTCAGGATCGAACTGCTGACAGTGGGCAGAGTCAGCCTGCAATACTGCATTCTAACCACTGCGCCACCACAGCTCCTTCTTTCCTTCCTTCCTTCCTTCCTTCCTCCCTCCCTCCCTCCCTCCCTTCCTTCCTTCCTTCGCAATAGCACTTAGACTTATATAGTGCTTCACAGTCCTTTACAGCCCTCTCTAAGCACTTTATAGAGTCAGGATATTGTCCCCAACAATCTGGGTCCTCATTTTACCCACCTCGGAAGGATGGAAGGCTGAGTCAACCTTGACCCTGGTGAGATTTGAACTGCCAATTTGCAGGCGGCCGGCAGTCAGCAGAAGTAGCCTGCAATACTGCACTTTAACCACTGCACCACCGTGGCTCAGAAAGATGGAAATAGGGCTCCCCATTGGGTTGGTTAATAGTAATTAACTAGTCTCCATCAAACTTAGTAATTCATTCTAACACAATCATGAGGAACGGGGCTCTTCCACAGAGCACTGTTCTCACTCTCTTTCTTCTCTCCACTGTGGCTCATAAGCCAAACTGAACATAACTTTTTATCTGCCTTCCTTCTGCTAGTTAAGACATCAGGGAACATCATCAGCTATGCGGTAATTTTCTCCTTGGTTAATTAGTGCATGGAACAACAAAGAAGACGTATCATATCTTGCCATTGGAAGCATTACAGATTTTGATGTAATAATAATCCTCTTCACACTGCTCCCCCACGCCCTAGGAAACACATCGTTAGTATTCCTCTGACATATCTTTGCAGGCATTTGTCTATTTGCAATTTTAAAAAAAGACGGGCTTGTCAGGTGCAAAGAATCTGGACCATTGGTTAGGTTGCAGCATAGGAGATTTGAGCCACGGTGGCGCAGTGGTGAGAGTGCAGTACTGCAGGCTACTTCTGCTGACTGCCGGCTGCCTGCAATTTGGCAGTTTGAATCTCACCAGGCTCAAGGTTGACTCTGCCTTCCATCCTTCCGAGGTGGGTAAAATGAGGACCCAGATTGTTGGGGGCAATAGGCTGACTGTCAACTTGTAAAGCATTCCTGGCCTGCTCTCGAGTTGCCATAGGCAGGAGGGGGAAAAACTGACAGAGCAGCACGGCAGCTGCAACCAGAAGCACATTCCACGCATACCTTTCTCAAGGCTGCAACCTAGGTTACCAGAGCCAGCCGGAGAGGTGTGAACTCTTCAGCCCGTGAAAGTGGTCTGTTGGAGAATGTGATTTATGACACACCCTGGGAGGATGGGAGTAACAGGGTCATAGTTGGGCCGTAAATTACGTGGGGCAGAGCTGACTTCACTTGGCTACGTGCTGACATGTTGCTCCTAATAAATAAATGGATTTCTTTTGAAACTTGGCTCGAGACTCATGATTTAATTAGGGCATCTGTTGGAAACCTGACAGCGACTCTGTAAACCGCTTAGAGAGGGCTGTAAAGCACTGTAAAGTGGTATATAAGTCTAAGTGCTATTACTATTTATTCCAGCCTATATGAAAGAATCTGGTCAACTAAAATTCAATACCAAATAACGGTGTCAGCAGAATTCCGAAGCAGATAGATTCCTCAAGGAACAATTTACTGGATGCATCATATTGGCACAACTGGTGAAAAGTGACTCTGAAAATTCCTGCAGTTTTCACCTAATTAAAAAGTGAATGTTTCCCTCCTTCCCCAAGTCATCAGTCACATGGTCCAGTTTACTCCTCCCCTCCTAGCCACCTCTTGGAATGACCTTGGTTCCCACAGGAAAACTTATTATTTTGACTACAACACCCCATCTAACTATTTCTCTCCCCCACCCATCTAGTGGCAGCCCTGAAGCCTCAAAGATGGCCCCAGCCAGGTTCACTTCAGGGTTGACAAAGGGTCAATGGAATTCAGGAAGGTTGGACTTGAAGCGCTTGTGGGAATGCCATGACTTTAAGCTGATGATGTGTTTAACTCTGCCCCTCAGTTCTGCCTTCTCTTCTCCTACAGTACATGGCTTTTGGGATGGGTCCTCTTGGTGGGAAGATGCCACTTTTTCTATTTCTATTTTGCTGGAGAAGACTCTTGAGAGTCCCTTAGTCTGCAAGGAGATCAAATCAGTCGATCCTAATGAAAATCAACTTTGACTGGAAAGAGAGATCCTGGAGCAGAAGTTCAAATACTTTGTCATATCAAATGAGAACAGAGGACTCCTTGGAAAAGACCCTGATGTTGGGAAAGATGGAAGGCAAAAGAAAAACGGAATGGCAAAGGATGAGATGGTTAGATAGTGTCATCAAACGTAATGAACATAAATTTGGGCAAACTCTGTGAAACTGGGTATGATGTGCTGTGGTCCATGGGGTCGCAAAGAGTCAGACACAACTTAGCAACTGAACGCCAACTATTTCTATCTAAAACAATCTTTCCTTGGCAAAATGTTTTCTGGAGAACTTCTGTATTTTGACCAACTTGATCTAAGAAAGGATTATTGAGTCTTGAAATTAGCAGGATGATTTGTTTAGATATTTTTTTTTTCAATTTAAAACATTTGGATCAATTAAAATGACGTTCCCAATTAGCTAATCATGGAGTAGACTGTCATCTGGATATAGGACATCAGCAGAGCTTCCGGTAAAGATTTTTAGTAAAGGAAGAGGAAGGAACTGATATGAAGTATAGTTTTCTACCGTGTTTCCCTGAAAATAAGACCCTGTCTTATATTTTTTTGAACCCTGAAATAAGTGCTTGGCCTTATTTTCAGAGAGCTCTTATTATTTATTATTTTGGGGTGCAAAATATGCAAAATAATGCATGGAGCAAGACGGGGCTCCTCTTGCCGTCTTACCTGATTTCCAGCTATGTCCCCCTAACCCTAACCAGAGGAAATGGTGGGGACTGGTTGTGCATGTGGTTAAATATTTTCGGGGAGGGTTTATTTTTGGGGGAGGGCTTATTTTCAGGAGAGGGCTTATTTTTGGGGAAACACGGCAATTCCATCCTTGAAAAGGCATTCCCTCTAACAAGAAAGGAAGAAAGGAGAAAAGCCACTTATAAAAGAAAACCTCCAAGGGCATCTATTCATTTGTGGTTTCCAGGAAGAAGAATGTGTAAGAAGAATACCAAGGCAGAGAGATTGCATTTTCAGAAGAACATGGATTAATAAACCTTTCTCACACAGCACTTGGCAAGCCTTCAATGCTCTCATCTGAATAGTGTTTACAAAACCCTACATTCTTCTGAAGTCAGAGGAAAAAGTACGGCCTTGTAAAACCTCACAGACATTCCAATGGGTTTCCTTTAATATTGCCCACAAAAATAACATCCCACCCCCCCCACCCCCACGCACAAGCTTTGAATTTTAGGAAACACATTTCAATGTCACCTACAGTAGCCAAGTGTTCCTCTGAAGGTTCTTAAAAGCCTCAGTCTATGGCAGAGGTCTTCAAACTTGGCAGCTTTAAGACTTGTGGACTTCAACTCCCAGAATTCTCCAGCCAGCTATGTTATTCTGGCTGGAGAATTCTGGGAGTTGAAGTCCACAAGTCTTAAAGCTGCCAAGTTTGAGGACCCCTGGTCTATGGGCTTCTTTTATCCAGAGAAGAAAAGTGTTGGGAAATAGGTAATAAATGTTAAGTCTGTCAAGACGAAGACATTGGTCAATTGACTAGATGAGTCTTGTTCTTTGTACGAGTGAGATTAAGGGGGATCAAGTGAGTCCTTGAGACTTACTCATATCCACCTCAAAAATCCACATTACACCCTCACTCCAGTTAACAGAGTAACAAAGTTGGAACGGACCTTGGAGGTCTTCTAGTCCAACACCATGTTCAAGAAGGAGACCCTATACCTGGGGTGTCAAACTCAAGGCCTGCGGATCTGGCCCGCGCGGTGCTTAAATACAGCCCATGGGGCCGACCTGAAAATATCAAAGGATTGGCCCACGGTGCCTCTGCCAGTCAAAACAGGCCACATGTGGCCCCCCGCATGGCCTGTTTTCAGCCTCCATGGCCTCTTGCAGCATTTTTGGCTGGCAGAATGCTGCTAGACGCTGGGGAGGTCAAAAATGGGCCTCCACGTGGCCCATTTTTGGCTGACAGAGTGCTGCAGGACACCACAGAGTCCCAAAATGAAGTACATGGGCCCCGCATGTGGGCCCCATGCCCCATTTTGGCCAGTAAAGTGCTGCAGGAGGCTGTTCAGGCAGAAAACAGGGCAGAAGAGGTTGCACACGCCCCCCCCCACCCACACACACCCTGTTACGGCCGGCAGGGTGCTGTAGGAGGTGTCTGTCCCGTCTCTCCACCCACATCAGCCCACGGAGGAGAACTACAATCCTGATCCAGCCCACGAAGAAATCCAGTTTGATACCCCTGCCCTATATCATTCAACACAAATGACTATCCAATCTCTTCCTGAAAACCTCCAGTGACAGAGCATCCATAACCGTTAAAGGCAAGCTGTTCCCCTGATTAATTAAACCGTCAGAAAATTTCTCCTCAGTTCTAGGTTGGTTCCCTATTCAATTAGTTTCCATCCGTTGCTTCTTGTCCTGCCTTCAGGTTCTCTGGAGAATGGATTTGTTTTTATTTGGAGAACAGGTTTGAATAGTTTGGAGAGGCGAATCCCAAATGTTATAGAATGCAACATAGGTTAAGAAACATACTTCGTCCTGCAATCCCTCCAGAATAAAAAGAAATATACACATTTCTGCCTCACATTACTTCAGGGGCTCTGAAGGCTGCAAAGAAGATGCTTTGGCAACCTCCTTGAAGCTTATTTTATTTTATTTTATTTTATTTTATTTTATTTTATTTTATTTTATTTTATTTTATTTTATTATTTTATTTTATTTTATTTTATTTTATTTTATTTTATTTTATTTTATTTTATTTATTTTATTTATTTTATTATTTTATTTTATTTTATTTTATATCAAATTTATATACCGCCCTTGTCCCTGAGGACTCAGGGCGGTGTACAGCCGAAGTAAAAACATAAACTACAAACATTAAAATACAATTAAAAAGAGATATATATATATATATGGCCCCATAATTAAAAGCAATGACAAAACAATTAAAAACATTTTTAAAAAGTGTTATGGGTTTGTCTTCTGTCATGAGACATGTAATATCTTCTGAATTGGGAGTGCTGCCGTATATTATATGTTGACTAGCTTTTAAAGATAGTTCAGAACACGCAGTTACTAACTGGGACTGTTGAATAAGATCATATGACACCAATGACTTGACAGCTGCACTCATCTTCCAGACTCTTTGGGGTGGGGGGTGGGGAATAATTTAAAGTTGATGTTGACCAGTCCTGAAATGGAACAGTGGTTAAAGTGCAGTATTGCAGGCTAACTCTGCCCACAGCCTGGAGTTCGATCCTGACCGACTCAAGGTGGACTCAGTCTTCCAGCCTTCCGAGGTCAGTAAAATGAGGACCCAGATTGTTGGGGGGTAATATGTTGACATTGTAAACCACCCAGAGAATGCTGTAAAGCACTACGAAGTGGTATATAAGTCTAAATGTTATTGTTATTGCTATTGTTATCCTAAAGTCAGGGCATTCCAACATAAACTTTGTTTTTAAATTTTGTATCTATGTATTTTTACTGTTTGGCTGTTCACCGCCCTGAGTCCTTCGGGAGTAGGGCGGTATATAAATAAAATAAATAAAATAAAATAAAATAAATATGGCACCTAAAATCAATATAACTTTGTTGCATGTCTTTGGAATTGGGCTAAGATATTAGCCCAATTCCGATCATGATCAAAAATGTTCACGTTATACTAGAACGGTGGATAAATTTGTTACATTCATTCTTGTGCCTTAGGAAATTGATTTAACTTTCATCTGTGTTCTTTTCAGGTACTAACCAAGCACAAACTATTTGTGATACAGGTAGTCCTTGATTTACAACCATTCATTTAGTGAACTTTGTTTACAGAGGCACTGAATAATGAGACCTACAACCAGTCCTTGTACTTACACCCAGTACAGCATCGCCATGTGGTCATAAAATGGGACACAATTCACTTATTAAGCACCGTCACTTATCCTTGAATCTTCTAGTTTGCTAAGGGCTTACTGTACATCCTATGAACATTTTAATCACAGACAGCATAATTAAAGTGCTAAAAATTTCACACTTAAATGAGCATCTACCCAACCCCTACCCCCAAATTACACAATTACACACAATTTTTATAAAGTAAATATAGGCACGCTGCAAGCATAATCTTGCTAAACTCTTATTTCAATCATCTGTTGTTGAGATGGAGGAGATCCAGCTTCAAGGTCACCCAAACCATGGAAGTTTCCTGCATGGCTTTGGGTGAGTTACCCAGTCTATGCCCAATGTACTTCACAGGGTTACTACGTAGTGTGGTGGAATGTATTCTGGAGTCCCAGGAGGGAGGGGCTGTTTCCCAGAGGGCGAAGAAGCGGTTATGCTTAAAATGTCTGGCAGGCAAAAAGAGAGCAACGATGTCTCCTTCCTAGCAGTTCACACAGTATGTTATGCAGGCAGCTGCTTTAGTCAGGCAAGATCCTGTCTGCAAGTAAACAACAATGAAGTGACGCCAGTGTCATTCTTGGTTCCTGAGCCTGAGCCAGATAGGGGAAAATGGGAGGAGGAAACAGGGGTGAAATGCTACCGGTTCACTCCAGTTCGGGCGAACTAGTAGTGATAAAAACTACCGGTTCAGGCAAACTGGTAGTAAAAAAAAAGCTATTGGTTTGGGCGAACCGGTAGTTAAAAAAGCTACCGGTTCCTTCGAACTGGTATTTCTGATGATCAGCTGTGCCGCAGGGTTTAGCTTTGCTAGAAATCACGAAATCCTGCTTTCTAGCTAAGCTAAATCGCGTGTCACAGCTGATCCCCCCCCCCTTGCTGTTCTACTTATCTTCCCAAGCCTCCTTCTGGTGCACACTGTGCACACATGCGTGTGCAGCGTATACTTGGTGTGCACTGCACATGTGCATGCAGCACATGTTTGCATGGCACATGGTGCGCAGTGTGCATACACGACCAGCGAACCAGTAGCAAACCGGTTCAGATTTCACCACTGGGAGGGAATATTATGTGCAGAAGTGACAGACAGAAATCAATCAATGAAATAAACAATGAATAAACCCCTCTATTCAAGATCTTGTGGACGAGTGGTGCGGTGTGCCTAGAGGTGGAGCTCTCGCCTCACAATCAGGAAGCTGTGTGAGTTTGATCCTAGGTAGAGGCAGATATTTCTTTCTCTAGACACACTGAGAATATATCTGCTGGGGAAAAAAAAACTCCACATTGGGGACAGGAAGGGCGTCTGGCCAGTAAATACTCAGCTCCATTCAGTTGCCCAGCCTCCATCCTGCAAGGGATTATGAGGTCGTTAAAAGAGGATGATGATTCAAGATCTTGGGGAATCTGCTCTCAGTGGCAGGACTGGAAGATATTGGATTAAATGGGTAATTACACCGATCTGGACAGAGCAGTTTCCAGGAACTTGGAAAAAGGGTTTCCTCTTGAGTTATGTTAGCAAGTGCTTTTAGTTCACGGAAACAGAAAATGTCAGCAGATCCGCTTATTTTGTCTCATTGCCTTTTGCCTCCAGGGACATGTCTTATTTGCAAATATACTCTCTGCTGGCTGGTTTTTTTTTTTTTTCCAGGCTCCAGATCTGTTCTACACCAATATACACAAATGTACCGACAAATCAGAAGCAAATGCATTTGTGCAATCAGCTGGATTGAAGCAGCATTCTCTGTGTTGTCTGTTCTTCTTCTCAGGAAGCAGAAAATCCCACAGGATTTCTGCTTTCTTCCAGCTTCTAAAGAATTCAGTGGTTTTTTATTCTCAGAAAATTGACTCATGGGTATGGTTGTTTTCCCCTGAACTGGGAACAAAGGCATATCCAGCCATGCTACATCATAGCTAAACCAAAATATTAAAAACAACATTCAAAAGATCAGACAGTCTTAAGTCTGACTCATGGAAAATGGATTGGGTTGACCTGATCATCCCCTTCTTAGCTAATGAATCAGACAAATCTACCAGATGTCAGACAGGATAAGTACCCTTTTTTCCTTCCTGTGTACTTGTATTCGGGCACATGTTTGATCCTGACTTCCAAAAAAAGACAGGAATCAAAAGAATATATCAAGCCGTCCAAAGTTTTGCCAGTAAGTGAATGGGAATAACCATATATTATGAATCCGGAGGGTGACCTAATGGTTAAGATGCTGGCCTTGTCAGAAAGTGTGAGACCCAAGCACCACATGACGGGGTGAGTTCCCATTCCTTGCTCCAGCTCCTTCCCACCTAGCAGTTCAAAAGCATGCAAATGCAAGTAGATAAATAGGTACCACGTCAGTGGGAAGGTAACAATGTTCAGTGCACCTTGGTGTATAGTCATGCCGTCCACATGATCACGGAAGTGTCTTCACACAATGCTGGCTCCCTTGGCTAAGAAACAAGAGATGAGCACTGCCCTTTAGAATCGGACATGACTTAACAGGGGAAACCTTTATCTTTATGGAGCTGGTATGAGAATTGAGCCAGTCTCCTCTCACTAAATGTGGATTATTTCACAGATTATTTCAGATTAAAGGGGCCTATTATAGCTATACCTCCTGACAGCTAGTCTCAGATTCCTAGAGGAAATTCAAGGGTGCAGAAGATTAAACCCCATTTTAACACACTCCCCCCTCCCCCACCCGTTGATCTTCCTCTTTTGACCCATTTTCTCCTTTAAAATCACCCAAATCCCTTGAATGTATGCCTACAATTTTGGCCCTGTCCATTTTGGCAAGATTACGACATTTATTATGGTTTAGTTGCACAGTCAGCCAGATGCTTAGCACTTTTATCCACCTATTGGGCCCTTCCGAAGGACTTCTTGTTGTTGTTAAATATTAATAATTATTTATTAACATTAAAAAGGCATTGTCACAGGATTTAAGCTGCTCCAAATAAAGCTGCCTTTTGCAATTGACGATGATGGTTTTTACCAATGGCGATGGTGTTCAAATGGTACTCCAGATATTTTGGGATTGAATCCAAGGTGCCTGTTATTTTTGGTACTACCTTTGCTTTCATTTGGGATAGATTACTGTTGTTATCCTGTCAAAAATATTTGCTGATTTAGGGTCCATTTTCTCTTTAGCCTTGCGAGATAGTCCAGATAAGAATCACACCCCAAAAATACTAACTCTAACATTATTGTAAAGTTAGATTAATAAGCTTTCAAATCTGAAAGTACCTCTCTCCCTGCTTGCTTTTATATTCCAAGAAACCAGGGAGATAATTTTCTGTGATGCTTCCTCCACCCCCATTTCTTCTATGAACTCCTGTTGTTCAGTCACAAAGTCATGTCTGACTCTTTGTGACCCATGGAGCATAGCATCTCAGCCCGCCCACCCAGTGGTGGGATTCAAATAATTTAACAACCGGTTCTCTGCCCTAATGACCGGCTGGGTGGGCGTGGCCAGGGGGTGTGACAGGCAGCACTTGACCTCCTGCACACACCATCCCCGGGAGTGAAAACGGGCCGTGCGGGGAACCGCACCCTCCCGCACCCCGTTTTGGGCCTAGGAGGCCTTCCTGAAGCCTCCTGGGAGTGAAAACGGGCCATGGGGAGGGTGCCTCGCGCCCCCCCTCTTTTGGGCCTAGAAGGCCTCCCTGCAGTTACCTGGGAGCCAAAATGGGGCACATGGGGACTCCGGGAAGGGGCGGGGAGGGGAAGGGCGGGGCCAGCCAGCAATTTAACTATCAATTCACCCGAACCGTCCTGAACAGGCTGAATCCCACCATTGCGCCCACCCACCCCTGTCCTCCACTGTTTCTCAAAGTTTGCCCAAATTCAAGTTCATTGCATCAATAACACAATCTAACCATCTCATTTTCTGCTGTCCCATTCTCCTTTTGCCTTCAATCTTTCCCAACATCAGGGTGTTTTCCAAGGAATCCTCTCTTCTCATGTGGCGGCCAAAAGTATTTGAGTTTCAGTTTCAGTATCTGTCCTTCCAAAGGACAGTCAGGGTTGATTTCCTTTAGGATTGACTGATCTGATATCCTTGAAGTCCAAGGGATTCTCAGTAGTCTTCTCTAATACCACAATTTGAAAGCATCAATTCTTCTGCGCTCAGCCTTCCTTATGGTCTATGGAGATTCTCAGTCATCCAGGTCATGATTGTCCCAAAGGTGCTTTTTCAAGAGGCAACTGGACTTTCTGGTTTTTCTTTGAAGACATTTCACTTCGCATTCAAGAAGCTTCTTCAGCTCTGACTGGTGGGAAATGGAAGGATTTATGTCCTTGCAAACAGCTGGTCATTTACATTCATTTAGCGGGTCGTTAAGATCACCTGGAAGTTTATCTGTGTCATCAGTCACCTGTGTGGTGCAAATGGGTATGGAGCCTTCTTGGAACTGTTGAAAGGACTGTGTTGTAGATTGGAGATAGATGATGTCGTATCCCTCCCCCTCTGTTGAGAAAGGGCTGTTCAATTTTGACACAGATGGCCTCTTTAACCCCTCTTTCAAACCAGCAGTCCTCTCTGTCCAAAATGTGGATTTTGCTGTCTTCAAAAGAGTGGTCCGTGTCTTTTAAATGCAGATGGACTGCTGAATCTAGTCCTAATGTATTTCTTCTCCTATGTTGTGCCATGTATTTATGAAGTGGTTGTTTTGTTTCCCCAATGAACAGATCTGCACATAGCCCATTGTATTGTACTGCATATACCACGTTTGCTCAGTTTATGTCTGGGTGTTTTATCCTTGGGGGTAGACAAGCTTCTGCCTTAGTGTATTCTTGGATTTGAAGTGAGAGTTGGACCATAAGGACTTCTTTATGATCCAACTCACACAGCAACACTTTACTACTGGGAAAACCATAGCTTTGACTATACAGACCTTTTTCAGCAAGATAATGTCTCTGTTTTTTAACATGCTGTCTAAGTTTGCCATAGTTTTTCTCTTAAGGAGCAAACATCTTTTAATTTCATAGCTGCAGTTACCGTCTGCAGTGATCTCAGAGCCCAAGAAAATCAAATCTGTCACTGCTTCTATTTCCATCCCCCCTTCTATTTAACTGCCTCTTGTCTGACAATTGCCTAGTCTATGGCTCTTCCTCCCATATCCCAAGGTCATTTTCACATACCATTACACACTCTCATGTGGCAATTTCATTTTGCATTAGTCATTTTGCATGTATTATTTATCTGATTTTTAAAATTAGATTTTTTGAAATCTTAACAGAAGGAAAATATCCATAATATGGATTTTTATAAACGGTGAAAATCATTACCATTAATTTAAAGCAGCATCCCGATAAACATAAAAATCTCAATAGTGTTGCATGAGTTAACTAATTTAAAAAGGCAAGTGGAAGCATTTACAACTTCACTTTGACCAGGAAAACTGGCAGAGGTGGGTCTCAAGCTGGACCTTTTGGAAAATCTATTCCTTAAGATGTAGGCTGGGTTGGTGAGCCATTTCTTCCTTCTCTCAGGCCTCCTTATTTCATAGCCATGGTGGTGCAGTGGTGAGAATGCAGTATTGCAGGTTAACTCTGCTCACTGTCAGGAGTTTGATCCTGACCAGAATAACAGAGTTGGAAGGGACCTTGGAAGTCTTCTAGTACAACCCCCTGCTTAGGCAAGAAACCCTACACCACTTCAGACAAATGGTTGTCCAATCTCATCTTAAAAACTTCCAGTGTTGGAGCATTTACAACTTCTGGAGGCAAGTTGTTCCACTGATTAATTGTTCTAAACCAGCTCAGGTTTAAGCCTTCCATCCTTCCGAGGTGGGTAAAATGAGGACTCAGATTGTTGAGGACAATATGCTGATTCTGTAAACTGCTTAGAGAGGGCTGTAAAGCACTGGGAAGCGGTATATAAATCTAAGATGTCGAGCCCGAATTTGTCATATGTGTAGCCATTTTATTTAGCTCCCTATTATATTCATTTATTCCTTTTCTTTCTCTTTATTATGTAAGGGGGGTTTTCGGGCTCACCACATTCTTAAGGTGGGGGGAAGGAGCAAATAGATAGTGTGGATTGTTTTGGTTAGGTGGACTTTCTTTCCCGTGGGAACAGAGGCTGCTCCTGGTGAGAATGGAAGATGGAGTTTGAAGACACCGGGAAATGCGGATTGAGTGTTTTATTGGAGAATGTGACTTTTGAGGGTTGTTTCTAACTTACAATATTATGTGGGGCAATTCCGGTTTGTGTCACATCCAGAATTACAACAGACTTTTGCCAATTTGATGCCTGCCTAAATAAAAGAAATTTCTTTGGGAAGATGGAATTTGCCTAATTCTTTTTTTTGAATGGGTTTCATCACTTGGAAACCTGACATCAGGACTATATAATGCTAGTGCTATTCATGGTGAAGGTCTTCTCAGCAATTTTCCATATATAGTTTGTCTCAGATGGGTCAATTCTAGGGGAAGGAGGCAGGTCTAAAGGTCTTTGGCTCCAAGCCTTCATAGGACTTTATAGGTTAAAAATAGCACTTTAAATTGTCCCTAGAAACCACTTTCAACAGCCTATTTTAAAAGCTTCTCCCTGTAATTCACCTCCTTCAAGTATAAAGTGATTGCCATGCACCAAACAGCATCTCTCAGATCCTCAGAGTGCCACATAAATCAGGTTTCTTTAAAAATGTGAACCTTACCTTGAGAATATGAAAGCAACAAGTGAGCCGTTAAAGGCCTCTCTCTCTCTGTGTGTGTGTGTGTGTGTGTGTGTGTCTTTGTGAAAAGATCACAGGAAGTCCTCGACTTATGACTACAGTGGAGCCCAAAATTTATCTTGCTAAACAAGACAGTTGTTAAGTGAGTTTTGCCCCATTTTATGACCTTTTTTTGCCACAGTTGTTAAGTGAACAACTGACAAGCAGTTGTTGAAAGTTAGTAACATGGCTATTAAGTGAATCACGTTTCCCCACTGATTCTGCTTGTCAGAAGATCGCAAAAGGGGATCATATTCCCTGAGACACTGCAACCGTCATAAATACATGCCAGTTGCCAAGCTTCTGGGTTTTGGTCATGTGACCACAGGGATGCTGTAAAAGTAAAAACTGTGAAAAACTGTTGTAAGTCTTTTTTTCCCCGTGCTGTTGTAACTTTGGTCACTAAAAGAATGGTTGTTATCTCGAAGACTACCTGTAATCCCCCAGATTGTCCACACAGTGGCCAATGAACTCCACAAAGTTGGTGGCACAAATCTCCCAGCAGATGGCCTTCAGAGGAAGTCACATTGTTGCCCAGGTGGACAGCCATTGATCCTGATGACTTCCATGAGTTAGTACAACCCTTTTTTGAAACCAGCCAAATTTCTGGCTGGGACCATATTACTTAGTAATATCTCATCTTGAAGAGTTTTCATGAAACCCTTTGAACACAGATTTTCAATCTCCATTATCTCTCTGTCTGTCTGTCTGTAATTTATATCTATCTATCTATCTATCTATCTATCTATCTATCTATCTATCTATCATTACGTATCATATCTATCTCTCTATTTCTAATCTATCTATCTATCTATCTATCTATCTATCTATCTATCTATCCATCCATCCATCAATCATCCATGTATCATATCCATCCATCCATCCATCCATCCATATATCTATCTATCTCTCTCTCTATCTATCTATCCATCCATCCATTTATCAATTATCCATGTATCATATCCATCCATCCATCCATCCATCCATCCATCCATCCATCTATCTCTATCTATCTCTATCTATCTATCCAGCCAGCCAGCCAGCCAGCCATCTATCTCTATCTATCTATCCATCCATCCATCCATCCATCCATCCATCCATCCATGCATCTATCTATCTATCTATCTATCTATCTATATCTATCTATCTATCTATCTATCTATCTCTAGCTAGCTAGCTAGCCAGCCATCCATCCATCCATCCATCCATCCATCCATCCATCCATTTCTATCAAATCTATCTCTATCTAATCTAGTCTATCTATCTATCTATCTGTTTATCTATCTATCCATCCATCCATCCATCCATCCATCCATCCCTCTATCCATCTGTCTTAAAGACTGTTCATTTAAATCTCCAAAACAAGCAAGCAAACCAAACATTAGCTAATAATGCCCAACAAAAATAAATTCCTTACCATTGTAAGAGTGAAGGGATGGCTTTCCAGAGAGGACACGCTTGGACAGTGGAGAACGACATACTGAAATATACCAGCCAAAGAAAATGAAAATAAAATAAAATAAAGAACAAGATAGCAAACATCGTAGGAGGTTGTTACTCCTAATATTGGGCTACTCATCCCACTGGAAAGTTAATGCACATGCTATTACTATACTACCATTTCTGTGGAAGTTATATTTGTGCTAGGACTGGAAACTCCAGCTGGTGCAGAAGATGAGCATTGCCAGGTTGCTGAGGGGAACACCAGCTGGCTGAAGATTATATCTTTGTTGAAATAAACGCAATGACTTCCAATCAACAACCCAGCCAAGTTTGAGTTTTTGTTTAGAATATACAAGGTTCTCAACAGCTTGAAGCCCTGGTGGCACAGTGGTTAGAATGCATTATTGCAAGCAAACTCTGCCTGCAGCCTGGTGTTCGATCTTGATGGGGTTCCAAGGTTGCTCAGGCTTCCATCCTTCCAAAGTCAGTAAAATGAGGATTCAGATTGTTGGGGGCAATATGCTAACATTGTAAACTACCCAGAGAGTGCTATAAAGCACTATGGGGAAGGATATAAGTCTAAGTGCTGTTTAATTGCTACTGAAGCCACCATATCTGGGAGGCTGGCTGTTTTGCTATTATAGATCTGGTCAATTCTTTAGGACACCTTGAAAATCCTGCTGTATGTTCTACAACACTAGAAGGTTCTCTCCTAAGATTCATGAGGCGCTTAGGAACTCTGTATTTCCTAAAATGACACACCTTAACTTGTTTACCTATAACAGTAATATATAGCAATAGCACTTAGACTTATATACCACTTTATAACCCTCTCTAAGTGGTTTAAAGAGTCAGCCTATTGCCCCCAACAATTTGGGTCCTCATTTTATCCACCTCGGAAGGATGGAAGGCTGAGCCTGGTGAGATTTGAACTGCCAAATTGCAGGCAGCCGGCAGGCAGCAGAAATAGCCTGCAGTACTGCCCTCTAACCACTGCACCACCGTGGCTCAAGGAGCTATGACTGGATTAGTAGCTGACTGGCTTAAATTAATTGTGGTATTTTTATCTCAAGCCCTGATCAGAGACATAAGGAATTCCACTATGGATCGAGTTGGAGTAGACTTAGCCAGTTCTTTCACTATTAACAAAATCATAATAGGATAAATGTTTGCAGGAACAAAGTCCAGCTTTGTCTTTCTCTTCAAAAATCCAGCTCACTTTTAAAAACCATGAAGCCAGCAGCACTATCACTTTTCACAGGGGAAAAAAAAGAACATATTATACATTCTCCGTAGCAGGGAACTCACTTGTAGCACTTCTTGAACTGACCCTGCATCTACATAATACTTGTAGAGCTCCTGATCAACCTTAGAAGTGCTGCAAAGCACAAAACATCCTGCCCGAGCAGTTTATTTACTACAACAGGGGTGAAATGCTACCGGTTCACTCCAGTTCGGGCGAATTGGTAATGATAAAAGCTACCCGGTTTGTCTGAACCGGTATTTCCGACGATCAGCTGTGCCGCGTGGTTTATATTCGCTAGAAAGCAGGAAATCCTTGCAAAAGCATACAGGATGCTTTTGTCGCGCACTGCGCTTGAGCGGGCAGTGAACTGGTAGCACATCCATGGAGGATTTCACCACTGTACTGCAAGCATATAGAACCACTTTTTTCTTTCTTTATTATTATTTATTATTTATTCATTCAATTTGTATGCCGCCCCTCTCCGAAGACTCAGGGCGGCTCACAATGCATTTAAAATCATTATAAAAAACACTTAAGAATTAAAAACATTAAAACTCATTCACACCATTCATCGCCGGATCTCGCCGGATCGCAAGAGCGAGATCAACGGCCCCAGGCCTGCCGGAAAAGCCAGGTCTTCACCGCTTTTCGGAAGGCCAATAGGGTGGGGATGGTCCGGACCTCAGGAGGTAACTGGTTTCAGAGAGCTGGGGCAGCCACAGAGAAGGCCCTCCCCCGCGGGTCCGCCAGCCAGCATTGTTTAGCTGATGGGACCCGGAGGAGACCAACTCTATGGGATTTTACCGGTCACTGGGAGCTATGCGGTAGAAGACGGTCTCGAAGATACCCTGGCCCTGAGCCATGTAGGGCTTTAAAGGTAATAACCTTTAATAACCTTCTTGGCTACCTCATCCTTTTTCAAAAGTATGCATAACATCCAACTCTCCCTAATTTTATCCCAAAATGTTCTTTTTTTAATGCAAATCTAGAACAGTGCCTGCAAAGAAAGCAGATGAACACAAGTTGCAAATCCTGAATGGAGGAGGATTTGGAATATCAGCTGATCCTTAGCTCACCTGTCCAGGTCTTGCCTTAAAGCTTTCCTTCATCATCTGTATTTCAAGGACATCAGACGGATGGTTGATCACCGCAGTGAGTGTGACAGGTTTATAACTGCTATAGATATAGCGGTACAGCCTTTCCACACAATATAAGCATAACGGCCCGGAAATCCAAAGCCAAGTCTGAAGATGGGAAATAAAAGCAATATTTTTCTTCTTCTTCTGGGAAATGTCTGCCAGCAAGACTTAGTTGGCAATTTCAACTCAGTATGTGCAACCCAAACCAGCAGGACAAGGGATGAACGGATTGGGTTAAATCTACTCATTTCCTTCTCTTGGGGATAGACTTTCAAGCCAGCCAATTGTGATATTGATTTTTCATTTAAAAATACCACAGAAAAACTCTCAACAAAACAGAAGCTAGGAATGGATGGAACATAGATGATTTCTGTGGGGTCCTTGGTGCGCTGGTTTTCATGCAGACGTTTCATTACCAAACTAGGTAACATCATCAGTGTTAGCACCAAGCTCAGAGAGCTGCAAGGACCTCACACAGTTCAATTATGAGCTAAAAATATTTTCTTCTATTGATAGAAAATTCCTTCATTAAGCAAATGAGTTTCTCTACTTTTTTTCGTTTAAGAAAAACTTAGATTTATACCAGCACCAAATTTTTTGAATAGAGAAGTTTACAGGTCGTTCTCGACTTACGACGGCAATTGAACTCACTTTTTTTTTTGCTAAGCGAGCCATTTCTTAAGTGAGTTTTGCCCAATTTTACAACCTTTCTTACCACAATTGTTATGTGAATCACCCTAGTTGTTAAGTGAATCTGACTTTCTCATTCGAGAACTATCTATATTTCCCAAATGCCCAGGTGTCTGTGTAAATATCATCATTCCAAGAAGCATCAAAGAAGAAACACTATTTTTCAAGAGCCCTCTGCTAATGCAAGTATAATATTTTTTTAGAAAAGTTAAAAGAAAACACAACTTCACCCACTTGACACATTTTAGAAAGTAAATAAAATCCCACCGCTTAGATCAGAGTTGCTGGCTGGGGAATTTTGGGAGCTGAAATCCAGACATCTTAAAAGTTGCCAAAATTGAGAAATGCTAATTTAGGGAATAACTGATGCTCATTAAACTTGGATTTTGTTGTTGTTAGTTGCGAAGTTGTGTCCGACCCATTGCGACTCTGTGGAAAACTTTTCCCTAGGCCTTCCTCTCCTCTACCATCCCCCTGAGACTATTTAAGCTCACGCCGACTGCTTCAGTGACTCCCTCCAGCCACCTAAACTTGGATTTAACTTTTATTTATTCAATTTCTATAGTTCAATCCAACTGACTCTTGGATCGTGCTAACATCCTGTTAAGGTTGCTGCTAGATTCAAAACAGAAGCCAGTTGAATAGTTTTTAAGCGCGCACCTAAAAACACAACTAATTTATGCGACAAATTTGAAACAGCTTTATTAGTTAATGCTCAATGTTCGGCAGAGAGTGTCGCCTTGTCAAATGTATGCTTAAATGCAAACTTGGATTTGCAGTTTTCAATACATTATACACGAGCAGCTCATGCCCTCCACTGGCTACTCCATGCTAAGACTGTCAGGTAAGTGCAACCATCGTTGTTTATTAATGGTTTGTTTCTTTTTATATTGTTTATACATCCTGAGTGTGTACACTTGAAGACTATGTATTTTTAGTTTTAGAATTGTGCCTGGATTGCCTTCCTATCTCTTACCGGATCTCTTCAACACCACAAATGCACCTGTCTTAAATTTGGAACTTAGCCTACATGACAACTCTCTCTTCCCTCCCAGACGTTTAGCTACAAACATTTTAACAGCTTGTTCCCTGTCAACTTGGAATATTTATGAACGTTTGGAGCTTTTCATACCACAAGGGCCAACTGGTAGCAGAAGCATCACCGCCAGAAGCACAATACAACACAGATGTTCACACAAACCTCAGGGAAACAGGCTTGGAATTTTGGCACTTCTGCACAACTAAAGTTGCTTTCCAGAAGTGGCTCTAGCTCCATCGACGGTCCTGGGAAATGCTCTACGGCACTTCCTGCGAGAGATGGTTTGAAGCCATTTTCAAATGGAATGTCCTTTTCAATGGTCCCATTGGGATTGTAACACCCAGGAGGGTGCTCCTTTAGGTTAGTCTGGTATTTCAGAACTCCTCTGCAGAAATTAAAAAAAAAGAAAGAAAGAAAGGCAATCTGATCACCACGATACAAAGTACATGTTGACAATCTAGAACATGGGTGTCAAACTCAAGGCCCATGGGCCAGATTTGGCCCAACTAAGGATCGGCCCGCATGCCTTTGCTGGCCAAAATTGGGTGTGGGGCGGTGCATGCCGGTGGCGAAATCCAAATTTTTTTACTACCGGTTCTGTGGGCATGGCTTGGTGGGCGTGGCTTGGTTTGGTGGGATGGCAGGAGAAGGATACTGCAAAATCTCCATTCCCACCTTACTCCAGGGGAAGGATACTGCAAAATTCTCATTCCCTCCCCACTCTGGGGCCAGCCAGAGGTGGTATTTGCCGGTTCCCTGAAATACTCAAAATTTCCGCTACCAGTTCTCCAGAACCTGTCAGAACCTGCTGGATTTTACCCCGATGCATACGTTACCTGCATGGCCCATTTTCGGCCTTCGTGGCCTCATAGAGGCCCATTTTTGGCCAGCAGAGTGCTGCTGGAGGCCAGGGCGGCAGAAAACGGGCCACACAAGGGCCTCGCGTGGCCTCCGCGTGGCCCGTTTTTGGCCAGCAGAGTGCTGCTGGAGGCATCTGTCCCGTCTCCCTCCCCGCTCCCCCCACCCTGCTGGCCCACAGAGAAGAACTACAATGCTGATCCGGCCCTTGAAGAAATCCAGTTTGACACCCCTGATCTAGAAAGTGTACAGAGAAGACCGACAAAGTTGATAAAAGGGCCTGGAGGCTAAATGCATGATGAACAGTTGAGGAAGATGGACCATCAAAGAGAAGGATTCCAGGGGGACATTACTGTCTTTCAGCACTTGAGGGGCTGTCACAGAAAAAAGGGAAAATGACTTATTCTCCAAAGCACCAGAGGATAGGAGGAGAAGTTATAGGTGGAAGCTTGTTAAAGAGAGACTAGAAATAAGGAGAAATTTTCTGACAGTGAATGGAACAGCTTGCCTTTTGGAGTTGTGGGTGCTCCATCGCTAGAGGTTTTCAAAAATAGACCAGACAACCATTTGATCAGGATGGTATAAGACAGGGGTGAAATCCAGCAGGTTCTGACAGGTTTTGGAGAACCGGTAGTGGAAATTTTGAGTAGTTTGGAGAACCAGCAAATACCACCTCTGGCTGGTCCAGACTAGGGTGGGAATGGAGATTTTGCAATATCCTTCCCCCAGGAGTGGGGAGGGAATGGGGATTTTGCAGTATCCTTCCCAGTGGTGAAATCCAATTTTTTTTACTACTGGTTCTGTGGGCATGGCTTGGTGGGCGTGGTGTGGCTTGGTGGGCATGGCAGTGGAAGGATACTGCAAAATCTCCATTCCCACCCGACTCCAGGGAAAGAATACTGTAAAATCTCCATTCCCACCCCACTCCAGGGGAAGGATATTGCAAAATCTCAATTCCCACCCTACTCTGGGGCCAGCCAGAGGTGGTATTTACTGGTTCTCCGAACTACTCAAAATTTCCGCTACCGGTTCTCCAGAACCTGCTTGATTTCACTCCTGACCCTTCCCCTGGAGTGGGGTGGAAATGGAAATTTTGCAGTATCCTTCCCCTGCCACGCCCACCAAGCCACGCCCACAGAACCGGTAGTAAAAAAAATTGGATTTCACCACTGGTATAAGACTCCTGCCTTGCTGGCTGAGGAATTCTGGGAGTTGAAGTCCACAAGTCTTAAAATTGCCAAGGTTGGAGACCTCTGTACTAAAACATAAAATCTCTACTAGAAAAACTCCAGCTAGAGCAGCTCAAGGGATTGTTTTACACAGCCCAGGAGATGACTAGAAATTCTAGAAGCCTTTTGGAACCTAAATGACAATTCAAAGCAGAAACATCTTTAATTCATTCTCATATTGGGGTGGTCTTCCAGGGATGGGACACACACATTCATGGTGACAACCTGCAGGGTTCTCATGAAGCACAAAATGGAGCCAGAAAAATAGCCGTGATCAAATTGTAATGATTTTCCTCCTCACCCACGCACTCATATACACAATTTAAATCTAATTATATTCAGGAATTAAGTTCTGAAGTTTGCTAAGAGTCCTGCCTTACAAATGCAGATGCAGATAACGATATTTCTTTTATGAATTCCCCTCAGTAAAATCTAAACAACACAACCGCATATATATACATACATATATATATATATATATATATATATATATATATATATATATATATATATATGTATATATATGTATGTATATGTATGTGCATGTATATGTACATGTACATGTAAATATACATGTACATATACATATACATATACATATACATATACATATACATATACATATATATATATATATATATATATATATATATATATATATATATATTTGCTTCCGTAATGATTTCCATGGGATTCCATTTTGAAAAAAATTTCTCGCTCACTTAGGGGGAAAAAAACATACTGAAAACAGGATGAGGGAAGTAAATTCATTTTCTCATCCCGTTTCTTTGATCCTAGAGCTTGATTGATATCCCCTGACTGGGCAACTTGCAGACTGTGAACAAAATAACTAAAAGAAAAACGAACAAAAGCAAACAAATGCAGAGGTGAAATTAACAGTCTTGTTTCTCTTTCTTGTAATTGCGTGGAGTGCTGTGCTTGTTTTTAATTATCTTTATTTACAACAGTCCCCTCTGACACAACCAAAGCCTTCGCTTTAACCATGCAAAGCCTCCTCCTCTAAAAACAAACAAACAAACAAACAAACAAACAATATATAATAAAGGCGGCAAACACACACAGTTTTATTCATTTTTACGGTGACAGGAGCCATGGTAATTTCCACATGGAATGCTGTGCTTTAAAAAAAGAAAATGAGGCAAAAAACCTGTTTTTTTCAATGAAACAAAAGGGACCAATTCTGGTTTTTGCAGCAATAATTTTTCTAGGAACCACACTGTTCTGCTGGCTTTGGAGGTACGTTTTTTATTTAAAAAAAGGAACCCACGCTTCAAAACTGCAGTCTGAAATCGGAAAGGAAAGGGAAGTTCAAGGAAAAAATCTGGTCCTGACCCCAAGATACAGTACATACGAATAGTTTAAAATGAGAGAGAGGCTGAGCCACGTATAAAACTCCCTCAGTTTTTTTGGCTTTCCCCCCCACCTCCAGAATTCCTTCAGCTAACAAACATACATTGCAGACATCCTGAAGCAGTGCTGCAGGATCATTACATCGGCCATTAAATCTTATCCTCCTCCTTTAAAGGAGGTGGAAATCAGTGCTGCAGTGAGTATCGCTAAAGCTAGTTTGGCTCCTCTGCGTTAACTCCTTGCAGGCAGCAAAAGCTCAAAGAAAGAAGGAAGGAAGGAAGGAAGGAAGGAAGGAAGGAAGGAAGGAAGGAAGGAAGGAAGGAAAGAAAGAAAGAAAGAAAGAAAGAAAGAAAGAAAGAAAGAAAGAAAGAAAGAAAGAAAGAAAGGAAAGAAAAAGAAAGAAAGAAAGAAAGAAGTCAGGTTGCTATGACTCAACTTCTAGACAATTCAATCCCCATGACTGAGAATCTTCATCAATGGGTTGATAAAGGCTGAAGTGAGGGGAAGGAAGGAAGGAAGGAAGGAAGGAAGGAAGGAAGGAAGGAAGGAAGGAAGGAAGGAAGGAAGGAAGGAGAAAAGTGGGAGGGAGGGAGGAATGAAGGAGAAAGGCAGAAGTGAGAAGGAGGGAGAAAGAGAAAGGAAGGAAGGAAGGAAGGAAGGAAGGAAAGGAAAGAAGGAGAAGGGAGGGAGGGAGGGAGGGAGGGAGGAAGGAAGGAAGGAAGGAAGGAAGGAAGGAAGGAAGGAAGGAAGGAAGGAAGGAAGGAAGGAGAAAAGTGGGAGGGAAGGAGGAATGAAGGAGAAAGTCAGAAGTGAGAAGGAGGGAGAAAGAGAAAGGAAGGAAGGAAGGAAGGAAAGGAAAGGAAAGAAGGAGGAGGGAGGGAGGGAAGAAGGAAGGAAGGAAGGAAGGAAGGAAGGAAGGAAGGAAGGAAGGAAGGAAGGAAGGAAGGAAGGAAGGAAGGAAGGAAAACCCAGTCCCTCCAGCCAACATTGTGGAATAGAGTCTTCTGCTTGAGTGGGGTTTGGACTAGAAGACCTCCAAAGTCTCCTCCAACTCTGCCTCCACCGTGGCCTCTACTGCCAGTCCATGGAGCAGAAAGATTGGAGATTGCTGCTTTATACTATTCTGGATAAATGGCTGTCCAGTCTCTTCTTAAAAATCTCCAGTGTTGGAGCACCCACAACTTCTGGAGGCAAGTCCTCCCATTGGTTAATTGTTCTCACTGTCAGGAAATTTCTCCTTAGTTCTAGGTTGGATGGATCTCTCTTTGGTAAGTTTCCATCTGTTACTTCTTGTCCTGCCTTTGGGTGCTTTGGAGAATAGGTTGACCCTTCTCTTCTCCTCAAATATTGGAAGGTTGCTATTATGTCATCCAGTGGTGGGATTCAACCAGTTTGGGCGAACTGGTGGTTAAATTGCTGGCTGACCCCTCCCCTCCCCGCCCCTTCCAGGAGTCCCCCCCGCCCCGGCGCCTGTTTTCACTCCCAGGAGGCTTCAGAGAGGCCTCCTAGGCCCAAAACGAAGTGTGGGGAGGTTCAGCGCCCCCTTCCCCATGGCCTGTTTCGCTCCCAGGAGGCTGCAGGGAGGCCTACTAGGCCCAAAACTGGCACAGTGAGGGCAGCGCATCCACCCCCTGACCACGCCCATCCAGCCAATTATTAGGGCAGACAACTGGTTGTTAAATTATTTGAATCCCACCACTGATGTGATCCCTACCTCCTTCTCTTCGTTAGATCAGACATACCCAATTCCTGCAACTGTTCATTGTGGTTTTTAGCCTCCAGTCCAGAGGTCTGTTCTCACTGCCATATTTCCGTATCTTTTTGCCCCAGGTTCCTTGAACACACATACTGTACTTGTGAAAAAAACCTATAGGATTCTATTCAGAGGCATCTAGGATGGTTCCGTGTTTGTCGCATCCCAGCAAATCAACTTGGTTGCAGAAGGATCCAAATTAAGAACGAGCAGAGGAGGCAAATGAGGGCAGGGCCACTGAGGGTGAAGAGAACGGAACAAAAGCAATTGAACCAAAGCAATTTCGGATGTGGGTAAAGATCAAGAGTGAATTAAGTTTATGTGCCACCTTTATAAAACTCAGATTGCCACATTCCAGTCTTCTATGTTCAAATTGTTTTCGAATAATAAGCACCAAAGAAGTCAGGACTGTAATAAACAGAATGTAATGAAGGTGAAGATATTTGCTTCTGTAAATACGGCTGCTGGAATATCTGAGCTGATATTTTGATTAATCTAAGTATTAAAATATTGTTATTTTTAAAAAATATAAAAAAGATGTTGAGATTCTGGAAAGAGTGCAGAGAAGAGCTACAAAGATGAAGTGGTGGCAGCGGTGGAAGGCTAAAATATATGAAGATCGGTTGCAGGAATTGGATACATCTAGTCTAGTGAAAACAAGGGAGACGGTGGCTCAGTGGCTAAGACACTGAGCTTGTTGATCGAAAGGTCGGCAGTTCAGTGGTTCGAATCCCTAGTGCCGCATAATGGGGTGAGCTCCCGTTACTTGTCCCAGCTTCTGCCAACCTAGCAGTTCGAAAGCACATAAAAAAATGGAAGTAGAAAAATAGGGACCACCTTTGGTGGGAAGGTAACAGTGTTCCATGAGCCTTTGGCATTTAGTCATGCTGGCCACATGACCATGGAGATGTCTTCGGACAGCACTGGCTCTTCAGCTTTGAAACGGAGATGAGCACTGCCCTCTAGAGTTGGGAACGACTAGCACATATGTGCGAGAGGAACCTTTACCTTTACATTAGAGGCTGAACCCAAAGTTTTTGTTGCTAAGTAACAGTTGTTAAATGAGTTTTACCACATTTTACGACCTTCTTCCCACAGTTGTTAAGTGAATCACTGCCATTGTTATGTTAGTAATACGGTTGTTAAGTGAATCTGGCTTCCCCATTGACTTTGCTTGTCAGAAGGTCGCAAAAGGGGATCACACGACCCCAGGACACGGCCACCATCATAAATGTGAGTCAGTTGCCAAACAGCCAAATGTTTTTCACGTGACCCTGGGATGCTGCAATGACCGTAAGTATATAAAAAAATGGCCCTTACTCACCTTTTCCAGTGCCACTGTAACTTTGAATGGTCACTAAATGAATAGTTGTAAATCCTGAACTACCTGTGCAGTTGTAAGTTGTGACAACCATAAAGTGGGTAGTAAATTCTGCTTTTCAGCAAAAAAAACAAACAACCCATAAATTGTGGTTATGTAACCACAGAACATTGCAACAGATGTAGTAAATGTGGCAGGTTGCTGAGCATCCGAAATGTGATCCCAAGGAGAGGTCAGCCACTGAAACTGGGTATCTTTTGGGAGGGATCCATTGCAACTTTAAACAGTCACTAAATGACCGGTCATAAATCAAGGACTCCTTTTAACTTACAGATTTTTGGTTAAAGATGAAAAGACAGGGAAAGTAATTAAAGAGAGATATTTTTACATTGCAATTTTTTAAAGGAGAATCCCCAGACACCGAAGCAGTAATTATATTCCACTTCAATATCTTCACGAGATAGAAGTTGGGATTAAATAATTTTCACTTCGGCAGTACTTCATTTTCTGTTTAAGAAGAGTTCTTGTATTTACGTGATTCTTCTTCAAATATTAAAAATGATGATTTATACAGGCGAGATGGGGTTTCCCCTCTTAATTATTCCATCCCTAATCTATCTATCTACACAAGAAAGAGCTGAAAGTCAACGGCTACCCTTGGGGGATCTGACTTGCCCAAAAATTTAGATTAGGGCTGGAAAGAGACATTTCTCCTGTGCTTCTTCCTTCGGACTCTTGTCGTGTAATCTGAGGTTATCTGATTATCATTCGTGACCTTCCCAGATGGCTTTTAACAGGCGAGGTCATTGGGAGATGTGGGATTCGCTTAACAAAGTGTGATTCAGTTAACAATTGCAGTGATCCACTTAACACTTAAAAAGGATCATTGAATTAGGTGCAACTCACTTAACAACTGCCTTGCTTTGCAAAAAAAAAAAAAAATTCTGGGTCCAATTGTAGTTATAAATCAAGGATTACCTGTAACTTCTTCCAAAGAAGAGAATTGGAGGGAAAGGATCGAATAGGATAGCCTTAAATTTAGTCAGTTACAAGGTGGAGAAAGGGAGGTTAGATATACCTCACAAGCACCTAGCACCTGCAAGATTGGCAAAAATCTATCCGAATGTAAGTCCTAAATGTTGGAAGTGTGGACATCACCAAGGTACCTTCTTTCATATGTGGTGGTCATATCCCGAAGCGAAGAGATATTGGAGTAAAATACAAAATTGGCTACAAGAATTCATTAATAATAAAATCGAACTGATTCCAGAAACTTTTCTCCTGGGAGTACTAAAGACTAAATATGATAAAAAAAAACAGGATATTTAATCATACACAAACCCACAGCAGCAAGAATAACATATGCACAATATTCGAAAGGAAACACTATACCACCAAAGGAATTATTCAGAAAATATTTGAGTGTGCTGAAATGAATAAATTAACATTAGAACTAAATGAAAAAGAGGATTCAGAATACTATACAGTGTGGGATAATTGGTACAGGTGGATTGATAACCGAATTAAAAATAGATAAAAATTAGTATAAAGTTTAAGATATACATACATACATACATACATACATACATACATACATACATACATACATATACTGGGAGTTATAGAATATATAGGAAAAATTAATCTAACCTGTGGGAAAAGTAACACTGTCTGATCAATTATGTATCAGAATTATGGAAAACGGAAAAAACTACAATAAAAATATTTTTTTAAAAAAAAGAAATACCTCACAAGCACACCTTTCTCTCCAGTTGGCTACACTCAGTGGTGGGATTCAGCCAGTTCAGGCCGGTTCAGGCAAACCAGCTGGCTGGCTCCGCCCCTTTCTGCCCCGCCTCTTCCAGGAGTCCCCATGCGTCCCATTGTGGCTCCCAGGAGGCTTCAGGGAGGCCTCTTAGGCCCAAAACGTGCCATGGAGGGGTGGTGCACCCCCCCATGGCCTGTTTTTGCTCCCTGGGGGGTGCAGGCAGCCGAGTACTGCCTATCATACCCCCTGGCCATGCCCCCCCCAGCTGGTCATTAGGGCAGAGAACCAGTTGTTAAATTATTTGAATCCCACCACTGGCTACACTGTCTTGATGTCCTTCAACTTCTACCATGCTGATATTTTCAGGAGGCAAGCTCCTGTTACTAAAAATAAGGAGCAATGGTTGTAGAACTGTCTGGAAGTTAAGTCAAAGCAACTGGACTTCTTTTCTTTTTGGGATGAAATGTAGCTTTACTTATCCAAATAGCTTCTTCAGTCTGAGTTCAGACTAAAGAAGCTACTTGGATAAGCAGCCAAATGTTTCAACCCCCGAAAAAGAAAAGAAGTCAGGTTGCCGTGACTCAACTTCCTGACAACTCAATCCTGATGATTGAGAATCTTCATCAATGGGTTGAGTAAGGCAAAAGTGAGGAGAAAAAGGAAGGAAGGAAGGAAGGAAGGAAGGAGGGAGGGAGGGAGGGAGGGAGGGAGGGAAGGAAGGAAGGAAGGAAGGCAGGCAGACAGAAGTGAGAAGGAGGGAGAAAGAGAAAGAATTGAGAGGGATGGAGAAAGAGGAAGGAAGGAAGGAAGGAAGGAAGGAAGGAAGGAAGGAAGGAAGGAAGGAAGGAAGATAAGGAAGAAAAGAAGGGGAAAAGCAGAATTGAGAGGGATGGAGAAAGAGGAAGGAAGGAAGGAAGAAGGAAGGAAAGAAGATAAGGAAGGAAGGAAAGAAGATAAGGAACGAAAGGAGGAGAAAGGAGGAAGGAAGGAAGGAAGGAAGGAAGGAAGGAAGGAAGGAAGGAGAAAGGCAGAAGTGAGAAGGAGTGAGAAAGAGAAAGGAAGGAAATAAAATAAGAAAAGAAAGGAGGAAGGAAGGAAGGAAGGAAGGAAGGAAGGAAGGAAAGAAGATAAGGAAGGAAGGAAAGAAGATAAGGAATGAAAGGAGGAGAAAGGAGGAAGGAAGGAAGGAAGGAGAAAGGCAGAAGTGAAAAGGAGAGAAAAAGAGAAAGGAAGGAAAGAAGATAAGGAAAGAAAGGAGGAAGGAAGGAAGGAAGGAAGAAAGGAAGGAGAAAGGCAGAAGTGAGAAGGAGGGAGAAAGAGAAAGAAAGGAAATAAGATAAGGAAAGAAAGGAGGAAGGAAGGAAGGAAGGAAGGAAGGAAGGAAGGAAGGAAGGAAGGAAAGAAGATAAGGAAGGAAGGAAAGAAGATAAGGAACGAAAGGAGGAGAAAGGAGGAAGGAAGGAAGGAAGGAAGGAAGGAAGGAAGGAAGGAAGGAAGGAAGGAAGGAAGGAGAAAGGCAGAAGTGAGAAGGAGGGAGAAAGAGAAAGGAAGGAAAGAAGATAAGGAAAGAAAGGAGGAAGGAAGGAAGGAAGGAAGGAAGGAAGGAAGGAAGGAAGGAAGGAAGGAAGGAAGGAAAGAAAGAAAGAAAGAAAGAAAGAAAGAAAGAAAGAAAGAAAGAAAGAAAGAAAGAAAGAAAGAAAGAAAGAAAAGAAAAAGAAAGAAAGAAAGAAAGAAGTCAGGTTGCTATGACTCAACTTCTAGACAATTCAATCCCCATGACTGAGAATCTTCATCAATGGGTTGATAAAGGCTGAAGTGAGGGGAAGGAAGGAAGGAAGGAAGGAAGGAAGGAAGGAAGGAAGGAAGGAAGGAAGGAAGGAAGGAAGGAAGGAAGATAAGGAAGAAAAGAAGGGGAAAAGCAGAATTGAGAGGGATGGAGAAAGAGGAAGGAAGGAAGGAAGAAGGAAGGAAAGAAGATAAGGAAGGAAGGAAAGAAGATAAGGAACGAAAGGAGGAGAAAGGAGGAAGGAAGGAAGGAAGGAAGGAAGGAAGGAAGGAAGGAAGGAAGGAAGGAAGGAGAAAGGCAGAAGTGAGAAGGAGTGAGAAAGAGAAAGGAAGGAAATAAAATAAGAAAAGAAAGGAGGAAGGAAGGAAGGAAGGAAGGAAAGAAGATAAGGAAGGAAGGAAAGAAGATAAGGAATGAAAGGAGGAGAAAGGAGGAAGGAAGGAAGGAAGGAGAAAGGCAGAAGTGAAAAGGAGAGAGAAAGAGAAAGGAAGGAAAGAAGATAAGGAAAGAAAGGAGGAAGGAAGGAAGGAAGGAAGAAAGGAAGGAGAAAGGCAGAAGTGAGAAGGAGGGAGAAAGAGAAAGAAAGGAAATAAGATAAGGAAAGAAAGGAGGAAGGAAGGAAGGAAGGAAGGAAGGAAGGAAGGAAGGAAGGAAGGAAGGAAGGAAAGAAGATAAGGAAGGAAGGAAAGAAGATAAGGAACGAAAGGAGGAGAAAGGAGGAAGGAAGGAAGGAAGGAAGGAGAAAGGCAGAAGTGAGAAGGAGGGAGAAAGAGAAAGGAAGGAAAGAAGATAAGGAAAGAAAGGAGGAAGGAAGGAAGGAAGGAAGGAAGGAAGGAAGGAAGGAAGGAAGGAAGGAAGGAAGGAAGACCGAATCTCTCCTGCAGAGATTAGCATTTTTAGAACCTAAAAAGGACCACATTTGGAAAAGAGAGGTGTTTGTTTAAGACACTTTCTCCTGAGAGAGAAACATTACACTAGATCTTTTTATCACTGTCTTGAATCTTTGCCAATGTACACAATCCATTATTGCAATGTTAGAAATCCACAAAGCCCTTGACAGAAGTGGTGCTCCATTATTCACTTCCAAGCCCTTGGCCTGTCTCAAGAGAGAACACCTAAAATAAAAAAGAACGGGTATCTATTTTTCATTCAGAGTTGAAATATCTTCCCCAATTATACAGTCCCATTCAGAAACCCCAAACAGAGCTGGAATGGAGATTTGGGGTTAGGCGAAAGGAAGATTTTGAGGGGTAGAGAATAAACTTTCCACTGTATTTTCTGAAAAATACCCATATTTGGAATCACCTATTGAAGGGAGGAAGTCGGCCCTTGCGAACCAGGAAGGAGTAAACAAACCACTAAGTTCAAGGGAAGGAGAAGTTTCAGAAAAGATTACAAATTGTCCTCAATTTATGACCAGTCACTTAGTGACTGTTCAAAGTTACCAGGGCCATACCTTAGAGCAGGGGTGTCAAACTCAATTTCATTAAGGGATGCGTTAGAATTGTGTTTGATCTTGTAGGGCCGGGAGGGGAGAAGGGGGACATGGCCAGGTGTGTGTGGCTGGGGGTGCGTGGTCATGGTGGGTGTTTGACAAAGGTCCAAGCCAAAAATGGGCCACTCAGAGGCCTCGTGGGGCCTCCGTGCGGCCTGTTTTCGGCCAACAGAGTGCTGCTGGAGGCCCATTTTGGCTGTAAGAGGCACCTTTGATATTTCTGAGCTGGCCCCGTGGACTAAATTTAAGCGGCCTGGGGGCCGGATCCGGGTCGCGGGCCTTGAGTTTGACACCCATGCCTTAGAGTTACTTAGGACCCAGACTGTAAGTTATGATAGTCATTCCCCCATTGTCTTCCCATAATCCAACTTCTGGCACTTGGCAACAAAGCTACACTTACTCCTTGTTGCAATGACCAGAGGCAGAATACAGTTAATCTCCAATTTACAACAGTTTGTTTAGTGACCATTCAAAGTCACAGAGGTACTGATAATAGTGCTTTATGACCGTTTTTCTCACTTATGACCATTGCAGCATCCCCATGGTTATGTGATTTACATTCAGATACTTGACAACTGGTTCATATTTATAATCAAACGACGCTATAGGGCACTGCACATCAGAACAACTAGACACAAGGACAGTTCCCCCCCATGTCATCACTTTGTTAAACAACTAATTCCAACAACACTGTCAAACTATCTAGAAAAGGCAGTATTGCCAACATTATTCTCATCTTCCTTATTACCTAATTCCTTATCTTCTTATGACTTGCTTGTATCTTACCATTTATATTGTTTACTTAATATCCTAGTATGATTTATGTTGATTGCTTATTTAGTATCCATGACCATCACTAAGTGTTGTATCTAATGTTTTATGATGAATGTATTTTTACAATGACTATGATAATGATCTATCACTATTGTTGTATGTGCACTGAGACCTTGTGCACCGGAGACAAATTCCTTGTGTGTCTAATCACACTTGACCAAAAAAATAATTCTAATTCGAGTTCTAATTCTAATTTGTCAGAGAACATTCATGAACTGGAATAGAAGCATGGTAACAAGGTCAGCCAATGAATAGGCATAGCAACTAAATCAGCCAACTGGGAGCTGAGACAGACTGGAGCCAGGGAGTATCTTAGTCTGCAGCTTCTGAGTTTGTGCAGAGAAACTGAAACCAGTGTGTGAACTTGTCTGCTCTGCTGAAATGAAACTAATTGTTCTCTCCTGCCTTGTGTTTTGCCTGTTGAAAGAATCAACTATTGGTATTGTAAAATTTACTTAATGTATTATTGTGTATATAAAGAGAAGTTAATGAATCCTTCTGCATCGGTCTACCTGTGTTTGCTTCTGGATTTAATTTCTGCAACAAACTCTGATATAATTCTAATTAATTCTAATTCTGGTTGCCGTGCCCCAGGGTCACATGATCATATTTTGCGATCTTCTGACAAGCAAAGTCAATGGGGAAGCCAAGTTCACTTAACCACCATGATACTAATTTAGCAACATTTGGATGCTTGATAACTGACTCATATTCATGACAGTTGTAGTGTCCTGGAGTTATGTCATCCCCTTTTGCAACCTTCCGACAAGCGAAGTCAATAAGGAAACCAGAGTCAGTTAACAACCATGTTACTAATTTAGCAACCACAGTGATTCACTTAACAAATGTAGCAATAAAAATCCTAAAATGGAACAAAACGGACTTAACTCATTTCTCATTTAGCAACATAAACTTTGCGCTCAGTCTACAGGGTGCAAATCAAGTCAGCTAAAAGCCCTGTTTTAGCTCAGGTGTGTGGAGAAAAGTTCTTTACCGGGTGGAAAAAAGAAAGCCAAATACACAACGTTTTGTACGTAACAAGAATGATACAATTTGCCATATGCTCTCTCTCTCTCGTGTATCTACCTCAATCTTGTTGGTTAAGTGGGAGTGAAGAGATTTAACAGGTACAAGGACCGCGAATGCTCCATCCTTTGACATTTTTTTTCTTTGTTTGGGAACAAGGACCTGGTGGCTCAGCAGACTGATAGCATTGTGATTAACACCAGCTGTCTGCACTTACTGTAAGTTCAAATCTCACCAGGCTCAAGGTTGACTCAGCCTTCCATCCTTTCTAAGGTAGGTAAATTGAGGACCCAGTTTGTGGGGGCAATAAGATGACTTTGTATAAATATACAAAAGTATGAAGGCTATTGCTTAATGCATTGTAAGCTGCCCTGAGTCTCCGGAGAAGGGCAGCATATAAATCAATTTTTAAAAAAAAATGTCAGGAAAGGTTATTCAAACATTTTGTCTTTACAATTGTTTTTCTAGCCCACATAGCAACTACGAAGAGATGACAATATATATTGTCTCTTCTCTTGTCTATGTATCAAATCACTTTTTTGAAAAGCGCCTGTCATCCTTTAAAAAAAAAGAAATAGGAGGCACATAGGAAAATGGTAATAGGTACATCAGAGTGGCCTTGTGTGGGCTCAGAAGCTCCACGGGGTCACCCCTTGTTAGTACTTGCTAGAGGTCTCAAAAACTGCTAGGATTGAAGATTTGAGTGGGAAGTTAAAAATCATCAAGGAAGAAAGTAATGGGAAGTCACATGGATCATTCAGCTACTAGACTAGTATTCATGGAATCACAGGGTTGGAAGCAGAGGTGGTATTCAGCCGGTTCGGAACAGTTCGCCTGAACTGGTAGCGGAAATCGCGGGTGGGCCCGCCCACGCGCTCTGGCTCTATGCCATCCTATTTAGGCATGTTTTTGAGACTGCCGCATGAGGTGCGCGCATGAGCAAGGCGTAGGTGTGGAAGGCAGGTACGTGCACGAACCGGGCAAGCGTGCACACGAAGCGAACATGTGCGCGCAAGGCGAACCAGTAGTAACCTAATGTGAAACCCACCACTGGTTGGAAGGATCTTGGAGATCTTCTAATCCAGGAGTCTCCAACCTTGGCAACTTTAAGCCTGGAGGACTTCAACTTCTAGAATTCCCCAGCCACCTGGCTGGGGAATTCTGGGAGTTGAAGTCCTCCAGGCTTAAAGTTGCCTAGGTTGGAGACCCCTGTTCTAGTCCAAGGCAGGAGACCTCATACCATGTCAGACAAAAGGTTGTCCAATCTTTTCTTGAAAGCCTACAGTGACAGAGCACCCAGGAGGCAAGCTGTTTCATTGCTTAATGTCAGGAAATTCCTCTTTATTTCCAGTTGGAGCTCCCTCTGCTGAGCTTCCTCTCATTGATTCTTGTCCTATCCACTATGCTATGGAGAATACATCAATGTCCTCTTTCATGTGGCAACCCTTCAAGTGTTGAAGCATTGTAAGCCACCCAGAGTTGCTCTTGACAACGAGCATGTAAATTTAATACATATCATATTTTTCGGACTATAAGATGCACTTTTCCCCTCCTTAAAAGTGGGTGAAAATTTCGGTGCATCTTATAGACTGAATAAGGGCCCAGTTTTAGGCTCCCGAACCTTCCACATGTCGCATGGAAAAAAATAGTTTTTGCCCTCCCCGGCCCCCAGAAGCACTCTGCAGTGCTCTACACAGCGCGTTTTCACAAAAAATGGGCCTGTTTTTGGGCTCCCGAACCATCCGTGCATTGTGTTTTTGCCCACCCTGACCCCCAGAAGCACTCTGCAGGCCAAAAATTGGTGTGTTTTTGGCAAAAACTGGACACGCGGAGGGTTTGGGAGGCCAAAAATGGGCCTGTTTTTGGCCTGCAAAGTGCTTCTGGGGACTGGGGAGGGCAAAAACTATTTTTTCCCACGTTTTCTTCCTCTAAATCTAAGTGCATCTTATAGTCCAGTGCGTCTTATAGTCCGAAAAATACAGTAAGTGAAATAAACTGGAAGAATGCAATCATACCAACCCTAGTCCTTGTTAGACTAGACATACCTAGTTCCCTCAATTGTTCATCTAACAGTTTAGTCTCCAGACCTGTTATCATCTTTGTTGCTCTTCTCTGTACTCTTTCAGTACAGCTGAAACTTCAGCATTCTTTTTTGTATTGTGTTCACATGGAAAACAAATCAAATGCTTAAGAACCAATCCACTGTGCAATGGATATGCATGCTCATATAAGTAGCTGTGTCCCTTGATATTGACAGGAGTTCCCTTTCAGACAACACTGGGGTCTAATAAGTCAACAAATAACTGGGCATGAACAAACACATTTTAGGTAAAGGTTCCCCTTGCACATATGTGCTAGTCGTTCCCAACTCTAGGGGGCGATGCTCATCTCCATTTCAAAGCCAGAGAGCCAGCGCTCTCCAAAGACTCAATGCCAAAGGCGCACGGAACGCTGTTACCTTCCCACCAAAGGTGGTCCCTATTTTTCTACTTGCATTTTTTAACTGCTTTCGAGCTGCTAAATTGGCAGAATCTGGGACAAGTCACGGAAGCTCACCCTGTTATGCGGCACTAGGGATTCGAACCACTGAACTGCCTATCTTTCGATCGACACGCTCAACATCTTAACCACTGAGCCACCACGTCCCTTGATAAAGCACACTTTACACACCTATAAAAACCTGTCCAAAATTTTCAGCATGCCACAACACATACCAAAATGGACTCAAAGTTGTGAATGTGTAAGGCTTTCCATAAAGGTCACTATACATATTTCCAAACTATGGATATTTGCAATTGCAGATAATGAGATTGCAAATAATAAGAGCTGCCAGAATGTGGGTGTATATACACTTTCCTAAAGTAACACTACAAAGAAAGAGCAGGGCTAAGGGGGGAAAAATAACTGAATTAATAACTGGCAATTAGAATTAATTGCCTGTAAAATGAGATGACCCATTTTGAAAAATAGTTATTTCCCCATCTGCATATACTAATCATTTTCCTTCTCTGATATACACACACATACGAGCAGCACACAAATATTTCAGCAGCAAATACAAAAATAGAAAAAGGATGGAGACTGAAGGAGGATGGAAAGAGGAACGGAAAGAGGAACAGAAGGGAGGAGCCAAACTTCATTGAAATAAAGCAAAAGGGAAGAATCATTTTTCGGGAGAGAAAAGAGAAGGGGAATAAGGAAACCCATATTTTTAGGATAACAAAGGGTTAAGAGATTCTCCGTAGTTTCTCCCTAGTTTCCTACGATCTGCTTGAGCAGGGGGCTGGACTAGTAGACCTCCAAAGTCCCTTCCAGCTCTAGTCTGATTCTGATTCTGAAATCTCCTGACAAACACCCCTCTCAAGCAACAGTTGGTCTTCAAAGATGCCCACTTTTGCAGCAAAATATCAGCAGTCATTTGTTCGTTCCTTTATATCCAATAATTCTTATTCTTGTCTTACCAGACCATCCTTTCTCAATTTATTTGATCAATCTTTGGATGAGAAGTTTTGTCCTCCTATCAGATGGATAAGCACAGATAATCCTCAATTTACAACCACAACTGAGCCCCAAATTTCAGTTGCTCAGCGAGACAGTTGTTCAGCAAGTTTTGCCCCATTTGACGCCCTTTTTGGCCACAGTGGTTAAGAGAATCACTGCAGTTGTTAAGTCAGTAACATCGTTGCTAAGTGAATTGGGCTACCCCACTGACTGTTGTGGCCCATATGCGGCCTGTGCGGCTGGTGGCTGATTCGGACAGCGAGGAGGCTGGTGTGGTGCTGCGCCAGCAGCCTGTGCAGCTGGCACTTGAGTTGGACAGCGAGGAGGCTGGAGAAGATGTGGTGCCAGAGGCGGGGATTCAGCCAGGGCCTTCAGAACCTCCAGAAGCTCCCATAAGTGAAGAGGACGAAGAGGAGGAGCTTCTTCTCAATGCACGGGCGCGCAGAGCTGCCAAAAGGCAGGAGTGGCTCTTCAGGAGGAGGTCTCCTCGAGAGTAAGGCTTGAGGCTAATTGGCCACTCCCTTAGCCTATTTAAGGAGGAACGCCAACTGAAGCAATTTGCAGGGAACAACTTTGTTCACTCTCCTTCGTGCCTTGATCTTAGTTCTCTGCAAATTGCTTCTGGGCTTTCTGCCAACCATAGTAAGATTAAGATTGTTCATTCTTTGGATTCTTGCAGGCTGTTAAGAAAGTTAATTAACAGCCTTTGTGTGAAAAAAAAACTGATTTTATTTTAGTAAACTAAGGTTTGACAAGACTTTGTGTGTGCTGCGTTCTTTGGGGTCCGTAGCTGGGGCAGAACACTGACTTTGCTTGTCAGGAGGTCACAAAGGAGGATCACATGATCCCGGGACCCTGCAACCGTCATAAATACGAGTCAGTTGCCAAGTGTCTGAATTTTGATCACATGATCATGTGGGTACTGCAAAAGTTGTGGGTGTGAAAAACAACCGTAAGTCACTGTTGTAACTTCAAATGGTCACTGATCGAACTCTTGTAAGTCGAGGACTATCTGTATGCTTGTATGTCCTGAATGCCCCCTTAAAAATAAGTCAACAGAATAATATCCTGACATTTAAAAAAGAAGACAAGGAAACGATATCCCAGGGGTGTCAAACTTGGTTCCATTGCAGGCCATATCAGGATTTTGTTTGCCCTTAGAAAGCAGGGGTGGGTGTGGCCTGGTCATCATAGCTAATTGGGTGGGCGTGGCCAGGGTGGGATGGGGACGGGGATGAGGTGGCATGGGCCAGTCCCTCATCGTCTCTGGGACAGCCCTGCGGGACAATTCTGGGCCAATCACGGGCCGGATCTGGCCTGTGGGCCGTGTGTTTAACACATCTGCAATAGCCTGACAGTTTTCATCCCAATTCATCTGCAAGCATTAGGGGTCACCAATCTTTCGGACCTCAGGGACCACTAAAGTCATAATTTTAAATCCTGCGGATCACTAATATGATCTGCCTAATGACCAGCTGGGTGGGCGTGGCTAGGTGGCCATGTGACTGGGTAGGCATGGCCAACTCAATGTCACTCATGCCAAGGGGCGCCTCACCAGCCTCTACTCACCCCTCCCCTCCCAGCCACTCCTCCCCTCCCTGCCCAGACTCCTTAGGGCCTCAACAGGAAGCAGTTGTTGGAGCTAAGCAGCCACCACGAGAAAGAATTGGCAAAACAGCTGGCTCAGTTCAAATTAGATCTGGCAGAGAAGGAGGCTCAGCAGAAGCACCTCACTCAGGACTAGGAGCATAGGCTTTCCAAGCAGAGGGAAGACCTGTGGGAGTGCAAGGCCAGGTACAGGCGCTTGGAGGCTCAGCGGGCTGAGATGGTCAGCCAGTTCCAGGCCATGATGCAGTCCCACTGGAACAAGGCCCTTCAGCTCTTCGCCACCAGCAGCACTTCCCTTCAGCTTTCGCCCAAAGCCCCACACCAGGAGGCTGAAGCAGACCCCAAGTCGGAATTTCTGTCCACCTGTGACCCACACAAAAAGACCCCGAAGGGGGAGACTTCTGCAGCAACACAAACGTTTATTGCACATATCTGTCCCAGGGGCCATAGTTTGAGGACCCCTGATTTACTGCAATATAAAAAATGCAAATAATTTTTCTACGGACCACCAAAATTTTCTCGCGGACCATGAGTAGTCCACAGACCACCAGTTAGTGACCTCTGTGCTAGATAACTGTGACTGAATGACCCTGTTTTGGAACTGTAGTTTTGCCAAACCTTACACCGACAACACAAGATCTTGATATGACATACTTGCGTTCCTTCCACAGAAGCACTTACCTAGAAACATGCAGTATCAGCAGCAAGTAGAAGACAAAAAAGAGGTTGTGGGTATACCAAAATATGTCATAATCTGAAACCCTGCAAAGTCCAAAAAAGAACAGATAAATTACCAGGCAATCAAAGAATTTTTCATTGTTATGTTCTCAAGCGCTGAGTAGGCCAAAATTTAATTACTCAAACCTGGATTAATTCCAGAGAATTGGTTGTTTGTTTTTTTTTATTTTCTTTCTGAAAGAAAGGCGTTTTAAAGAAAATACATGGTTGTTTACCCCCGGAGTATTTTGTGCAAAAGAAGATTTTTTTTTCTAAAAGACGAAGGGTGAGGAAAAGTGAAAAACGAGGAAGAAATGACAACTCTTTTCAAATACTTAATTGGATGTTAACACAGAAATGTGTCAAGGTCTGTCCTCCATCATTTTAGAGTGCAGGATGTGGAATAATGGATATAAGAATAATGGATTTTAGTTACAGGAAAGGCAGATACCGAATGAATGTTAGAAGACATTTCTTAACAGTAAGAGCCATTTGACAAGGCAATCAATTATCTTGAGAAATGGTGAACTTCTCTTTCAATTAGAATTTGGAAAGTTATATTTTGGGAGCGGTTTAATTATGGATTCCTGTACTGAGCAAGTAGTTGATGTTGAGACTTTGGGGGAAAAAAGTGCAAAGAAGAGCAACTAAGACGATTAAAGGCCCGGAGACTAAAACATTTGAAAAATGGTTGCAGGATTTGGGTTTGGCTAGTCTAGAGGCTAAAGCTATAATTTTCCCAGTTGCAATGTATGGCTGTGAAAGTTAGACCATAAGGAAGGCTGAGAAGGCCAAAGAATTGAGGCCTTTGAACTCTGGTGCTGGAGAAGATTCCTGCGAGTCCCTTGGACTGCAAGGCGATCAAACCGGTCAGTCCTAGAGGAGATCAACCCTGACTGCTCCTTAGAAGGCCAGATCCTGAAGAGGAAACTCAAATGCTTTGGCCACCTAATGAGAAGGAAGGACTGGAGAAGTGCCTAATGCTGGGAACGATTGAGGGCAAAAGAAGAACGGGACAGACAGAGAACGAGGTGGCTGGATGGAGTCACGGAAGCAGTCTGCATGAGCTTAGATGGATCCAGAGGATGGTAGAGGACAGGAAGGCCTGGAGGAACATTGTCCATGGGGTCGCGATGGGTCGGACACGACTTCGCAACTAACAACAACAAGTCTAGAGAAAAGAAGCAATGGGGCGGGGGGACTTCGTTGGAAGCCAGCTGGGATGGTTGTAAATCATGATCATGTGACCCTGATATGTTGCAACCATCATAATACATGCCAGTTGCTGAACATCCAAATGTTGATCATGCGACTATGGGGATACTGAGAAAATCACGTGAAAACCAGTTCACTTTTTTTCACAGCTGTTATAACTTCGAACACTGCTGTTCTAATGTCGAACAGTTGTTAAATGAATGCTCGTAAGTCAAGAACTATATACTGGCTGGGGGATTTTAAAGTTCTTTAAAATCTCTTAAAGTTGATGTGATTGAGTAACCCTCCTCTGGAGCACTACAGAGGTTGAAAAGGAATCTGAGGCGCCCAGTCTCAAAAAACTGCATGCCATTTGCATCTGAATATTTTGTTTTAGTTCCTTTCCTACATTTATGCACTGTATGATGGAAACCAAAATAGGCAGAGTAATTATTATAATCCTTGCATTCAGTTTCAGTTCTATTCCTTAGCGTTTTCTTTTGCTTTGATTACACCCCAAAAGCTCTTTTTAGCAGCTGTTGGCATTCCTTGACATTCCTAGCTTATCCAGTTTCATTTTCCTGACAATGGGAAACTCTGAGGTCCCTTTAAAAATTCATTGTGGTGATATGTTCTTCCATCTATTTCTCCCATGCATCTTCTCACATTGTTTTATGCGCACCCATACCAGCTTTTATTAAAAAAAAAAAAAAAAAACCTTCATCCTTTTTCCTCAGGCAACAATATTTTACCTCAGTGTTTCCCAACCTTGGCTATTTGAAGATTTCAACTCCCAGAATTCCCTAGCTAGGCATTCTGGGAGTTGAAATCCACACATCTTCAAGTGGCCAAGAAAGGGTAGCTAGAATTGTATTTGCACAAAACCGGAAAAGTGAAGAGATCCCTACAGAGGAGAATATGATAAGGAAAATATTAGAATGTGCAGAAATGAATAGATTAATACTGGCAATTAAAGAGAAAGAACAAACTGATTATTATGCGATATGGGAAACATTCGATGGACAGAGGATAAATATGAAAAAATTAGAAATAAAAGTAGATGAGTAAAATATAGAAAATAGTTAATAGAGTTAAGCAAACTAAAAAGAGGATGTAAAGTATCAGATATTTAATGTATTGGTATTAAGCTAAGAATAAATTAAATAATGAATATGATTGTAAATTTTAACTGTTATTGCACAAACATTGGTACGCAGATGATACACTGTTTAATGGAAGATGGATTATTTGTACTAAAATAAAAAATGGGGGGAAAAATGAAAAAAATAAAGGGTAGCTTGTTTATACCAAATCCATGAATAGTTAAACCAATGCTTCATATAGTGGTCAGACTGAATCTTACCTAATGGCATAAGTGGATGCGGTAGACATGAGGAACAAGATTAGCACCATAAGGACACCGGTTAATCCAGGAACTGAAACAAAAGCAAAACAGAATGGCTATAAATTGTATTTTAAAACTGTACTTTTCTCTTGGCACTACTATAAAAAATTACAGTGGTTAAAGCCAGATGTTTTAGACAAGATCAGTTAGCTCTCTTTGATTTTAATGGATTTATTTGAAATATGACTACTTGGAGTGGTGCGGTGGCCAAAAGGTGGAGTTCTCGCCTCACAATCAGGAAGCTGTGTGTTTGATCCTATGTAGAGGCAGATATTTCTCTCTCTGGGCACAATGAGAATATATCTGCTGAACAAAACTCCGCATTGGTGACAGGAAAGGCATCCGGCCAATAAAACATTCTGCTAGCTCCATTCAGTTTCCCAGACTCCACCCCACAAGGGATTATGGGGTTGTTAAAAGATGATGATGTTTTGAAATATGACTACTTCTGGATACGCTGAGTACAATTTTAAACATCCCATTCATCAGAGCACATGAGAAAAGGGAAAGAATGATAAACCTCCGAAAGGAAAATTAATTACAGGTAGTTCTTGACTTACGAACACATTTGACCCCAAAATTTTTATTGCCAAGCGAGACAGTTGTTAAGTGAATTTGGGGCATTTTACGACCTTTCTTGCCACGGTGGTTAAGTGAATCACTGCAATTAGTAACATGGTTGTTAAGTGAATCCGCCTTTCCCATTAATTTTGTTTCTCTGAAGGTTGCTGAAGGTGATGACATAATTTTGGGACATTGCAACTGTCATAGTCTATAGAGATTTTCAGTCATCCAGGTCATGGTTGTCCCAAAAGTGCTTTTTCAGGAGGCAACTGGACTTTCTTGTTTTTTCTTTTGAAGACATTTCGCTTTTGCTCTTGGATGAGAAGCGAAACGTCTTCAAAGAAAAAACAAGAAAGTCCAGTTGCCTCCTGAAAAAGCACCTTTGGTGCAACTGTCATAAATACATTTTTTGAAACACACAAATGATTGCCTGCATCTCTCACACACAAACACACACACAAAGATGCAACCAGATAACCCCGAGGATGAATGACAGTGCTAGTATTAAGAGCCCCAATTTTGTTTCTGTTTTTCAAAGCACCATCCAGAGGTTTTATTGCATAATTCAACAAAGCATCTTCTCAGTTACCTGTTGCAAAAAGGAATTTCCTGGGATCCTAGAAAACAGAAACAGACACAAACAGTATGAATGATTTAGCAAGGCAGGAATAAGTCCATCAGTATTCTTAGCCAGAGGCATGTTTCTGGAGATAAATTGCTGAGCTGGACTATAAACAAGCTGTCTAAATCACACAGTTATCTCTTATCTGAACCTTTTCAAAAACATTGGTCAGAAACTGTGGGGGATAGAGTAGACATATCCTAAGCAATTAGAAGTGAAAATGGAAGAGAAAATATATATATATATAAATTGGACTCCCTAAATATGTATCCAAACTAGAATACATTTGGGCACCAAACCTCACTTTTTTGTTGTTTGGAATGACAATATGGTTCTCAACATAAGCAAAAATATTTTTTTTTAAATGTAATGCAAGACAGACACAGACTTCAGAGGATAATTAGAACTGCAGAAAAAACAATGCTACCAACCTGCCTTCCATTGAGGACCTGTATACTGCACGAGTCAAAAAGAGGGCTGTGAAAAAATTTACAGACCCCTCACATCCTGGACATAAACTATTTCAACTCCTATTCTCAAAACGACGCTATAGAGCACTGGCACACCAGAACAACTAGACACAAGAACAGTTTTTTCACGAAGGCCATCACTGTTCTAAACAAATAATTCCCTCAACACTGTCAAACTGTTCACTAAGTCTGCACTACTATTACTATTAATCTTCTCATCATTCCTATCACCCATCTTCTCCCAATTATGACTGCATGACTGTAACTTTGTTGCTTGTATCCTTACGATTTATATTGATATTCATTATTTCCTGATTGCTTATTTCCACCCTATGACTATTATTAAGTGTTGTACCTTATGATTCTTGACGAATGTATCTTTTCTTTTATGTACACCGAGAGCTTATACACCAAAGACAAATTCCTTGAGTGTCCAATAAAGAATTGTATTCTATTCTAATTTAAAGTCAAGCTGTGCACCTATGATATGAACATTTGGGGAACACTGCCTGGACTTTAAACTGGAATTGTAAGGATTTGTCAATGGAAAGCCTTGTTATCTAAAAGTGCATTCTAGAAAGCCAATATTGAGGATAGGATCCATTGTTGGTGTAGTGGTTAGAGTGCAGTACTGCAGGCTACTTCTGCTACCTGTCGGCTGCCTGCAATTTGGCAGTTCAACCCCCACCAGACTCAAGGTCGACTCAGCCTTCCATCCTTCCGAGGTGGGTAAACTGAGGACCCAGATTGTTGGGGGCAATAGACTGACTCTGTAAACCGCTTAGAGAGGGCTGTAAAGCACTGTGATGCGGTATATAAATCTAAGTGCTATTGCTATTGCTTAACCTGAGAATAAAACTCACAATTGGGCATCCAGCTATCAGAAGAGAACATCACATCCTGACCTACCTGAAAATCTTCTCTGAGTCAGTGTCCTCCAGAAGAATGAACACTAGACCTCCCCAATGTGCAATAAACAGGGCCTTTGTTAGGAGTTATCTGGATAGTAGAAGTAGAATAGAATGGAATGGAATGGAATGGAATAGGGCAGGGCAGAAGGGAAGGGAAGGGAAGGGAAGGGGAGGGGAGGGGAGGGGAGGGGAGGGAAGGGAAGGGAAGGGAAGGGAAGGGAAGGGAAGGGAAGAGAAGAGAAGAGAAGAGAAGAGAAGAGAAGAGAAGAGAAGAGAAGAGAAGAGAAGAGAAGAGAAGAGAAGAGAAGAGAAGAGAAGGAAGGCACCTTGGAGGTCTTCTAGTCCAACCCCCTGCTTAGGCAGGAAACCCTACACCTCTTCCTTAAAGACTTCTGCCTGGCTGCCAAAGGTTCACTCCACTCCACTCACTTCACCACGGTAGCTGGCTGCATTGAGTGCAAGGAACTCTTCGCTGTAATTCACAGAGAAGTTCAAGGCATTCACCAGGTGGGCAGCAACATGGATCACTAAAACAGAACAAAGAGATCATTTCACAAAAATGAAAATAGCGGGGATGTTTTCCCCCAAATCTTCATTCCACTCTCACAGAATGAAGATGAGACCTGCAAACAAGTTCAAGATTTTTATGGAGATTCTCAGAGGCCTCCAGATCATGGATGTCTCAAAAGTGCTTTTTTCCCCCCAAAAGGCAACTGGATTATATATATATTTTTCCCCTTAGGGAAGAAGAAGAAGACATTTCACTTCTCATCCAAGAAGCTTCATCAGTTCTGACTGGATGGTGTGGAGGGGAATGGAAAGATCATATTTCTTTGCAATCATCTGATTATTAGCATTCTCATAATCCGGTTGCCTTTTGAAAAAGGCACTTTTGAAACAAGTTCAAGATTTTTCTTTTCTTCTATTTATTCTGTCCCCGATATTGTTTTCTCCTAACAACCTCCTTTTATGTACTCCTTTTAATGACCCCATAATTCCTAGCGGGGTAAAGTCTGGGAAACTGAATGGAGAAGAGTGTTTACTGGCCGGATGCCCTTCCTGTTACCAATGCAGACTTTTATTCAGCAGATAAATTCTCATTGTACCCAGAGAGAAATATCTGCCTCTACCTAGGATCGAACTCACAGCCTCCTGAGTGTGAGGCGAGAGCTCCACCTCTAGGCCACCGCACCACTCTAACAACCTCTTGGTATCCCTTAATAAATAATTTAAAAAATTATTCTTGATTCTTACATTCCCTCTTCTTTCCAATTTCTGTCTCTAAAGATTATTTCAATGTCAGGAAAATATTAGGATAACATTAAGTAAACAGATATCTCCCTTATTCAGTTAGGTCTTTACTTATAACCATTCATTTAGTGCAGTGGTGGGATTCTAATTTTTTTACTACCAGTTCTGTGGGCGTGGCATGGCTTGGTGGGTGTGGCTTCGTGGGCGTGGCAGGGGAAGGATACTGTAAAATCTCCATTCCCTCTTCACTCCGGGGGAAGGTTATTGCAAAATCCCCATTTCCTCCCGATCAGCTGGGACTTGGGAGGCAGAGAATAGATGGGGGTGGGGCCAGTCAGAGGTGATATTTACCGGTTCTCTGAACTACTCAAAATTTCCGCTACCGGTTCTCCAGTACTGGTCAGAACCTGCTGAAACCCACCTCTGATTTAGTGGCTCTTTAAAGTTACAATGACACTGAAAAAAGTGACTTATGACCGTTTTTCACACTGTCAACTGTGGCAGCATCGCCATGGTCTCGCGATCAAAATTTGGATGCTTGGCAACTGGCATGGCTTTATGACGGTTGCAGTGTCAACTTTTTGCGACCGTCTGATAAGTGAAGTCAATGGGGAACCCAGATTCACTTAACAACCATGTTAATAATTGAACAAGGGCTTATTTGTCCACGCATGGATTCCCAAATAAAGGAAATCTTATTCTTTCTTCAACATGAGCCACTTTATGGTCTTGCTTTTCCAAAAAGCACCACTACAGCTTCATTCTGTGCTGAAAGAACTTGCTGAATCCCAGAACTTTGATTTCATATTGTAAACATTCCTCATTCCCTCTTCAGGGTATTATAAAAATTGTACTTCCTACATGTCTACGGGAGATTCTCTGTCATCCAGGTCATGGTTGTCCCAAAGGTGCTTTGTCAAGAGGCAACTGGACTTTCTTCTTTTTCTTTGAAGATGTTTAGCTTCTCAACCAAGAAGCATCTTCAGCTCATCCAAGAAGCTGAAGAAGCTTCTTGGATGAGGAGTGAAATGTGTTCAAAGAAAAACAAGAAAGTCCAGTTGCCTCTTGAAAAAGCACCTTTGGGCATACTTTCTACATGAATTCTTGACTCTTAAGTCCAATAATGGAACAAAACCTGGAAATGTAGGATTGTTGTGTGACAGTTACTAACAGTGTTTCAAACCAACCATGATCTGATACTTGCAGGACAAGAAGCAATGGATGGAAACTAATCAAGGAAAGACCCAATCTAGAACTAAGGAGAAATTGCCTGAGGAGTGCAATGAATCCGTGGAACAGTTTGCCTCCAGAAGTTGTGAGTGCTCCAACACTGGAAGTTTTTAAGAAGAGATTGGACAACAATTTGTCTGAAATGGTATAGGTTTCCTACTTGAGCAGGGGGTTGGACTAGAAGGCCTCCAAGATCCCTTCCAACATTGTTAAACTGTTATTTTTAATCGCATGCTTTTCCTTTTTATTTATCTTCCCTTTTTTTTCTCGCTTTCCACTTTCCTTGCCTCTCTCTTTTCTCTCATTTTTTACCCCTTGGAATAAGCCAGCTCATTTTTAGGATTCAGTTTGAAATCCTTTTTTTTTTTTTTTTTTTTTTGCAAGCATTTGCCTTGACCTCTCAAAGGGTCTTCCCACAGTTTTTTGTGTAACATACCGAGAGTCCAATTAATTTTGGATATCTCTTCTCTTTGCCTGTTTCTAGGTGGCCTGGTACTCGAGGGTATTTTAACTGACTATCCCTGTTCAGTTCAAACTGGAAAGCTAGAGAACAGGGGATAAATCTGTGTGTTCTGAGTTTCCAAGTGAGGTCTTTGGGGTCCCTATTAGTCAGAAACTGGGATTACTGTATAAGTGTTTCTGTTCGTTACAGTCCTCTGAATTCATCTCTTCTTATTTAAAATGACACATTGTATTTCTGTGCACCTAAAACTCTCCAAAAAAGCAAATTACAAACGTCTACTAGCTATTTCTACGCTTCCCAATTTGGTGCCGGTAGCAAATTCTGCAGGTCCCACATGTTTTAAATGTAAAAGGTTGAGGAAGGTGGATGCAGAAGGGAAGAAAATGCCATGTGACAGATGGCATAAATAAATTTAATAAATAAAATAAAATAGATAAATAAGAAATGACTCTTCACAAAGCTTTGCCAAGCAGTAGTAAAAGTGAAAACCGGTTACGTTTCAGATCACAGCAAATAGAATCACATTTGCAAAGGTGGAGCTAAGCCAAGATTTTTTTAAGGTGTTGGGAATGAAGGACAAAAATGGCTGAACAGAATAACAGAATTGGAAGGGACCTTGGAGGTCTTCTAGTCCAACCCCCTGCTCAGGCAGAAAACCCTGTACCATTTCAGACCAATGGTTATCCAATTTCTTCTTAAAAACTTCCAGTGCTGGAGCAGTCACAACTTCTGGAGGCAAGTTGTTCCACTGATTAATTGTTCTAGCTGTCAGGAAATTTCCAAGTTGTTCTAACTTACTTCTAAGTTGCTTCTCTCCTTGATTAGTTTCCACCCATTGCTTCTTGTCCTGCCTTCATTTGCTTTGAAGAATAGGTTGACCCCCTCTTCTTTGTGACAGCCCCTGAGATATGAGAGCACTGCTACCACGAACTTAATGCATCTACTTCGTATTTTTTAAGACATTGGGAAATCACTCTGCCAAATGTTGATAGTGCAACCGTAGCCAATTCCAGGCAGTTCCAAAAAAGAGCTGGAGACAGCAAGGACAGGAAATTAGGTCATTCCTTGCCTGCCACCCACCTCGTACGAACTACCAAGGGATCCCCATAAAATATGGAAAGGATGACTTAGTAGAACATAACTTCCAGGAAAACAGGCATGGGAACTGTATACAAATTCACGATTTGTAGAATTCTCCCTTCCTCTATAAATCTTTTCCTGGTCTAACCCAAAGCTTTTAAATAAAGGTCTGGCAATCAAGCTGAGAAGAGAGTATTTGGCCATATACATACTGTAAAGGTAAAGATAAAGGCTCCCCTTGCACATATGTGCTAGTTGTTCCCGACTCTTGAGGGCAGTGCTCATCTCTGTTTCAAAGCCGAAGAGCCAGCGCTGTCCGAAGACGTCTCCGTGGTCATGTGGCCGGCATGACTAAAGACCAAAGGCGCACAGAACGCTGTTACCTTCCCACCAAAGGTGGCCCCTATTTTTCTACTTGCATTTTTTTATGTGCTTTCGAACTGCTAGGTTGGCAGAAGCTGGGACAAGTAACGGAGCACTAGGGATTTGAACCGCTGAACTACCAACCTTTTGATCGAAAAGCTCAGTGTCTTAGCCACTGAGCCACTGCGTCCCTCATGCATACTTTATGAACAAGTAAATAAATGCAATGAAAGCAGACAGTGATGAGCCCACATCTGATAGGTGTCGGGTATCCAGCAGAGTCTGCTCAGCCCTTGCTGAACAAAATGGGACACCTCATCTCAGGGCAATTTAATAATTCAATTCAATTATTTAAAATAAATTAAAAAATTGCTTTCCTTGTTGTCGTTCCCATTTTATTCTGTTTTGCATCCTTTCTTTAATGACTCCATTCCATCATTTCTTAGTGTAACTCTTGTCCCGCAGCAAGTTGTCCTGTGGCCAGTTGACTGTGGCCAGTTGGCCGTGGTAAGTTGGCCATACTAAGTTGGCCACAGTGAATCGTCATTGACCTCGTGCTGAATCAGTATTTGTGGTGCTGGATCAAAATAGATTCCACAAGATTTTCATTGCTGTTTTCTGATTACGCCCCAAATGTTTTTCTGATGCTCTCAAAAGGTCTTTTCCAGCTAGCTCCCATTACAAAACTACAGGTAGTCTTCAACTTTCAACCATTCACTTAGTGACCATTTGAGGTTACAATGGCAATGAAAAAAGGGACTATTACTGTTTATCACACTTATGGCCGTTGCAGCAACTGACAGTTGCAGTGTCCCAGGGCAGTGGTGGGATTCAGCCGGTTCAAACAGGTTTGGTAGAACCGGTAGCTACCTTTTTGTGCAGTTTGATGAACTGGCTGAATAGCATGCCTCGCCACGCCTGGCCATGCCATGCCTCGCCCCTCCCCACCCAGCCACTCCTTGCCTCAATGCCCATCTGCTTGCCTGGCCACCAAGCCGCTTGCCTGGTGGGGTGGCGGGGTGGGTAGCTGGGTGTGACAAGGAGTGGCTGGGAGGGGAGGGGAGAGGCGAGGCGGGGCTGGGCCAGGCCGGGCCAGGCATGACGAGGAGGGGCTGGACGAGGTGAGATGCCCCTCAATGTGAGTGATGTCGAGTTGGCCACACCCATCCAGTCACATGACCACCTAGCCACGTCTACCCAGCAGGTCATTAGGGCAGAGAACCAGTTGTTAAATTATCTGGATCCCACCACTGTCCCTGGTCATGTGATCCCTTTTTGCGACACTCGGACAATCAAAGTCAATGAGGAAGCCAGATTCACTTAACATCTGTGCTGCTAATTTGAACAACTGCAGTGATTTCCTTAACCACTGTGGCCAGAAAGGTCATAAAACAGGGCAAAAGTCATTGAATAAACCATGTCGCTTAGCCATGGAGATTTTGGGCTGAATTGTGGTCAAGGTCCACCTGTATGAACGTGCAGATTTAAAAGCAAGAAATCCAGAAGAACAAGAGCGCTTTGACTTATATACCGCTTCATATGTAAGAATTAAGTTCTTTGATGCTGGAGGAACGAACCTGAAAAGATGCATACGGTCAGTCCACAGGTCACATGGAAAGCCTTGCTCTTATCTAACAGCCTCCTAGCTTTTCGGCTGGGCAACTGGAAAAGAAAGAATTGCAAAGCCGTCTCTTAACAGTCCTTTCCCAAAATATTTCATTTGGGGTAACAATGAATGCTGAGATATGTAAATAAAGCCCAGTACAAAGTTCTAGGGCACAGGTTTCAAACTCAAGGCCCGCGGACCAGATCCAGCCTGCGGGGTGCATAGATCTGACCCACGGGGCCACCCTGGAAACAGCGAAGGACCGGCCTGCGGCGCCAGCGAAAATTGAGCTCATATGTTATATGCCTCTTGCAGTCTTCTGCCAGCTAAAATGGAACTCTAGAGGCTGCGCGCGGCCCTCCGGAGCTCCATTTTCATTGGTAGAGCGCTTGGGCCACCACAGGAGTGGCGTCGAGCTGGCCACGCCCACCCTGGCCACGTCCACCCGGCCCACCAAAGTCAAACACAACCCTCAATGAAATCGAGTTTGACACCCCTGTTCTAGGGATCGCCCCATTTTAAGCAACAAACTGGACTTCCTTGTTTTTCTTTGAAGACGTTTCGCTTCTCATCCAAGGAGCTTCTTCAGCTCTGATTGGATGGTGGGAAATGGAAGGATCCAGTCAGAGCTGAAGAAGCTTCTTGGATGAGAAGCGAAACATCTTCAAAACAAAAAACAACAAGAAAGTCCAGTTGCCTTTTGAAAAAGCACTCTTGGGACGACTGAGAATCTCCATCATCATTCAACCAGGTTATAAGTAATTTGGAAGGGTCTGTCATAACTTAGAATGGTTGCTAAGTGACCAGTCATAAGTGTTCTGACCCAGCTCTCCAAACACGACAAACCCTCTGTAGTTCCTTTATTCGGAGCGCCAGCAGCCCCAGCAAAAAGTTTCTCTCTTACAGCCGGTTAACAAGTCTGTCTGGCAGGGAGATGAATAGTTGTCTGCCACATCTATTCATCGCCGCCCCCCTCCTTTTATCCCCAGAGCTAGGGTGAGGCTTTGTTAGCAGCGGTGACTCTTCCGTCCCAAGGATCAGCCCGTGGATTTCCACTGCTCTCCTCTCCTCTGCCTTCTGCGCATCCGTGCATCAGGCACCAGACCCAGCTGTTCCTCCTCTTCTTCATCAGCCACCTCCAGACCTGGGAGTCATTGAGTCTCCCATCTGAGGACTGACAGATGGCCCAGGCTCCACCTCTGTCTCTCCCTCTGCCAGCTCCATTCCCTCTTCCCCCTCGGAGGTCTCAGGTTGCCTTGATGCTGACCTGATTCTCACGCCTCCTCCTCCTCCTCCTCTGATTCGGCTGCTGGAAGGGTCAACGGCCAACAGGCCACAACAATGTCAAAGACTACCTATACTCTTATGCTTTTACTCCCTAAGACTTCTCTTACCTTCTGAGAGCCGCGAACCAGCGCCAGGAGAACCCGAAGCACAGGCAGCAGGACCAGGCTGCAGTTGAGATTAAGGACAGCTGCGGAGGCTCTGCTGAGACACAACCCTAGCTGAACAGGAATGAAAAGGATCAGGATCCCAACCTCCAAAATATTTTCATCTGAAACAAACGTGCATGTCATGCTTTGGGATGGTGCTTGCTGCTAATGGATCATTGTAATCAGGGTAGATAAAAATCAATGATTTTTTTTAAAAAATCAAAAAAAATCAGTTTTTTTTATTTAAATCGGATTTTTTTGATTTAAATTGGATTTTTTTTTATTTTTATCGAATTTATTTTAATAAAAAACTTTTGGGGTAAAATCTATCGTAGGATAGTTTTCTATTTAAGATACATAAACAATTTAGTTTATTCAGCATGAAATGGAGCTTAGTTATGTAGCATGAGGCTGTATATTCTGCAACACTGGGACTATCGGTGAGTCAACAGTGGGTCAAAGGAGTAGCAGAGATGACAGCTGCTCTTTAAAAATTATGATTTAAATCGAGTTGATTTAAATCAAGCCTTTTTACTAGTGATTTAAATCATGATTTAAATTGTGATTTAAATCAACTCAATTTAAATCAAATCCACCCTGATTGTAATTAATTTTTATTGGTTTTTTTTAAGGATGGATATTTCTACAGGTAATTATTTTTTTTTTGTTTTTTTTTAACTATGGATGTTTTCACAGGTTAGTGATGTATTGTAAATTTTTTGTGGGGGTGTTAAATCACCAGGAATTCCCCCAAAATTATGTGTTGTGTACATCAGATAGTAAAACAGACTGGAGACAGACAGTGAGTCAGTTTGGGCTAGTGGCTAAGGCACCAGAAGAGGAGGAGGAGGAGGAGGAGGAGGAGGAGAAGCAGATGATAAATACAACAGACAGACAGACAGACAGAATTATCAGACAGACAGAATGATGGGCTAGAGACAAAAAGAAAAGCTAAGCCCTATCTTGATTTATCTCAGGGATGGGATTAAATTTACTTTTCTGTTTAAATCTGCCAGGATACTTTCTGTGTCTGGTGTCCCAAATCCTTTCCAAATTTCCTACTACATTCCAGTTTTCTCCGTGATGAAAAAGGAATATGAGGAAAACCACAAGGGGAATTGCAGTTTTAATAAGCGCTCCTTGGTTTAATATTCATTGCATTTAATGAAATGTATTTCATTAAGGGCATTTACTTTTAATTAATTTAAAGTTAAGCTAATTCAATCCCCCTCACCTCGATCCTGCTTATTTCGGGGAAAAAACATTCACTCCCTCTCTGTCAGCCCAACCCATCTCACTGGGTTGCTATAGAAGAGGAAAGAATATATGATACCTTCATTACCTTGAACTTTTTGTGAAAATAATAAAGATGGGATACAAACGAATCAATAAATTAGATTTGCCCAATTAATGACTGCATGTTTTGGTGGATAAATTTAATCTCCTAATGTCAGTTTTTAAGAGATGGATCAGGCGCCACAAGGATCCCAGAAATGCTACTTTATTTTTGTAGAGCATATTAACAGTCTCAAAGATGCTTTTTCAAGAGGCAACTGAACTTCCTTGGTTTTCTCTGAAGACGTTTCGCTTCTCATCCAAGAAGCTTCTTCAGCTCTAAAGAAGTTTCTTGGATGAGAAGCGAAACGTCTTCAAAGAAAAACAAAGGAAGTCCAGTTGCCTCTTGAAAAAGCAACTTTGGGACAAGCATGACCTGGATGACTGAGAATCTCCACAGACATTTAGTATATTCCCCTAAAATAAGACATCCTCTGATAATAAGCCCAATTGGGCTTTGGAGCGCATGCACTAAAATAAGCCGTCCCTGAAAATAAGCCCTCCCAAAAAATATTTAAACGCATACGCAACCGGTTCCCGCATTTCCTCTGGTTTCCTTCAGGTGCCCTGTTAAGGATATTGTTGTTGTATTACCAACCAGCAGAGTGTAGAGCACAGAGAAACGTTGCTGAGAGCAATGAATAAGAGATGTGCAAATTGGTTTATCAAAAGTTTACTTTATAGTAAAAAAACAATCTCATAGTCTTTAAATCAATCCAAGTCTTTGCCAGTTAAATCAGTCCAGTGATACAAAAACTCTTCTTACCACACAAACAGTAGTTGGTTAGAATAACAAACTCACTCTGGTTCACAAACCACGATGGTAGCAGATCCATCCAACGATGATAGCACAATGGATAGAAACTCCACACACTATGGTAGCTTATCATCAACTGAACACTTTACAGTACCTTGCTTAAATACTTTTACAACCAGTGATTATCTAATTACAGCATGACTCAGCATTACAATGAATCAGCAGGAAAACTTTAAAGTCACATAATACATATCCCTATTAAAGTTACAGTACACATATATTGCCTGGACAACTTGTTAGGCTCAAACCATATCCTAACATGCCCCAAAATAATAAGACCTCCCCGAAAATAAGGCCAAGCGCTTATTTTGGGGTTCAAAAAAATATAAGACAGGGTCTTATTTTCGGGGAAACACGGATAACAGAATAGTGAAAGCTTAGACAAACTTGTTTCTGTCTCATCTTCAACTAGAGAATCAAAACGGCATTATTTCGACAGCATTTTTTTCTATCTCTGAATGGTGTAGAGGTACTCCTCATCTTACAACCACAATTGAGCCCAAAATTTCTCTTGTTAAGCGAGACAGTTGTTAAGTGAGTTTGGTGACAGTCTCTTGCCACAATTATTAAGTGAATCACTGCAGTTAAGTTAGTCACACGTTGTTAAGTGAATCAGGTTTCCCCATTGAGTTTGCTTGTCAGAAGGTCACAAAAGGTGAGCACATGACCCCGGGACATTGCAACTGTCATAAATATGAGTCAATTGACAAACCTCTGAATTTTGATCACAAGACCACAGGGAGGCTGCAATGGTCGTAAGTATGAAAAATGACCATAAATTCCTTTTTTCAGTACTGTTGTAACTCTGAACCATCACTAAATGAGTGGCTTGTAAGTCAAGGACTACTTCTATCTTATTAATAACTCCATAGCAGGGGTGAAATCCAGCAGGTTCTGACAGGTTCCGGAAAACCGGTAGCGAAAATTCTGAGCAGCTCGGAGAACTGGCAGCGGGAATTTTGAGTAGTTCGGAGAATCGGCAAGTACCACCTCTGGCTGGCCCCAGAGTGGGGTGGAAATGGAGATTTTTCAATATCCTTCTCCCAGGAATGGGGAGGGAATGGAGATTTTGCAGTATCCTTCCCCTGCCACACCCACCAAGCCACACCCACCAAGCCATACTACACTCACCAAGCCACGCCCACAGAAACAAAAGTCAAAAAATGTGGATTTCACCACTGCTCCATAGGGATTTCTTTTCAGTGGTCATATATACAGTAGAGTTAGAAAAAAGGACTAGGAAGTACTGAGAACCTGGAGAGCCCAATTCTAGATAAAACAATCAGACGATGAATCCACATAATTCTCTTTTTATGAACATGAAAATTTCCAGATGCTGCCATTTAGGTTGCATTTATTAATCCTAGCATGTTGGGGTTTTTTTTAAAGACATTTCATCTCACCACTGTGGTAAAATATGAGGGACTTTTTTTGAACATCACAAATCTCTATAATATTTGAGATCGAAATAGTGAGGGAGGGAACTCATTCTAAAGAGACGCACCTCACACAGGAGGGAATTCATGCAATCTGATCCCAGCAGCATTTGTTCAGATACACACTGGCCTGAATTTACACACTCCCCTAAGGCAGACTGTAATTTGTTTGGCTTTGGTTTAATAAGTCATATCAAACTTAAATCTTTTTGTGCTTTATAATCCGGGGGGGGGGTGTCGCTCATTATAGGATTTTTCAGCCAATTGTTCCCAATGCAATCGACCATATTTAAAAGAAACTGTAGTACAATATAATGTGTAAACCCAGCCACTGAGCTCTGTAGGATTTATTCCGAAGTTTATATAGCTAGAAAGACACACTTTGAAATACAAAAATTCAAAGGAGACTGGTACTACCTTTTCAGGATAAGATTTTATTAAAAGTCATGAATTTTCATGACCGATGGCTCATTCCAGTGGTGAAACTAAAATTTCTTACTACCGGTTCTGTGGGCGTGGCTTGGTGGGGGGTTAATGTGACTGGGTGGGCGTGGCCAATTTTTTTTTTTTAACTTTTAAAATCATTTTTTCTACAACCTCTTCGGCGAAGAGGCTGTAAAAAAATGCTTTCAAAAGGCTCTGACGATCCCAGCTGAGTTGCCTGATCGTCGGAGGCTTTTTTTCTTTTAAAAACCTCTGACGATCAGGCAACTCAGCTTGGATCGTCAGGCATCGTCTTGGATCATCAGCTTGGATCGTCAGCTTGGATTGTCAAACTCAGCTTGACGATCAGGCAAATCAGCTTGAATTGTCAGAGGCATTTAAAAGAAAAAAAGCCTTTGATGATCATGTGTTTCAGTTGGGCATGGGGGGGGCAGGGATTTTTGCTACCGATTCTCCGAACAACCCGCCTCCATCGCTACCGGATCTGGTGATCTGGTCTGAACCGGGAGCATTTCACCCCGGCTCATTCATCAATTTTAACCAACATTTGCTAGTCTGAAAAGGTGTTCTCTTTCTTTTTCTTTCTTTCTTTCTTTCTTTTTTTCTTTCTTTCTTTCTTCTTTCTTTTCTTTTTTTCTTTCTTTCTCTTCTTCCTTCTTTCTTTCCATTCATTAATTTGTATTTATTAAATTTCTATGCTGCCCATTTCCCCTGCAAGGTAACACAGTTCTTTCTGATTTTGGGCTTATTATACCGGCTGCAAACTAGTTTGAAAGAGTTTCATTGATTTAATTGCAGAATACAGGTCATCCTCAATTTACAACCATTCATTTAGTGACCCTACAAAGTTATAACGGTACTTTAAAAGCTGACTTATAAATGGCCCTCCCACTTACAACTGTGGCAGCAGCCAAACAGTAACTCGATCAAAATTCAAATGTTTGGCAACCGCTTTACGATGTTTGTTGCACAATGGGGTTGTGTGACTGTCATTATTATTTATTTATTTATTGGTTCGATTTATATGCCGCCCTTCTCCGGAGTCTCAGGGCAGCTTACAATGCATTAAGCAATAGCCTTCATACTTTTGTATATACCTGCTTAGTACGGCTTTTGGCCCCCGCTAAGCGGTGTTCTATTTTATACAAAGTCAGCTTATTGCCCCCACAATCCGGGTCCTCATTTTACCTACCTTAGAAAGGATGGAAGGCTGAGTCAACCTTGAGCCTGGTGAGATTTGAACTTGCAGTAATTGCAGGCAGCTGGTGCTACTTAACAGCACTTTAGTCTGCTGAGCCACCAAGGCTCACTGATTATTATTATGAATGTTATTATTATAACATTCCCAGGGCTATTTCTGACAAGCAAAGTCACATAACAACTGCATAATTCACTTAATGACTACAGCCGAAGCCCAAAAAAAATGGTAATAAAAACCAGATGTGACTCATTTAACAACTGACATCCTTAGCGACAACAATTCTGCTCCCAGTTATGATTGGGAGCCAGCTGAGGAATTCTGGGAGTTGACGTCCGCCAGGCTTAAAGTGGGTAAGGTTGGAGACCTCTGATCTATAATGCTTCAGCAGCCTGATCTATGATCCTGCTTGAAAAATCTGTTACTTGCTTCCCCCTCAGAGAAAAGAGAAAGCAGTCATTGGAAAAAAAATATTTTTTCCCATTAGCGTCTTTGTTTTTTTAAAAATTTTTGGAACGAGTTTCACAAGGGACTCAAGACAACGAAATTGAAGAGATGCAAATGTGCATTTAAAAAATAATAATAACTTGTCCCTTGAGACATCCACATTAGGAAGGGCTGACATGGAAAGCCCTCACCAGAACAAGCCCACAAAGCTGGTTACTGTGATCATAACAGAATAACAGAGTTGGAAGGGACCTTGGAGGTCTTCTAGTCCAACCCCCTGCTCAGACAGGAAACCCTATACCATTTCAGAACAATGGATGCCCAATCTCTTCTTAAAAATCTCTAGTACTGGAACACCCCCATCTTGTGGAGGCAAGTTGTTCCACTGATTAATTGTTCTGTCAGCAAATTTCTCCTTAGTTCTAGGTTTCTTCTCTCCTTGATTAGTTTCCACCCGTTGCTTCTTGTCCGGCCTGCCGGTGCTTTGGAGAAGAGCTTGACCTCCTCTTCTTTGTGGCAACAGAAGAAGTCATGACTAACAGAAGAAGTCCAAGTCTCTCTGTTGAACTGAGTTCATGTGGCAGATAGCATGTCAGTTTGCAGCTGGGAACAGAAGGTGGGAGTTCGTTTTCCCAGGCTCTTGCAAAGGCCTTTCCTCAACTCAAAGGCAGCCCTTTTGTCTTCCCTTGTCTTCCCTTCTCTCTAAACCGGGTGTCAGCAACCTGCGGCTCGGGAGCCACATGCGGTTCTTTGGACCCTCTGCTTCTGTGGCTCCCTGTTGAGCGATTCCACCACTGGCTGGCCCCATCCCTCGCCCTCCCCTCCCAGTCACTCCTCGCCTGGCCTGAGAAAGGTGACGGAGGGGGATAGAGCCTTGGTAGTACAGTGGTTTAAGGCACCCTGTTATTAAGCTGATTATTAAGACCAGCTGCCTGCAATTACTGCAGGGTTCGAATCTCGCCAAGGCTCAAGGTTGACTCAGCCTTCCATCCTTACACATTGTAAGCCGCCCTGAGTCTTCGGAGAAGGGCGGCATATAAATCAAATTAAAAAAAAAAAAGTGGCCGGGGCAGAGACATAGAGATACAGAGAGAGGGGGAGAGAGAGAGAGACATAGAGAGATACAGAGAGAGGGGGGAGGGGGGCAGGGAGAGAGAGAGATGTCAAAAGGCATTTGTGGTTCCCGGTGTTTTTTTAACAACCGGTTCTCTGCCCTAATGAGAAGGGTAGTGGGTAGGCGTGGCTAGGGGAATCATGTGACTGGTGGAAATGAGTGAGGTCGAGTTGGCCACGCCCACCCAGATTTTGTGGCTCCCGGTGTTTTCTTTTCTGTGGGAAATGGGTCCAAATGGCTCTTTGAGTGTTTAAGGTTGCAGACCCCTGCCCTAAACCAAATATCCATCCTCGCCCCTTTCCTCGAACAGCCCTAGGAATCTCACATCTTCCTGATTCGCCCAGTTTTCTATCGACTTTCTCAGAGTTTCAAGGAAAAGGGAAGAATTCCTCCTGCGCCACTTACCCCCAGCATCTGATGCAAATAGTAGTACTGCGGTTCACAATAATACAGTCGGAAAGTTTTCCAAAACAATCCTACGTTGAGACATAGCCAGAGCAGCTGAAGGAGGAAAAAAGGGAGGGAGGAGAGAAAATCCAAGAGTAATTAGAAACCACATGTTCAAAAAAGCAGAAACTTTCTCCATAATGGACCATACAAAAATGATCAGAGACTTGGGAATTGGGCAGAAGATTTATAAAACCTTTTTTTTTAAAGGGGAGGGAACCAATTTTTTTGGTGCGTTTCCAATGTTGCCCTAAATACATAAAAGGATTAATGAAAGATTTATGGATAAGAGTTTTAAATCCCGCCTTTATTATTTGTATAAATAATCCAAGGTGATGAACACACACACACAATACTTCTCTTATTTTCTCCACAATGTCAACCTGTGAGGTGAGTTGGGCTGAGAAAGAGGGACTGGTTCAGGGGTGGGTTTTAAATTTTTTTACTACCGGTTCTGTGGGGATGGCTTATTTTGTGGGAGTGGCTTGGAGGTCATGTGACTAGGTGGGCGTGGCTAGCTGGTCAGAGTCATTTCTGGAAGGTCCTCGCATTTACGACCAGTCCTCGCATTTACGACTCGACTCATTTGTTTGCTTTTAACACTGATCAGCTGTAGGACGGCCCTTTGAAGCCCCACGGCAAGAGTTTAAACAGGTTTTTTCTCTCTAGTCATCAGCTGGGACTCAGGAGGCAGCAATAGATTGGGGGTGGGACCAAATAAAAGGTAAGAATAACGTGGGGGGATGGGGGGTGGGAGGGCAAGGGGGAGAACTGGTTCGGTGACATCATATCGTCACCGCTACCGGCTCAGCCAAACTGGACCGAACTGGGAGGAACCCACCACTGGACTGGTTCAAAGTCACCCAGACAACTTTCATGCCTAAGAGGGACTAGAACTCATGGTATCTTGGCAATTGGCCCAAAGACTTGGATGATTGAGAATCTCCATAGATTTATAGATACGTTAAATAGGCAGAAAAAGTAGGAGAGCCAGGTCGGTCAGTATAGTGATTAAGACAGGGGTGTCAAACTCAAGGCCCACAAGCCGGATTTGGCTTGCGGGGTGCTTAAATCTGGCCCATAGAGCCAACTGGGAAATAGCAAAGGACCAGCCCGCGGTGCCTCTGGCAGCCAAAACGGGGCACGGGGTCCCCGCGCAGCCAGTTCTCAGTCTGGACGGCCTCCTGAAGCACTTTGCCGGCCAAAACGGCCCGCAAACTGGATTTCTTTGAGGGTCGGATCAGTATTGTAGTTCTCCTCCACGGGGCAGTGAGGGGAGCAGCATTTTGGCAGCCCATTTGCAGGGGGGGTGTTTCGCGGTCCCCTCATGGCCTGTTTTTGATCTGGATGGCCTCCTGAAGTACTTTGCCAGCCAAAACGGGCCACTAAAATGCCCCCCCCAGCTGGCCCGCGGAGGAGAACTACAATGCTGATCCTCGAAGAAATCGAGTTTGACACCCCTCAATTAAGACATCAGGCTAGTAAGTAGGAGACCATGAATTCTACTCCTGACTTAAAAGCACCAGGCTAAAACCCAGAAACTCTTGAGTTTCTAGTCCCTCAGTAAGCATGAAAGTCAGTGGGTGACTTTGGGCCAATCACCAGGAAACTAGTCCCGCCTTAGGCATGAAAGCTGGTGGGTGACTTTGGGCCTATCATCAGAGACTGTGAGTTCGAATCCCGCCTTAGGCATGAAGGTTGGTGGGTGACTTTGGGCCTATCACCAGGAGACTGTGAGTTCTAGTCCCACTTTAGGCATGAAAGCTGATGGGTGACTTTGATCCAATCACCAGGAGAGGGTGAGTTCTAGTCCCACCTTATGCATGAAAGCCATCTGGGTGACTTTGGGCCAGTTAGTTCCTCTTTCTCAATCAACCCACCTCACAGGGTGGTTGTTTTGGAGGAAATGGGAGGAGGAGGAAACACCGTGTGTGTTTATCACCTTGAGTTATTTATAAAAAATAATAAAGGTGGGATTTTTTTTTAAAAAAACCTAAAACACAACAATTAAATTGTCGTAACATGTTATATCAGGCTAAAATATGATTGGATAATCTACAAATTATGTAAACCCTTATTTTAGTGAACTATTCCATAATATTTAACCATTTCATGGGCATAGTATGGTACTTAAACATAAAAACTGGACTTGATTATCCCAGGTTTTGAACATTAGAAGTTAGTGTATTGTCTGATTGTTCAAGTGAAAATGTGGTTATGTATTCTCAATTTCTTTGTCTTCAATTTAGCTCAGTCAGGTAAGAAATTAAGAAACAGGTGTCTAGCCTGAAGAAATTGGCATGAGTGCAAAAGAAAGGTAGTCCTTGACTTACAACAGTTCATTTAGTGACCATTCAAAGTTACAGTGGCACTGAAAAAAGCGAATTATGTCCTTTTTTCACACTTACGACCATCGCAGCATCCCCATGGTCATGTGATTTACACTTAGATACTTGACAACTGACTCATATTTATGACAGTTGCAGTGTCCCAGGGTTACGTGATCACCTTTTGACAAGTAAGGTCAATGGGGAAGCCAGATTCACTTAACAACGGGGTTACCAATTTAAAAACTGCAGTGATTCACTTAACAAATGTGACAAGGAAGGTCGTAAAGTGGAGCAAAACTTACTTAACAAATTTCTCACTTAGCAACGTAAATTTTGGGCTCCATTGTGGTCGTAAGTCAAGCACTATCTATATTGCTTCCCCCCCCTTGGAAAACTAACTTGTTAGAGTTCTTAAAGTAAATTATAATATGATTGATTCAGGATGGAAAAAAACACAACAGTTACTTCTTCACACAACACAATTCACTCCTGGCATCGTTCTTAAATCTGGGACCTTCAATTGGAACTCGCAAAATATCCCGTTTGTACAAGGGTTCAGTGGGGACAATGGATTTGCATAAATCGTTGCCATAGAGCCGTGACGGTGAACCTATGGCATGCGTGCCACAAGTGGCACGCGTAGCCTTATCAGTACGCGAGCTCAGCTCCAGTGCGGCCTTCTGGGTTCACCAGAAGTAGGGAAGCAAGCTATTTCCTGCCTCCGGACCTCGGATGATGGTGGGGAGGCCCGTTTTTCTCTCTCCCCAAGGGCCTCTGGGGAGTGGGGAAGACCATTTTCGCCCTCCCCAGACTCCTAGAAAAGCTCTGGAGCCTGGGGACAGCAAAAAATGGGCCTTCTGGTCCCACCGGAAATTGGCAAACGGGCCGTTTCTGGCTTCCGGGAAGGGTCTGTGGAAGGCCGTTTTTGCCCTCCCCAGACTCCTAGAAAAGCTCTGGAGCCTGGTGAGAGAGAAAAATGGGCCTACCAGGCCATCGTGTGCCAGGAGCAGGGGGAGCTTAGGGGGGTTGCACATGCATGCGCGGGGCTGGGGCACATATAATTATGGGTGTGGGCATGCGCACACGCAACACACACACCCCGCTCTTGGCACGTGATGGCAAAAAGGTTGGCCATCACTGCCATAGAACATGGCACTGATCAACCCTTGGAATCACAGTACCAGAAGGGGTCACTGAGGCCATCAAGTCTGTCCCCCTGCTATGCTCAGGAATCCACACTTGAACATCTGTGAGAATCATTGGTCCAGGCTCAGCTTGAAGACACCCAACAAAAGAGTGATTATGGCCATAGAAACTTGGTAATTGCTTCTATGAACAAACGGGATGATTTCCACCCAATCATATGAAACAGATCAAAAGTACTATTTCAGAAATACAGTACAGAACTCCCAGGAAATGCCTATGATCCCATGTCCTCTTGCTCCAGAAGGATACTGAAACCCCTCTTCCACTGCCAGGTGAACTGAGTGATTTGGAATGTCCCCACAACAGAAGTCTGGGTGAACTTAATTTGACCTTATGCATAATGGATCTGTTAAAGAGTCCTAACCACTCTGGTTAAATGACTAGATCAATTGATCTCAAAAGTTCCCACGATAACTTAACTTATGCTTTCTTTATTTATGGTCTATCAGATAAACCACACTTGGCTGCGCATGGACAGATCTGTTTTGCATTAAATATAATTCCCTTGGATTGACTGGGACAAATGACACTCTGGGCATTCACACAACTCACTAATTCCACCACTAATCTAATTAAACTTGTTGTGGGAACAGGAGGTCCATTTCTTTAGATTCCCGGGCTTTGGTTTTGATCAGTTCCAGAGGGGAGCTGCTCCTTCCTATCTTGCTCATCGCCATAACCAATCTCAACTTTTCAACTTGATTAGTGTGATTTGAGCTAGAGATATATTCTTCTCCAAGTTCTAATTCTCATCTTTGGTTTGGTAACCCACAAGCAGGGGTGGGATTCATCCGGTTCAGACTGGTTCGGGTGAACTGGATGCTAATTTTACATCTGGTTCGCCGAACCGGTAGTTGCAAGGACCGGCTGGCCCGGTCCGGCCACCCCACCCCTCCTAGGAGTCTCCACGCAGCCTGTTTTGGATGCCAGGTAAGTGCATCGCCCACACGGAGGTTCTGGGAGGGTGAAAAACAGACCTCCCGGAAGTTCTGCAAATCCGGAAATGGATCCGTTTCTGGCCTGTGGAGGGCCTCCGGAGCCCAGGGGAGGCTGTTTTTGCCTTCCTGGAGGCAAGGAAAGCTCCGGAGCCTCGGGAAGGTGAAAAATGGGCCTCCCGGAAGTTCTGGAAGTTCCAGAAGTCCGGAAACAGGCCCATTTCCAGGCTCCAGAGGGCCTCTAGAGCCCAGGAGAGGTCGTTTTCACCCTCCCAGAGGCTTGAGGAAAGCCTCCGGAGCCTGGGGAGGGTGAAGAAAGGGCATCCTGGAAGTTCCAGAAGTCCAGAAATGGGCCTGTTTCCGGTCTCCAGAGGGCCTCTGGAGCTTGGGGAGGGCGAAAACAACCCCCCCCTCTGCCGTGGTGCAGGAGGCCGAGTAGGCCACACCCACCATGTCCATGCCCACCCAGCAACCGGTTGCTAAAATTTTTGAATCCCACCCCTGCCCACAAGCCACTAACGGTAAACCACAAGCCACTGACTCTGAAAGAATCTGCAAGTTCATCAAGAATCTAGGTATCTCAGTACCTAGATTCAGTATCATGTATCATGTAGGTATCTTCATGAAGGATTATTATGGAAGCCCATCTTGGAACTGCACTAGAAAAATAGAAGACCTTAAGGCAGTGTTTCTCAACCTTGGTAGCTTGAAGATGGGTGGACTTCAATTCCCAGAGTCTGGGAGTTGAAGTCCACCCATCTTCAAGCTTCCAAGGTTGAGAAACACTGCCTTAAGGTTTTTGCAGAAGACTTTCTTCCCCCTATACGTAGTCCATTTAGTCCTCAACTTACAACAGTTCATTAAGTGATGGTTCAAAGTTACAATGGCACTGAAAATAGTGACTTATGAGTGTTTTCCACACTTATGACCATTGCAGCATCCTCATGATCACATGATCAAAACTGAAGTGTTTTTTTTAATAGTTTTTTTTTTATTTTCTTTTAATACAAAACATTCATTAAACAGTGAGTCATCTGGGTACATATTTTTTGTGTCACAACAATTGAAGCTTGCCACCATATTCATTATTTATATTGACTCTTATTTTAATATTAATGTTTAATGCTTAACATTCTATTATCATAATATTTCTCTTTAACTTATTTGGTTTTATTATACATTATTTTCATATTTCTTCTCTAACCATTGATAAAATAAATCCCATATGTTATAATAATCAGATTCTTCCTTCCCTTTACTTGCTAATGTTAATCTATTCATTTCTGCACATTCCAGTATTTTCTTAATCACATTTTGATCTACAGGAATATCTTCGCCTTCCCAAAACTGAAGTGTTAATACAACTTTATAATGCGTCTGTAAGACCACACTTAGAATACTGCATCCACTTTTGGTTGCAATGATTTTAAAAAGATGTTGAGACTCTAGAAAGAGTGCAGAGAAGAGCAACAAAGATGACAAGGAAACTGGAGGCTAAAACATATAAAGAACAGTTGCTGGAACTGGGTATGTCTGGTTTAATGGAAAGATGGACTAGGAGTGTCGTAGGCAAATAAACACCCCTCATAGCTTTCTAAACCTTCTGCTAGGTCGCCCAATTTCAGCCAACATGACAACAGGAGAAAAAAGGTGAAACATCCTTATCCCACATTGTGAAATTCTAACAGAGAACTGTTTACCCATCCACCCTTCCAGAGGTGATATTCAGCTGGTTCAGACCGGTTCAAGCGAACCGGTAGCAGAAATCGCCCACCCGCCCTAGCTCTATGCTGTCCTATTTAGGCACGTTTTTGAGGTGGTGCACATGTGTGGAAGGCGAGTGCGTGCGCAAAGCGAGCGAGCATGTGTGTGGCGAGCTGTGGTAACAAAATGTGAAACCCACTGCTGCACCCTTCTGATTTTATAATAGTTGGCACAAAGCCGTATAAAATTCCACTGCTATCAGATGAGGTCTCTGTTCATCCACATCAGTGGTGAAATCCAAATTATTTTACTACAGGTTCTGTGGGTGTGGCTTAGTGGGCGTGGTGTGGCTTGGTGGGAGTGGCTTAGTGGACATGGCAGGGGAAGGATACTGCAAAATCTCCATTCCCACCCCACTCTGGGGCCAGCCAGAGGTGGTATTTGCCGGTTCTCTGAACTACTCAAAATTTCCGCTACCAGTTCTCCAGAACCTGTCAGAACCTGCTGGATTTCACCCCTGATCCACATGCATGTTCTTTAAGAGTGTTTTCAGGAGTTTTGTTTAATCTGACATCTTTGGTAAGCATTTCTACCCAAAACGGTTTTAATTTGAAACACTGTAATGCAAGCACTTGGTCGTCTTAACTGAATTGTATCCGTGTTCTGGAATTGTTCAAAGAAAACAATGGAAATTTGGGATACACGTTTTGTAAATAAACTAAGCCTGTTTTGTAGGGGAAATCATGACCTCCTGGGCTTTTTTTTTTTTTAGTACATTACAATCGATTGGATTCCCAATATGCTAGATCATAACTCAAGAGTTTACAAACCATAAGGCTTGGCTCGGAATGCTAACCCAAACCACATTAAATCACCAGATGACTTTAGGATGAGATAGGCATCGAGTTTAGGATTCCATCTACCCCAATCTTCCAAAAAAAACCAAAAAGTCCACTATACACCCAAAACATCTAGGGGGAAATCCCAGGTTAGTCATGTCTAATCTGCAGCCTTTAGTCTGGATTGATGACATCATTTTCCAATATTTTAAGGAGAGGATTTTTCTGCAGTTGCTAATGCCATAAAAACAGAATAACAGAGTTGGAAGCAGGGTGGATTTGATTTAAATTGAGTTGATTTAAGTCACAATTTAAATCATGATTTAAATCACTAGGAAAAAGGCTTGATTTAAATCAACTCGATTTAAATCATATTTTTTAAAGAGCAACTGTCATCTCTGCTACTCCTTTGACCCACTGTTGACTCACCGATAGTCCCAGTGTTGCAGAATATACAGCCTCCTGCTACATAACTAAGCTCCATTTCATGCTGAATAAACTAAATTATTTATGTATTTTAAATAGAAAACTCTCTTTATGATAGATTTTTACTCCCAAAGTTTTTTATTAAAATAAATTTGATAAAAATCAAAAAAATCCGATTTAAATAAAAAAAATCCAATTTAAATAAAAAAAATCTGATTTTTTTGATTTAAAAAAAATCATTGATTTTTATCCATCCTGGTTGGAAGGACTTTGGGAGTCTTCTAGTCCAACCCCCTGATCAAGCATTAGACAAAAAAAAAAGTGCTTTGCCAACTGGATTATGCTCTTCTAATTCCCTGAAACTAATAAAGTCTTCCACAAGAAAAGATCTCTTCCTTTTTAAAGTAGTTTCTCTTCTCTCTTTAATTAACCAGACTTGCCTCCAGAAGTTATGGATGCTCCATCACTGGAGGGTTTTAAGAAGACTGGACAGCCATTTGTCGGGGATGGTTATAAGGTCTCCTGTTTGAGCAGGGGGTTGGACTAGAAGACCTCCAAGGTCCCTTCCAACTCTGTTATTCTGTATTGTCTCTTGACCTGTCACCCCTTTTTGGAGATTTCATCTCCACTTGGTACCTCTTCCTTGACTAGCAGGAGCCTGGATAGCTCAGCAGACTAATGCATTGTAATTTAATTCCAGCTGTCTGCAATTAGTAAATTCAAATCTCGCCAGGCTCAAGGTTGACTCAGCCTTCCATCCTTTCTAAGGTAGGTAAATTGAGGACCCAGTTTGTGGGGGCAATAAGCTGACTTTGTAAAATATACAAAAGTATGAAGGCTGTTGTTTAATGCACTGTAAGCCGCCCCGAGTCTTCAAAGAAGGGCGGCATATAAATCAAATAAAAAAAAAAAAAGAGCAAATGAAAAGAGAGGTGAAGGGAACATTCTCCATGACTGCTCCTTGTATCTACAGTAGTGGCTAAACATGTGGAAACCTTTTGAGAAAAGTGTATTTTCTAAAACTAGCTAATAACACCACTTTTTTTTTTTTTTTTTGGAGTAGTACCATAAAATTATATATGAATGGAAAGATAATTTAATCAAGAATGTAATGCAATAACTTTTATGAAGGATTTGCTATTCGAATAGCAGTTACAGTATAAAGAAGAAAAGTGAAACACGTAGAAAAAAACAAGATATACAAAAATTACCACCATAGAAAAAATGAGATATAAAAAATTATCACCATGTCAGTTAGTGCTTAGTTGGGTAACCTTTAGCATGAATTACGGCCTTACAACATCTTCCCATGGAGTGAACCAAGTCTTTTAGTTCTGCAGCTGTTATCATGTGAAACCAAGATTGAAGGATTGCTTCTATTAACTGGGTTTGATTGTTGGGTCACTTTTGACTAACAAGTTTCTTTAGTCGGCTCCATAGATTTTCCATTGGGTGAAGGTCTGGGCTATTCCCAGGCCATTCCAGCAGTGGAATAGGATTATCTTGAAACTCCCCCCCAAAAAAACAAGTGGTATTATTAGCCATCAAACCTCAAAAATACACTTTTCCCAATTATGGCCACTACTGTAGTTCTCAAAGGCCTATTTTTAATTAAACGAGTCTCTGAGTTCAAGAGGATAATTTTCTGTTTCTTTCTCTCTCAACATGTAGTTTAGATAAAACTGAAGCTTCCTTGCCCTCTGTATTTCTTAATACATCTACTATTTTATGTCAAATATAAAGGGATGTTTTCCAGTACTGATAGAGGATAAGCTAAGTCCATACTCTGCATTCAATGCAGATATATTATGATTTTTTTAATAAATCCTACTGCTACTTAATGTTTAAGTGATTAGCAGGAATGCTGTACTGAACCCAATCTTTCACATTGAATGAATACACACACAAATACATATACATACATATATGCATATGTGTATATATATATATATAGGCATGTATATACATACACAATATATACACAGTATATACATATCCATGAATTAATTTTAAAAATTAAAATATAAAATAGGTTTTATACATAGTTGGAAAACAGAAATCAAATTAAGAAATAAGAATATAAAGTGAAATTTGATATTAACATACTGGATATAAATGTAAATAATGATCCTGCTAACAAATGAGTTTATTATGAATATTTAAAAATAAAGAATAAAGAGAAGGAGCGGGAGGATAAAAGCTAAGAATAAAGACAAAAGTCGATGCAGAAAGATTGTATATATCTGTTGTATTTTAACATCTGATGTGTGTGTGTTTTGGGGGATTTTTTTTTTGTCTCTTCTATTGTGTTTTTGGTTTTAAAATGTAAAATACTCAATAAAAATTAATTTTTTTAAAAAAAAGAATTAATTTTAAAAATTACTTATTTTTTCATAAGTTCATAATTACCTATTATAATGTATATGGTACATAATAATATATATTCCAATAATATAATTAAGACTTTTAAACAAGAAAATGAAAGCTAATACAAACTAATATAAAAGAGAAAAAGAAATTTTAAAAAAGCAAAAATCCCAACAAAGTTGAAGAAAAATAGAAAGGATATATATAGAGGCTTCTGATATTCTTCACAGCAGTTAAAAGTGAAAACAGATTTTAACCCCTCTCTCTAAAGTTACATCATATTCCCCCCCCCTTACCTTATCTAATCATCAAAGCCATAAATCAAAAGGTTTTTTTTAAAAAAAAATACATTAAAAATCCCTATGAAGTTTTCAGTCACCAGTAAATGCGGATGTCTTTTTTTTTCCCAGGCAAAGAAGATAATTATCCATTTCTGCAAAACCTGTCAACTTCACCAACCATTCCTCGGCAGTAATTAATGTCAAAACTTTCTCTTTTCTACTGTGGCCTTTGAATCAATTCTCACAGCTTGCTCAACTAAGCTAGAAGGGAGTATGTGTCGCTTGTGGCTTGCAAAGCTGGGAAGACCAGCTGTTAGCTTAATACATCCGTAAATCAGGTTACCTGATTTAGCCATAATAGGAGTATGGGGGAGTCCTTTTCTTTTCTCAGCTCAGCACACCATATTACAGCCACACCGCTGACTGCGTTAAGACTAGCTTACCACACAGAGTTGTTGTGTGGGTGTATTATGGAGACCCCTTGTAAATTGCCCTGGGCTCTGGCAGAAAAAGGATATAAATTTAGCAAATAAAGGAGGACTTTATTCATTTATTCTTCTCTGCCACTCCTTTTTTTTAAATAAGTTTTTACTTTTTTAAAATATAAACATTCCATCTTCCTTTAAACAGTGTGTCATCTGGGTACAAATATCTCTTTGCAACAATCATTAAAATTTACAACAACATTGGAGTAAATATTTGGGACATAGTATCGACTTGGACAATTGGCAAACTCTATGGGAATCATAGATTCTATCATGTCTAGGGGAGACATGATAGCAGTCTTCCAAAATCTCAGGGGCTGCCACAAAGAAGAGGGAGTCAAGCTATTCTCCAAAGCACCTGAAGGCAGGACAAGAAGCAATGGATGGAAACTAATTAAGGAGAGAAGCAACTTAGAACTAAGGAGAAACTTTCTGACAGTTAGAACAATTAATCAGCGGAACGACTTGCTTTCAGAAGTTGTAAATGCTCCAACACTGGAAGTTTTGAAGAAGAAATTGGAGAACCATTTGTCTGAAATGGTGTAGGGTTTCCTGCCTAAGCAAGAGGTTGGACTAGAAGACCTCCAAGGTCCCTTCCAACTCTGCTAGTCTATTCTATCTATCTAAGTTGTTAAGTGAATAATTCAGGCATTGAAGCGACTCCGGCTTCCTCCATGGGCTTTGAGTGTTGGAAGGCAGCTGGGAAGGTTACAAATAGTGATGAAATGACCCCGGGGACATTGCAACCGACATAAGTACATGCCAGTTGCCAAGCGACTGAATTTTGATCACATGACCACAGGGGTGCTGCAACGGTCGTGTGAAAAAGCAGTCATAAGTCTCTTTTTTTCCCAGTGCTGTTGTAAACTTTGAATGGTCACTAAATACATGGTTGTAAGTCAAGGACTGCCTGTATTTCTAGTTTCTGGCAAAAAAACAACCCTTGTGCTTAACGACTCTGGCTGTCAACCCCGGTCTCCCGCGTGACAGGCCGTGATTTTATAGTGGTAAGTATCCCCGCCTGTCACACAAGTTGCTACTTGGACACTGACATTTGCTTAGCAACTGCTGTGTTCACTTAACAACCATCACAAAAAAAGTCATAAAATCTGATTTGTCATGTGATGATCTGCTTAGCGACTGGCGCAACTTACAATCAGAGTTCTGGGTTCAATGATCAAAGAGCCTTGATAGTACAGTGGTTTAGTGCACCCTGTTATTAACACAGCTGCCTGCAATTTCTGCTGGTTTGAATCTCTCCAAGGCTCAAGGTTGACTCAGCCTTCCATCCTTTCTAAGGTAGGTTAAATGAGGACCCAGTTTGTGGGGGCAATAAGCTGACTTTGTATAAAATATACAAAAGAATGAAGGCTATTGCTTAACGCATTATAAGCCGCCCTGAGTCTCCGGAGAAGGGCGGCATATAAATCAAATTATTAAAAAAAAAAAAATGATAGTCTTAAATTCTGGATTACCTGTTCTCTGTTCAATGCAAAATATCGGGCTAGCCATTCTCACAGCCAAGCAAACCTCCCTGCTTTGACTTAACGCAGTGCACCCCAAATTCTTGTTGCTGCTAACGCCCTGCATCCCATTGCTGGATACAGATTTCAATTCTCCCCAAAATTTAGCAGCTCAGCAGATCTGAGAGCAGAGATTATGTAGTGTCACCAAGGAAGGTTGAGAGAATGGGGAGGTGCCTGGAACCTTTGTAATTGCCAATGTATTTGTATTTTTCTCATTGATGTATTTATTGTTTGATGCTTAACCATAGCAACTGTTTCCTAGTTGGAGGTGAGCAAATTGTAGACCACAGATCAAAGGTTTACATTTCTTTGACTTGTCCAAGGTCAATTGTTTAAATTAGTGTGGCACTCTGCACTGATGAATTAATAGAATAGAATAGAATAGAATAGAATAGAATAGAATAGAATAGAATAGAATAGAATAGAATAGAATAGAATAGAATAGAATACTGTGTTTTCCCGAAAATAAGGCCTCCCCCCAAAATAGGACCTCCCCTGAAAATAAGCCTCCCCAGAAAATAAGTCCTCTCAAAAAATATTTAAACGCATGCGCAACCAGTCCCCGCCATTTCCTCTGGTTAGGGTTAGGGAGACAGAGCTGGAAATCGGGTAAGATGGCAAGAGGATCCCCGTCTTGCTCCACACGCACCAAAATAATAAGACCTCCCTGAAAATAAGGCCAAGCGCTTATTTCGGGGTTCAAAATAAGTCAGGATCTTATTTTCAGGGAAACACAGTAGAACAAATTACAGAATAGAATAGAATAGAATAGAATAGAATAGAATAGAATAGAATAGAATAGAATAGAATAGAATAGAATAGAATAGAATAGAATAGAATAGAATAGAATAGAATAGATTGGAATACATTAAAATGACATTTCCTTGCATATAGCTCTCAAAGGGTCACCACCTCCAATATACACTACATAAATATAACAAAATAGATAAATAAATACAGAATTACGCATATATCCACATATATTATATGACACAGAGAACAGTCTAGTTCATACCTCTACATGGTGAGAATTCCCAACATTGTATATATTGTAAATAATGCATAAGGTTACTGTTACTAAATGCCAGAAATATAACAGTCCAGCAGAAAAGGGGTGCTGTTTATTTCTTCATAGCCACTTAGTATTCATCCTTGTTTTTGCAGGCCAAATAACATGTGCCTACCATAAAAAGAACTAATGCTGGTTAAATACTACTGCATGATGAACAAATTCCTTTGCTGATCTATTATTTTAATTCGATGGTACATATAAACATCCTGTCCTTCACTGGTTCAGCTCAACCTCTTTGGCTCCATACCCATGAATATTCAGCTTATATAAAATCTTTATTAAGGAAAAAAGGAGTAAAAAGTGCAAGGAAAAAGGAAGGAAGGAAGGAAGGAAGGAAGGAAGGAAGGAAGGAAGGAAGGAAGGAAGGAAGGAAGGAAGGAACAAAGGAAGGAAGGAGAAAGGCAGAAGTGAGGGGGAGAGAGAGAAAGGAAGGAAAGAAGGAAGGAAGGAAAGAGGATAAGGAAAGAAGTAGGAAGGAAGGTGAAAGGCAGAAGTGAGGGGGAGAGAAAGAAGATGGAAGAAAAGAAGGAAATAAGATAAGGAAGGGAGGGAGGGAGGAGAAAGGTGGAAGGAAGGAGGGAGGGAAGGGAAGGAAGGAAGGAAGAAGTGAAGGGAAGGGAGGGAGAAAGGAAGGAAGGAAAGAAAATAAGGAAGGAAATAAGGAGAAAGGTGGAAGGGGGGATGGAGGAAGGAAGGAGAAAAGCAGAAGTGAGGGGGAGGGAGAAAAAGGAAGGAAAGAAAGAAGAAAAGAAGGAAGAAAGGAAGGAGGAAGGAAGGAAGGAAGGAAGGAAGAAGGGAAGGGAAGGGAGGGAGAAAGGAAGGAAGGAAAGGAAATAAGGAAGGAAATAAGGAGAAAGGTGGAAGGGAGGGATGGAGGAAGGAAGGAGAAAAGCAGAAGTGAGGGGGAGGGACAAAAAGGAAGGAAAGAAGGAAGGAAGGAAGGAAGGAAAGGAAGGAAGGAAGGTGAAAGGCAGAAGTGAGGGGGAGAGAGAAAGAAGGAAAGAAGGAAATAAGATAAAGAAGGAAGGAGAAAGGTGGAAGGGAGGGATGGAGGAAAAGGAGAAAAGCAGAAGTGAGGGGGAGGGACAAAAAGGAAGGAAAGAAAGAAGGAAGGAAGGAAGGTGAAAGGCAGAAGTGAGGGGGGGAGAGAAAGAAGGAAATAAGATAAAGAAGAAAGGAAGGAGAAAGGTGGAAGGAAGGAGAGAGGGGAGGGGAAGGGAAGGAAGGAAGGAAAGAAGGAAGGCCAAAATTTCTCTTGCTAAGCAAGAGAGATAAGGGAGTTTTGCCCCATTTTACAATTCTTTGTCACAGCTGTTCTATTAGCGACTCAGTTGTTAAATGAATTTGGCTTCCGTATTGACGTTGCTTGTTAGAAGGTTGCAAAAGGTTATCATATGACCCCGGATCGCTGAAACCCTCATAAATACAGGTCGGTTGCCAAAGCCTCCGAATTTTGATCACGTGATCATAGGGATGCTGCAAAGGCCTTAAGTGTAGAAAACCGGCATCAGTGCCAGTTTAACTTCAAACCATCACTAAGCAAATGGTTGTAAATTGAAAACTACCTGCAACGATTCTTCACCCTCTCCAAAGTTACATTTATTTCATACCCCTGATTATACAGGATGCCATTCTTAGGGACCAAGCTCTACTGAAGTCTATGAAGGATCTTCTTCATGGACCACTAACTAACTATGACATGAAGATGACTTGCTGGGGCATTTTTAAAGGCATATAGGAACTTCATCACTGGGGGCTTTCAAGAAGACAAATGGACAGCCATTTGTCAGAAATGGTGTAGAGCAGTGATGGCTAACCTTTTTGCTGTCATGTGCCAAAAGTGGGGGGAGTCCGGGGGGGGTGTCGCACATGGGCGTGCCCACACCCATAATTCAATGCTCCCCTGAGCTCCATCCCCCACACATGTGCATGCAACACCCCACCCCCTCGCACTCCCCTTTTGGCATACGATGGCAAAAAGGTTACCGGTGGACCTGGTAGGCCTGTTTTTCGCCCTCCCCAGGCTCCAAAGGCTTTCTTGGAGTCTAGGGAAGGCAAAAACAGCCTTTCCCACCCCACTGGAGGCCTTCTGGAGGCCAGAAACGGCCCATTTCCCGACTTTCAGTGGGTCCGGAAGGCCCGTTTTTCACCCTCCCCAGGCTCCAGAGGCTTTCTTGGAGCCTGGGGAGGACAAAAACAGCCTTCCCCACCCCACTGGAGGCCTTCTGGAGGCCAGAAACGGCCCGTTTCCTGACTTCCAGTGGGTCCGGAAGGCCCGTTTTTCACCCTCCCCAGGCTCCAGAGGCTTTCTTGGAGCCTGGGGAGGGCGAAAATGCCCTTCCCCACCCCCCATCCTCCAAGGCCCTCCAGAGGCCAGAAACGGCCCGTTTCCTGACTTCCGATGGGCCTGACATGCCTGAAAATCAGCTGGTCGGTCCACAGATGCGCGCTGGAGCTGAGCTAGGGCAATCCTCGCGTGCCCACAGATATGGCTCTGTGTGCCACCTGTGGCACGCATGCCATAGGTTCGCCGTCACGGGTATAGAGTCTCCGGCTTGGGTGGGGGTGGGGGGTTGGACTATATGACCTACAAGGTCCCTTCCAACTCTGTTAATCTGTATTCATCTTATCCTCCGCCCATCATAGAGCGGCTTCATTTTGTCATTAGCTCAAAGTGGGTTTTCCTTCTTCCAAGAGAAATCTTGTTTTATGAATAATCTGCAACAACCATGTTGACAATGTTGGAAGGGGGGAGGGGGCTGGGATCTGCCCAGCTCCTATTGACTGATTGGCTGCTGCGAATTCCCCTCTCTAGTCAATGGCTGCCAGTGTGGTTTGAGCCAGGGGTGAAATCTGAACCTGTTTACTACCGGTTCTCTGGCCACACATGCGCACCATGTACCAAATGCACGCTGTGCGTTTTGTGCATGGTGCAAAGAATAGCAAGAAAATCCAGTTGCCTCTTGAAAAAGCACCTTTGGGACAACCATGACCTGGATTTTATTTTTATTTTATTTATTTATTTATTTATATTTGAATTTATATACCGCCCTTCTCCCCCTAGGGACTCAGGGCGGTGAACAGCCAAAATTAAAATACATACAATATAAAAGTTAAGATAGCTAAAATAAATTAAATCAATCGGCCCTCAATTTAAAACCCCAAAGCTATACAATTAAAAACTAACCCATAAAAAACCTAATTAGGCTAGGCCAGCTTGCTGAAATAAAAACGTCTTCAGGGCCTTACGGAAAGTGCGGAGATCCGGGATCAGCCGTATTCCGGGAGGTAGCTCGTTCCAGAGGGCGGGTGCTCCCACAGAGAAGGCTCTCCCCCTGGGGGCCGCCAGCCAACATTGCTTGACCGACGGCACCCTGAGGAGGCCCTCTCTGTGAGAGCGTATTGGCCGGTGGGAGGTTATCGGTAGCAGAAGGCGGTCTCGTAAATACCCTGGCCCTAAGCCATGGAGCGCTTTAAAGGTGAGAACCAACACCTTGAAGCACACCTGGAAGACCACTGGGAGCCAGTGCAGCTCGTGCAGGAGAGGTGTTATATGGGACCGCCATGTCGGTCCCGTAATCACCCACGCGGCTGCATTCTGCACCAGTTGGGGCCTCCGGGTGCTCCTCAAGGGGAGCCCCATGAAGAGAGCGTTACAGTAGTCCAGGCGGGAAGTGACGAGAGCGTGAGTGACTGTGAATAAGGAATCCTGATCCAGAAAAGGGTGCAACTGGCGTATCAGGCAAACCTGATAAACAGCCCCCCTGGCCACGGCTGTCATATGCTCTTCTAAAGACAGCCGTGTGTCCAGGAGGACGCCCAAGTTGCGAGCCCCTTCTGTGGGGGTCAATGACTCGCCCCCAATAGCCAGCGATGGCACCAGCTGGCTATATCAGGATGCCAGCATCCACAGCCACTCGGTCTTGGAAGGGTTGAGTCAAAGCCTGTTCCTCCCCATCCAGATGATTGAGAATCTCCATAGACAACTGGACTTTCTGGTTTTTCTTTGAAGACATTTCGCTTCTCATCCAAGAAGCTTCTTCAGCTCTGACTGGATAGTGAGGAATGGAGGAAGCACATCTCCTGAGCAGGCTGATGGGACAAGACGGTTCCTGAGCGTGTGCAGACGCTGGCTTGGCAAAGCGAGGGCACCGGATTTGATTTCCGAGGGCTCCTGACAACCACAGAAGTGGAAGTGGACTTTCCAGAAAAAGTTACCATCCTGTACTGGTTAAGTCCTCGACTTACACCAGTTCGTTTAGCGCCTCCTGCTTCTCATCCAAGACAGTTTCTTCAGCTCGGACTGGATGGTGGGGAATTCCCAAGAGTGGACTTCTTGGATGAGATGCCAAATGTCTTCCAAGATAAACCAGAAACGCCAGTTGCCTCTTGCAAAAGAAAAAAGAAAAAAAAAGGCATCTTTGGGGACAACCGGGACCTGGATGACTTGAGGATCTCCACAAACTTCCTCCGGATTCAACGCGCGTGGGCGAAAAGAGCAGCAAAAGCGCTTTTAAAACAATCTTTTTTTATTATTATTAAATAAAGTTTTCGTTCTTGCGCGCCCGGGGCGCGCGTCTCCAAGCACCCTCAATCGCCAGCGCGCTTGCAGAAAAACACAAAAACACACAAAAAAACACATACACACAAATCCCCTCCCCGCCCCCAATCCCACCCCTTGTTCAAGCCACTTGGGAAAGGCTGGTTCTTACCAGGAAAAGATGCTTGCTTCCCTCGTTGGCGAGCCAGCTCTTCCAAGAAGGAGCCATGGTGCCTGCACCGGCTCCGCTTCGCGTTTAAGGGGCAGCCCCCCACAACGGGCTCTTCCTTTGCAGCCCCCGACGGCCAAGCCTCCCCCCCCTTTCTCCCCTCCTTCCGGCCTCCCCCTCTTCCCTCGCCCCCTTCCTTCCCCTGTCCCGGGGTGGGTGGGGGGAGATCTGACCGCTTCCCACCCTTTCCACCTTCCTTTGCGCCTTGTGGACAACTTGCAGGGTGGCGCCGACCGGCTCCTTTGTCTGCGGCCGGGTGGGGAGAGAGGCAGCTCCTTCGAGCCATGCAGACACCGGCGCCTGCCAGCCTTCTCTTCGCTCCCTCCCTCTTCGTTCCTCTCCTGGGGTCGGGCACGGGGATGGGTGGGGGTCTCCAACAAGGGGAGGGAAGGGGAATCCCCCCACTCCCCGGACGTGCAAGCGCTGGCTCTTTTGTTTCTTGCCCGCCCGCGTGTCCTTGGCGAATCCCAGCCGGTCAGTCCGGAGCTTCTTTTGTTTGTCCGAATTAAATTCGTGTGGGATGAGCGTGGGTTGGATGCGATTGGGTCCCACGCGCGTAAACCACAAATATGTCCCTTGAGGTGTGTGTGTCTGTGTGTTATGCGCGTGTAAGAATGAACTTGCATCATCCACATGGTGCATTGACTTACTATTTACTCGTATTACTTGTATTACCTTAGATTATGACATCATCCCCAAAATATTTTAAGAGCTGCTCCCGAGGCATAAAAGATCAAACCAGGTAACCATATCCCACCGCTGAACTATTCTTCTAGTCTTCCAATATTTAGAAAATAGAATGGAATGGAATGGAATGGAATGGAATGGAGTAGAGTAGAGTAGAGTAGAGTAGAGTAGAGTAGAGTAGAGTAGAGTAGAGTAGAGTAGAGTAGAATAGAATAGAATAGAATAGAATAGAATAGAATAGAATAGTTCTCGGAGAGTGGACGGCATAGAAATATGAAGAAGAAGAAGGAGGAGGAGAAGGAGAAGGAGTAGTAGTTGTTCCTAACGGTTCCTAGGTCCTTGGTTAGGACTCAAGCTGCTGAGCTATTAATCAGCCTCAAAGACTATGAATCTCATTAAAGATTAACAAATAATAATAATAATAATAATAATAATAATAATAAATGGAATAGAATAGAAAATAGAATAGAATAGAATAGAATAGAATAGAATAGAATAGAATAGAATAGAATAGAATAGAATAGAATAGAATAGAATAGAATAACAGAGTTGGAAGGGACCTTGGAGGTCTTCTAGTCCAACCCCCTGCTCAGGCAGGAAACCCTATACCATTTCAGACAAATGGTTGTCCAATCAGTTCTTAAAAACTTCCAGTGCTGGAGAATTTACAACTTCTGCAGGCAAGTTGTTCCACTGATTAATTGTTCTAACTGTCAGGAAATTTCTCCTTCGTTCTAGGTTGCTTCTCTCCTTGATTAGTTTCCACCCATTGCTTCTTGTCCTGTCCTCAGGTGCTTTGGAGAATAACTTGACTCCCTCTTCTTTGTGGCAGCCGTTGATATATTGGAAGACTGCTATCATGTCTCCCCTAGTCCTTCTTTTCATCAGACTAGACATACCCAATTCCAGCAACCGTTCTTTATACCCCATTTTCCCAAAAATAAGACATCCCCTGATAATAAGCCCAATCGGGGCTTATGCACAAAAATAAGCCTCCCTCCGAAAATAAGCCTCCCCGCACGGCCCCATTGCGAACCGGTAGTAAAGGTAAGTAGAACCCACCCCTGCTACAGACCCCTCGCATCCTGGACATAAATTGTTTCAACTTCTACCCATAGAGCATTGCACACCAAAAGAACTAGACACAAGGACAGTTTTTTCCCAGATGCCATCACTGCTGAACAACTAATTCCCACAACACTGTCAAATAATTTACTAAGACTGTATTACTATTATTCTTCTCTTCCTTACTAGTATCTATCTCTTCCCACTTATTACTATAACCATGTTGCTTGTATCTTTCAATTATGTTATTTTTATTTGTTTCCTAGTATGATTTGATAGATTATTAGTAACCTTGACTATCACTAAGTGTTGCATCTTTTTATTCTTGATGAATGTATTTTATTCTCCTTATGTACACTGAGAGCCTATGCATTGAAGACAAATTCCTTGTGTGTCCAATCACACTTGGCCAATAAAGATTTCTATTCTATTCTATTCTATTCTATTCTATTCTATTCTATTCTATTCTATTCCATTCTATTCCATTTTTTTTATTTTGATAGTAGTATCAAAATAAAGCATTTTTAGTACTTTAGTAACCTTATTAGTAACCTTGACTATTATTAAGTGTTGTATCTCTTTATTCTTGATGAATGTATTTTATTCTCCTTATGTACACTGAGAGCCTATGCATTGAAGACAAATTCCTTGTGTGTCCAATCACACTTGGCCAATAAAGAATTCTATTCTATTCCATTCCATTCCATTCCATTCCATTTTTTTTATTTTGATAGTAGTATCAAAATAAAATATTTTTAGGACTTTAGTATCCTTATTAGTAACTTTGACTATCACTAAGTGTTGTATCTTTTTATTCTTGATGAATGTATTTTATTCTCCTTATGTACACTGAGAGCATATGCACCTAAGACAAATTCCTTGTGTGTCCAATCACACTTGGCCAATAAAAAATATTCTATTCTATTCTAGATTACTTCTACCAAAGAGAGTGTTATAAAGTAATCCTTGAAAAGGTTTTCAGACTTCTTCACCGCCTGCCACAGGCACTGTGGACTTATTGTGATTCAGTAAACAACTGCACGTAATTAGTATGTATCAATTTCTAGGAAAATGCTTAATTTTGTACCATGTGGAGATTATGCCAGCTTCAGTTCTCTGAAAGATTTATTCAAACAGACAGTTTGATAGAAACGTTTTGCATAGAATTGTACCATGCCATACATAGCCAATTTGGTGTGATGGTGGAGGTGTTGGCCTGGAAACCAGGAGGCTCTGAGTTCTAGTCTTACCTTAGACAGGAACTCAGCGATTTTTAAGGCATGTGGACGTCAACTCCCAGAGGCCAGCCATGCTCTACTTTTGGCTGCCCTCTTATTGGCTTTCCATCCTTCCAATGAAATCATGAGGGATGACTTCATGAGAGCAGCCCAAGAGGATTCAGTGTGTTGATAGCAGGGGTGAAATGCTCCCGGTTTGGACCGGATCGCCTGATCCAGTAGCGATGGCGGTGGGTGGTTCGGAGAACCAGTAGTAAAAATCCCTGCCCCCCCTCCATGCCCAGCTGAGCCACACGATCATCAGAGGCTGTTTTTTTTTTTTACTTTTAAAAGCATTTTTTCTTCGGCCGAAAAAATGCTTTTAAAAGTAAAAAAAAAAAAAAAGCCTCTGACGATCAGGCAACTCCACTGGGATTATCAGAGCCTTTTAAAAGCATTTTTTTACAACTTCAAAAAAATGCTTTTAAAAGGCTCTGACGATCCCAGCTGAGTTGCCTGATCGTCAGAGGCTTTTTTTTCCTTTAAAAGCATTTTTTTTTTTGCTTTTAAAAGAAAAAAAGCCTCTGATGATCAGGCAACTCAGCTGGGATCGTCAGAGGCTTTTAATAGCATTTTTTTCTGCAACCTCTTAAGGTTGTAGAAAAAATGCTTTTAAAAGTAAAGAAAAAATGTTGGCCACACCCACCTAGTCACATTACCCCCCCCACCAAGCCACGCCCACAAATTTTACATTTCACCACTGGTTGATAGGCAGGATATATCATTGTTGTTAACATCAACAGTAGCGTTGCCACATTCAACAATAGCATCCTCTAAGATACAGGTAGTCCTCAATTTACGACAGTTCGATTAGTGATCAAAGTTACAATGGCACTGAAAAAAGTGATTTAATGACCGTTTCTCATACTTACGACCATCGCAGCCTCCCCACAGTCACATGATCAAAATTCAGATGCTTGGCAACCGGTTCACATTTATGACGGTTGTAGTATCCCTTAGGGAATCACGTGATTCCCCTTTTGCGACCTGACAAGCCAAGTCACTGGGGAAGCCAGTTTCACTTAACAACCGCGTTGCTAACTTAACAGCTGCAGTGATTCACTTAATAACTGTGGCGAGAAAGGTCGTACAATGGGGCAGAACTCAGTTAACAACCATCTTGCTTATCAACAGAAATGTTGGGCTCAGTTGTGGCCGTATGTTGAGGACTACCTATATACCAACTATGAAAAAAATTAAATCAGAGTAGAGCTGGAAGGGACCTTGGAAGTCTTCTAGTCCAGCCCCCTACTCAAGCAGGAGACCCTATATCAGTGATGGCTAACCTTTTTGCCATCACGTGCCAAAAGCGGGGGAGCACGGGGGGGGTGCGTGTGCCCACAGCCATACTTATATGCGCCCTGTCCCCCACACATGCGTGCGTGCCCCCACCCGTGCTCCCCCTGCTTCTGGCACACGATGGCACAGTGGCCGTGGTAGGCTCGTTTTTTGCTCTCCCGAGGCTCCAAAGCCTCTCTAGGAACCTGGGGAGGGCAAAAACGGCCTTTCCCACCTGCCCGGAGGCCGGAAACAGTTTGTTTCTCTACTTCTGGTGGGCCCAGAAGGCCCGAAAATCAGCTGACTGGCACACCCATGCCCGTCGGAGCTGAGCTCACGTGCCCACCGATATGGCACCGTGTACCACCTGTGGCATTCATGCCATAGGTTTGCCATCATGGCCCTATATCATTTCAGACAAGTGGCTGTTCTTAAAAACCTCTAGTGATGAAGCACCCACCGTTTATGAAGGGAAGCTGTTCCCTTGATTGATTGTCCTCACTGTTAGGAAGTTTCTCTTAATTCCAGGTTGCTTCTCTCCTTGTTTAGTTCCCATCCATTATTTCTTGTCTTACCTTCTGGTACTCTGGAAAATAAGTTGACCCCCTCTTCTTTGTGGCAGCCCCTCAAATGCCCTTTGGAATGAGCTGCCCCCAGAAATGCATAAGATCTCCGATCTCCGTGTATTTCGCTGTGCCCTCAAAACCTTGTTGTTCCGCCAGGCCGGGCTATCAATGTAAAGATTTTAATTGGTTTTAAATATGGGATTTTAAATTTGGGGGTTTTATAATTGAGCCAATTATTTATTAATTTTAATTATTTTTAAGTTTTGTCTGTCTTTGTGCTTTTAATCAGGCTGTACACCGCCCTGAGTCCTTCGGGAGAAGGGCGGTATAGAAAATAAACAAACAAACAAACAAACAAACAAATAAATAAATAAATACTGGAATACTTATATTAGGTCCCCCCAAGTCCTTCTTTTCTCTAGACTAGCCATACCCAAATCCTGCCACTGTTCTTCTTACATTTTAGTCTCCAGGCCTTTAATCATCTTTGCACTTTTTGCAAAGTCTCAGCATCTTTTTCTTACCTGGGTGACCAAAACTAGATGCAGTATTCCAGTTTGGTCTTTGAAGGAAAGCCCCCTGAGAATAAGTTCAGATCTGTTTTATGGGGGCAGTGAGACTTTGGAGAAATTTTAAGGCAGGCGTATTTTCCTTCTGAGTTGAAGTAACCTCCGAGTTCTTGTGCTGCGAAGCGTCTCATGCCAATTTCATAGGCTCTAAATTCAGTAAAGGTAAAGGTTTCCCTCGCACATATGTGCTAGTCGTTCCCGACTCTAGGGGGCGGTGCTCATCTCCGTTTCAAAGCCGAAGAGCCAGCACTGTCCGAAGACGTCTCCGTGGTCATGTGGCTGGCATGACTAAACGCCGAAGGCACACGGAACGCTGTTACCTTCCCACCAAAGGTGGTTCCTATTTTTCAACTTGCATTTTTTACGTGCTTTCAACTGCTAGGTTGGCAGAAGCTGGGACAAGTACCGGGAGCTCATCCCGTTACACACTAGGGATTCGAACCGCTGAACTGCCGACCTTTCGATCGACAAGCTCAGCGTCTTAGCCACTGAGCCACTGCGTCCCTTCTAAATTCAGTAACAGGAACGGATTCAAATGCAGCCCCCCCGGAGTTCATCTCTCTCCTGTTAATAGCCCTTCTTCTCTGAAGCATGCAACCCCATTTCCTTCCTCTAAACTCTATTCAGAATATGTCCCACCCCCTCCCCCAAATCACGTCCCCATATAACCTCTCCCACACATTCCTCCTTGAAGTTGGGAGACGAGTGAGCCAGGAGCAACCAGGCACAGCACAGAGATGGAAGTGCAAACACAAAGACGTGGAATGTGTGTTTGTGAGCGGGTGGGTGGATGGATGGATGGATGGATGGATGGGTGGGTGATTAGCACTTGAGTATAAAAACACACACATACACACCAAGCTGCAAGGAACAATTGAAAGGAAATCAAGTTGTCCAGCTATCTGATGACTAAGACAGGAATTCTTCTTGGCTTGGGATGAGGTCACTGTGTACAATGAAAGGAGAATAATTAAAAGAGCAAGGAGCTTGTAAAGCATTCTTTGCAGATGTCTGGGGAGGGTTTTGGCACAAGCCTGCCACTGAAAACTTCTGGTGACAATCCAGAAGATTTTGTTGAGTCTCTAGAAAGTGTAGAGAAGAGCAATGAAGATGATTAAGGGACTGGAGGCTAAAACATATAAAGAACGGTTGCAGGAACTGGGTATGTCTAGTCTGATGAAAAGAAGGACTAGGGAGTGACATCATAGCAGTCTTCCGATATCTCAGGGGCTGCCACAAAGAAGAGGGAGTCAAGCTATTCTCCAAAGCACCTGAAGGCAGGACAAGAAGCAATGGATGGAAACCAATCAAGGACAGAACCAATCTAGAACTAAAGAGAAATTTACTCGACAGTTAGAACAATTAACCAGTGGGACAACTTGCCTCCAACTAAACCCACCTATCCGCCAATACAACAGACCGTGTGCGTAGATCTTGATGCTTTATTGAAAGAACAGGATATGGTGAAACTGGGGAAAATAGAGATACATTCAATGAGACCCAAATACAAGATAGGCAGTATTGAGTTACTGCTGGACATAAGAATTAATCAATGCAAGCAATTTAAATCTCATCAGTGATGCTCTGTGTGTGGGATGTGGGTTTATCCTTGGATGACCATGTGCCACAGATTATGATGGGTTCTTCTTTGGGCTTCTGCCTTCTCCAAATGCTAAAAGAAATGGAGTCTGGCTTCCCAGCCCAAAAGTTATATGCTGCTAACAATGCTGTCACTTGCAACAGCATCATTCTTTAGGACAGAGGTAGACCACCTGGAGCAGTGGTGAAATGCAATTTTTTTTTACAACTGGTTCTCTGGGCGTGGCTTAGTGGGCATGGCTTGGTTGGCGTGTCAGGGGAAGGATACAGCAAAATCTCCATTCCCACTCCACCCTGGGGCCAGCCAGAGGTGGTATTTGCCAGTTCTCAGAACTACTCAAAATTTCCTCTACCGTTTCTCCGAACTGCTCAAAATTTCCTCTACCGTTTCTCCGAACTGCTCAAAATTTCCTCTACCGGTTCTCCAAACTGCTCAAAATTTCCTCTACCGTTTCTCCGAACTGCTCGAAATTTCCTCTACCGGTTCTCCGAACTACTCGAAATTTCCTCTACCGGTTCTCCAAACTGCTCAAAATTTCCTCTACCGGTTCTCCAAACTGCTCAAAATTTCCTCTACCGGTTCTCCAAACTGCTCAAAATTTCTGCTACCGGTTCTCCAGAACCTGTCAGAACCTGCTGGAATTCACCCCTGACCTGGAGTCCTCCAGATCGCTCCCAATGTTGGCCACACCAGCAGAGTCTGATAAGTGTGGGTCCAATAAACCTGGAGAAAATTTAGGTTGCCTCCTTAAACTTTTGATGCCAAGGGGCATCCCTGCAAGCAAAATGTGTGTTGTAGGCTTGAGTTCCCCTGCAGCCGAACTGCAAACTGAAAAAGAAATAGATCTTCCAGCTGTGGATGGGTGACACCACTGCCTGAGCCTTGCCAGGTGCAGTCAGTATTGTATGGCTAAGCTAATTCCCATGGGGAAATTACAATGCTTGGTTAACCTTTTAAGATGACAGGTCCTTTTCCACCTCACATAAAAATATTCCCCCCACCCCAGAGCAGAACAAAGAGAAGATCCTTCTGCTGTCTTCTCTCTCTTTGCATGTTTACACACAGAGAGAACATTAATTGGAGATAGCTAGAGGTAGATTTATATTGAATTTTGATTGATACACATTCCTCCCCCCCTCCTTTAGATATCATTTTGTACTAAACTTTAGTAGATTTCTGAAGTCTGGGGAGGAAGAAAGACTTGAACCCATGACACTTTTATATATACAGGTGCAGGGGTGAAATCCAGCAAATACCGGAAAAACCGGTAGCAGAAATTTTGAGTAGTTCAGAGAACTAGCAAATACCACCTCTGGCTGGCCCCAGAGTGGGGTGGGAATGGAGATTTTGCAATATCCTTCCCCCTGGGATGGGGAGGGAATGGGGATTTTGCAGTATCCTTCCCCTAGAGTGGGGTGGAAATTGAGATTTTGCAGTATCCTTTCCCTGCCATGCCCACCAAGCCACGCCCACCAAGCCACACCAAGCCCACCAAGCCATGCCCACAGAACCGGTAGTAAAAAAAGAAATGAATTTCACCTCTGTACTCTGTACTTTACGACCACAATTAAGCCCAACATTTCTGTTGTTAAATGAGACATTTGTAAAGTCACTTACCCTGTTTCCCCAAAAATAAGAGCCAACCGGAAAATAAGTCCTAACATGATTTTTCAGAATGCTCGTAATATAAGCCCTACCCCCAAAATAAGCCCCAGTTAAGATTGTCAGCCAGATGGGTACATTTAGTACCGTATTTTTCTCTCAAAATAAGACATAACCAGAAAATAAGCCCTAATGTGCCTTTTGGAGCAAAAATTAATATAAGACCCAGTCTTATTTTCGGGAAAACACTGGTAGCAACAGAAATGTTGGGCTCAGCTGCGGTCATAAATCGAGAACTACCTTTATAGACATGCCAGTTTGTAATACTATTCAGAACCTCAACTTCTTCCTGGACTCCCCCAAAATTGAGGGAAGCTTTTTCCCAACTGCATAAAGTCTAAACTGGATTTCAGTCTTCGTTTCATTGGAGGTAGAGGTACAGAATTTGACCGAAGCTGGGAAGAGAGCATCTTCTGTCCAGAATTTAATTCCTATTTTGTTGTTCGTGCTTATTTGGCAAAGTTGTTGTGATGCCCTGTAATCCAGCATGGAGAAAAATAACTTTCATTTCTCCATTACCTTGGCCTCTTGGTATGACTGTTTTTCTCTTCATAATCTGTTGTTGATTAAGTTTATTTCATCATTCAGTAATCCCAAAGTTGAATTTTAGCCAGAGCTCAGTCCTGGAAGAATAATTTCTGTTGCCAGCATGTAATTCTGGAATAAATCGAAGACAGCATTGAGAAAGGAAATGACCTTGAGCATGTTCTAAAACAGAAGCACAGATGTGTGTGTGTGTGTGTGTTTGTTTGTGTGTGTTTGCGTACAGAGACTGCAACAGTCATTTTATCCTAGAGGGCCCATATATTCTAACCTAGTGTTTCTCAATGGTGGAAACTTGTAAGAGGTGTAGACTTCAACTCCCAGACTTCCTAGCAGGCTGGCTGGGGGAATTCTGGGAGTTGAAGTCCACACAGTTTAAAGTTGCCAAGGCTGAGGAACACCGATCTAGCCCATTTTGGTATGTAGAGGGTTGAGATAAAAATGCAAAATCTAAAGACTCTGCCACAAGTGTGTGCAAAGACCCATTTCTTGGTCTCTGTCCTTTCTATAAGCCAACAATGTAGTGAGCAGCAAAAATGTCTAATACTGTTCTACAAAATTATAAAGACAACAAGAAGTGTACAGGGTTGGCTTCAAAAATTTTAGCAAGGGGTTCTCTGCCCGGTTGCTGGGTGGGCATGGCCATGGTGGGCGTGGCCTAGTCAGCCTCCTCCTGCATGGTGGGAGGGGTGTTTTTGCTCTCCCCGGGCTCCGGAGGCTTTCCTCGAGCCTTGGGCGAAAACAGCCTCCCCAGATTCCGGAGGCCCTCTGGAGGCCGGAAATGGGTCCGTTTCCAGCCTTCCCGAACTTCCGGTAGGCCTGTTTTTCGCTGTCCCTGAGACTCGGTACGCGCCCTGCATTTACCTGCATCTAAAACGGGCCGTGTGGGGACTCCTGGGAGGGGCGGGGTGGGGTGGGCGGGGCCAGCCAGGAGTGGGATTTCGGGGTTCTCCGAACTGCACAGAATCTTAGCTAGAGGTTCTCCCGAACCCTTGCAAACCTCCAGCAGCCCACCCCTGAGTGTATATATGGAATGTCTTAGGAAACATCAAACACCAACAAAGTATTGTATTTATGTGATTATTCTCAATCTCTAAACCAGAATGCACTCAGAATGTAAACTTGCAGAGTTTGGGGTGCAGAAGTGGGTAGAAAGTGATGAAGATTTTTGTTTCTTTGAAGGCCAAGTCATCTAGAATCACAACTCTGTGTTTGGATTTGGGATGCTTTGGGGATTCTTAATTTTTCAAGGATGCTAATCATCAAAGGCCGTTGCAAAAACAATCATTTAGGAATGGCTTCAGATAATGCTAGAAAAAACTGCCCATCACATTCCTCACAAGTACATTCCATTCTCTCCAAATCCTCCTTATTCAAACAAGCTGACATTCTTGGGCTGCTTAAAGATGAGAACAAAATGAGGTTGTATCTGCATGATTTATTCTCCACTCAGCCCATCACAGCTGAGCTTCTGCTTATCCCTATTTATCAACTGGATGATTGGCTGGTAGACATACCGACCCTTGGTAGAATATCTCCACCCTCCTTCCCAATGGATATCCTTGGTAATAATAATAATAATAATAATAATAATAATAATAATAATAATAATAATAATAATAGTAGTAGTAGTAGTAGTAATAGTAATAGTAATAGTAATAGTAATAGTAATAGTAATAGTAATAATGACATTGCAATACCTGGTGATGCACGGATTGAAGATAAGCAGCAAGAAAAAATCACAAAGTACCGGGACTTGCAAATTGAAGTAGAGCGACTGTGGAAAAAGAAATCGTGTGTTGTCCCGATTGTAATTGCAGCCCTTGGAGCAATACCCAAAGGGCTACTCCACTATTTAGAAATTCTAAATTTGCTGGACTTGAACATTTTGACTCTACAAAAAACCACCTTACTCGGAGCAGCTTACATCCTCCGATGATACCTTAACAGTTCCTAGGTCCTTGATTAGGACTCAAGCTGCTGAGCTATTAACCAGCCTCAAAGGCTGTGAATCCCACTAAAGATTTAATAATAATAATAATAATAATAATAATAATAATAATAATAATAATAATAATAATAATAATAATAATAATGATAATAATAATAATAATAATAATAATATTGATGGACTATTTTTACCATTTGACATATTTTCTTATTTTGCTTATTATTGTATTATAATATATTTATGTTGCTATTTATGAGCCAGTTAGAGTCCAAATGATTGGAATGGCAAAAAATACCCTTTCATAATCATCTCCTTCTCCTCTTCCTCCTCCTCCTCCTTCTCCTCCTCCTCCTCCTCCTCCTCCAGAATATGGCAGAGCTGCAATTTATAGTATCTTTTACCATTCAAAGTAAGCTCTTCTCCTTCTCCTCCCGCTCCCCTTCTTCTTCCTCTTCCTCCTCCCCTCCCCCTCCTCCCCCTCCTCCCTCTCCCTCCCCTCCTCCCTTTCTTGTGCCTCCTCTTCTTCCTCATCTGCTAGTCATTAACAATTTGCTATTTCCAGCAGTTTCCAACATCTTGCAAGTTGAAGAGAATGTCTCCCCTCCCTTGCCTACACAGAGAATTGGCTGAGATGCTTCCTCCACCTTATTACTTCTGTGGGCTGAGACATCTCTTCTCTACCCTGGTTGTAGCCCTTCCTCCTGTTTCCAAAGGGTTATTCTCACAGCTGATTACAATGTCTTGCCAATGTCTTCCCTTGACTTTTGATAGAAAGGAGCCAACTCCTGGAGAGTGATTATGCTGTGACAGACAAGATATGGAATTAATTACAGAAGCATTACACTTGACCCCTAGGAAAATCATGAAATATATCTCCTTCAAGAGCCTTTGTGGCGCAGTGGTTAGGGTGCAGTATTGCAGGCTACTACTGGCTGCCAGAAGTTTGGCAGATCGAATCTCACCAGGCTCAAAGTTGACTCAGCCTTCCATCCTTCCGAGGTGAGTAAAATGAGGACCCAGATTGTTTGGGGCAATATGCTGACTCTGTAAACTGCTTAGAGAGGGCTGTAAAAGCACCGTAAAGCGGTATATAAGTCTAAGTGCTATTGCTATTGCCGTTTTTGAAAGAAACTTGAAAGCAAATGCATCCGTTTGAATGAGAGTTGGTACAAAAATGTGGGTGAATATTTCTTACCGGCATTACTTTTCTTAAATACCAAAAGAAGATACGATGTCCTTCCTGTTTATATTAATTTTTAACTGTTATCATTATTACCTTGCTTTTTGTTGCTCGTAGAAAACTTCAGTATTATCTGCTTGATTATTTTCCAGGAGTCTGAGATCATTCAAGTTTTTACTCTCAAGGGTTTTTTTCCCATCATTTCTGGGAACAGCCTTCTAAGCTTTGTTAATTTCATCAGTGCCTTACAGGGGGTTAACATCATAAACAGAGCTATTCTTTGCCAAACCACAGAGGCAGGAGAGTAAAAAAAATCAGCAGAACTGTTATCTAGGAATGTCCTTAGATAATACTGTCAACTCTTTTATTTAAGGAATTTTTTAACTCTACAAACTTGAAGTTAGCCAAGTTCCTCAAACTGCATCGTTTTGAAGCAAGAAAGTCTTGGAGTGAACTTTTCTCTAAGCCGCCATCTTTGAGAAACACTTATCCTGGTCTAGGACGATGATAAAGATTTGGCTCAAACTGTTTGATATTAAATATTATCATCCATGTCTAAACACTAAAGTGATCCTCATTGAATAGTGCAGCCATCTTAAGTTGAATAAAAATAGCAACAAAAGAGCCCTGAATTTTACAGACCAAGTTTAATGTCGAGCCCAAATTTGACATACGTGTAGCCATTTTATTTAGCTCTCTATTATACTCATTTATTCCTTTTCTTTCTCTTTACTAATAAAGGGACTTTCCGGGCTCGCCACATTCTTAAAATGGGGGGAAGAAGGAGCAAATAGATAGTGAGGATTGTTTTGGCTAGGTGACTTTCTTTCATTAACAACTGGGCATCAACAACTGGGAAACCTTGACCTCCGATCATTCAGCTTGGAGGCTAAAGACGCAGCATGGCCTTCTCCAATTCGAAGAGACACTGGTTCGGCAGGCTGAGGCAAAGAGGCAGTCCAGGAACCAGCGAAATCTGGGGGCTGGGTTGGGGACAGAATGTATCTGCCCTCAGTGTGGAAGGGATTGCCACTCTCGAAATGGCCTTTTTAGTCACACTAGATGCTGTTTTAGGACCTTTTTCCAGAGCACGATACCATAGTCTCTTGAGACAGAAGGATCCAAATGTGTATGTAATGTTTCTTTCCTGTGGGAACAGAGCTCCTGGTGAGAATGGAAAGTGGAGTTTGAAGACACTGGGAAATGTGGATTGAGTGTTTATTGGAGAATGTGACTTTTGAGGGTTGTTTCTAATTTACAATATTATGTGGGGTAATTCCGGTTTGTGTCAGATCCGGAATTACAATAGACTTTGGCAATTTGATGCCTGCCTAAATAAAAGAATTTTGTTTTGGAAGATGGACTTTGCTCATTCTTTTTTTGAATGGGTTTCATCACTTGGAAACCTGGCACATAAACTCTTTCATCTAAAGATGCATCTCAAACATTCTTCGACCAACATTGCAAAATGGACTCCTCAGAATATTTTTATTTATTTGTCATATTTATGTACACACACACAATAGCCAGGGTTGATCATGGATGGGTGAAATCCATATTTTTGGTGAAATTCATTTTTTTTTTACTACCGGTTCTGGGGGCGTGGCCTAGTGGGCATATTGGGGCTTGGTGGGCGTGGCTTGGTGGGTGTGGCAGGGGAAGGATACTGCAAAATCTCCATTCCCTCCCCACTCCAGGGGAAGGATATTGCAAAATCTCCATTTCCACCCCACTCTGGGGCCAGCCAGAGGTGGTATTTGCCAGTTCTCTGAACTACTCAAAATTTCCGCTACCAGTTCTCCAGAACCTGTCAGAACCTGATGAATTTCACCCCGGGTCAACTGAACACCATTTTATAATGCCTTGGTAAGACCGCACTTGGAATACTGCATCCAGTTTTGGTCACCACGATATTAAAAAAAGATGTGGAGACTCTAGAAAGAGTGTAGAAAATTGCAACAAAGATGATTAGGGGACTGGAGCCTAAAGCATATCAAGAACAATTGCTGGAATAGGTATGACTAATTTAATGAAAAGAAGGACTAGGGATGACATGATAGCAATGTTCCAATATTTGAGGGGCTACCAAAAAAGAAGAGGGGATCAACTTATTTTCCAATGCACCAGAAGGCAGGAGAAGAAGCAATGGATTGAAAATAATCAAGGAGAGAAACAACCTAGAACCAAAGAAAGGTAAGGGCTACTGAAATTGATTGAGGCCTCAGCATATTTTTGTAGTTCAAAATGTGCCCACATGTTTGACATAACAAGATAAGGAGAAAATCCAACACAATTTGCAGTTAATGAGTTTTGCTTCCAAGGGCTGAAGTATCTGTAGGCCATATTTACATTCTTACTTAAAAAACAAAATGAGGAATTTTCATTTGAGGATCAGGAGGAAGGTCATACGTTCAATTAAAAGGGTTTCTGTAGAATAAACATATATACAACTGACTGAGAGTTTCTGTGCAAGAACTCTGCTGCAAGGAATGTACCTCATTCGAGCTTTCAATAATTTACCAGGTTCTGATAGTTTTAAGAGGGCTTTGGAAACGTCTGGGGAAAAATTCATTTATCTTAGACTTCTGCCTCAGATGGAATGATGATAGAGTTGGGCCCACACTTTGTTGATAAATTGTATGAGCAACTGTTATTTCTTTATTGCTTTGAGTATTTCAGCAAAAGACTTAATCAATTAGGATAAATGACTTTCTATAATCAATTCTATAGTAATAAATACTAGCTACACCAGTGAAATTCAGAACTACCAGTACTACCTCAGAGATATAAAAGCAGATGTCAGGCTGAGTCTGACCACACACTTGTTTATTTGTGTGTGTGTGTTTGTGTGTGTGTGTGTGTTGAGTGTAGGCAAGTCTAGAGATGCTTCTTGAAGAAAGTTGTTGGGCACAACCCATAGAAGAGTGCTGACGATATGAAAATGAGATTATGTTTGGAACGCGATCTGTTCTTTACACCTTATCTCCAATGGAGGTCAGAGATACAGAAAATAACAGAATGACAAGTTGGAAGGGACTTTGGATGTAGGTTCTACTTACCTTTACTACCGGTTTGCAATGGGGCCACTCGCGCAGAAGCTTCTGCACATGCGCAGAAGCGTTCTGATGACATCGGGGTCAGTGGGCAGAGCCTCCCGCTGGTTTTACTACTGGTTCTATAGAACCAGTGCAAACCGGAGGCAACCCACCACTGATCCAGGCCAAAAATGGGGCATAGGGGGCTGCACACAGCCCCCTGCACCCTGTTTTGGCTGCCAGAGACACCATGGGCCAGTCCTTTGCTATTTCCAGGCCAGCTCCATGGGTCAGATTTAAGCACTCTGCAGGCTGGATGGGTCCCACAGGCCTTGAGTTTGACACCCCTAATCTATTGTCTACCATTGACATCCTGAGATCAAAACACAATTGATGCAAATGTATGTGGTCATTGAAGGATTTTCTTTTCTGTCCTCCCTGATTGAACTGCAATAGCTGAATGTAATGTATGACCTGAAATTTTAAACCAGGGTTAAAATTGGATGAATACTGTAATTTGGACAGAAAATCAAGCTTAACATTATTTTCTGTAAACTCTTTTATTTGACCATTTAATGGCACCATTTCCTGCCAATGCTTTTAAAATAATGAATTGCATTCCAGTAGACACACTTTCAAAAAGAAAGAAGGGCTAGGAGAAAAGAAAACATTTTTTAGTCAATTAAAACATGAATACCGGCATATTTGCAGGATATGGTCAATTGGCTCAGCCATCTCAGTGTACCAAAGGTTGCTTAATCATAATTTATAGACTAAACAACATTTGGTTGGTCTCACATAAGATACTAAGCCTTAAACTACATTCTCCCAACATTTGCTGAGTTTACACATTGTCCTAAGCCATTAGCAACAAAGATAATCAGGGGACTGAAGGCTAAAACATATGAGGAACGGTGTCTGCCATAGAATCGCCACCAGGATCCTAAGGTGTCTGTCTGAGCTAATTTTGTCTTGCCTAATTGCTTATCTGGAGTTTCTGTCTGACCCAGTCTTTCTGAATGGATCACCAAATCTGCATTTCTAAAAGCTGGCCTCCTCAGTTTTTGCTTGGGGCAGGGAAACTGGGGCTGGTTTCTGCCTCCCTTAAGATTTCCCCCCATTTTTCCTTTAGGGGAAATAGTCTATCCGGCCTTTTTAATATTCTCCAAAATATTTCATTCTCTAGGAGGGTGGGTGTGTGCTGACTTTCTACCATACCTGGGATATTCTATTCCATATCTCACCTCCAAAAGGTCAACTAACATTTTGTAATCAGTGGTGGGAGTCAGCCGGTTCAGACCAGTTCGGGTGAACTGGTAGTTAAATTGCTGACTGGCTTCATCCCTTCCCACCCTGCCCCTTCCAGGAATCCCCACGTGCCCCATTTTGGCTCCCAGGTAAGTGCAGAGAGGCCTATTAGGCCCAAAATGGGGCGCAGGGGGTGCGGCACCCCCCTGTGCCCCATTTTCGCTCCCAGGAGGCTTCAGGAAGGCCTCCTAGGCCCAAAACAGGGTACGGGGGGTGTGGCACGGCCTCCCACGGCTTTTTTTCACTCCCAGGAGGCTGCAGAGAGGCCTCCTAGGCTAGGCCCAAGACGGGGCATGTGGGGTGTGGCGTGGTCCCCCCTCGGCCCATTTTCGCTCCCAGGAGGCTGCAGGGAGGCCAATAGGCCCAAAAAGAGGCCCGGGGGTGGCGCATCCCCCCACATCCCGTTTTTGCTCCGGGGGGGGGTGCAGGAGGCCGAGTGCTGCCTGTCACGCCCTCCTGACCACGCCCACCATGGCCACGTCCACACAGCTAGTCATTAGGGCAGAGAACCAGTTGTTAAATTGTTTGAATCCCACCACTGTTTGTAACCCCAAAACACCTTTATCCTTGAGAAGGTTGGAGAGAGAAAGTATCTTCTATTTGCCTGCAATTTTGATTCAGGATCTAGAAGGTAAACTTACCTTTCAAATATAAAAGAATGACGAAGTCTCTGTGGGCACGAAGTAAACATGAAAGTTAAACTTGCCGCAGTTGTACTTTCTGTGAAATTGCAAAGAAACAAAGGATTCCTTTCCTTTTATTTAGACTAGAAGGGCTCTTTTCATTTACGTTTCATTAAAGATTCTAATTACAAGGGGAAGAAAACACAATGCAAATTGAAAAAAGAAGCAGAAAAGGTACAGAAAAGAAAAAAAAAAGATAAGTAGAAAGATAAATGGATCAACAATTTTGGTTTTTGAAGTGGCTCACTTGGTTATATAATGACATTGTGTGCGATAGGTAGCAAATATCTTGTATTTACCAGAAAGAAAAAAACTATGTTTTTCCCCTTAAAGAATTTATCTTTAAGATAGAAAGATTGTTTCAGATTTGTTGGGAATAGTATACAAAGCAGATCCTCCTACTTTTTGGACTGGCATTATCATCTTACATTCAAGGTCATCTTCCTTTATAATATAATATAACTTTCAGTGTAAGCAAGGAATATGACTTTGGGATAGATATGTAGCTGGGATATTGGGACTTATGCAGAGGTGGGCTACTGGGGGTTCGCAGGGGTTTGGGAGAACCTCTAGCTAAGATTCTGTACAGTTTAGAGAATCCCCAAATCCCACTCCTGGCTGGCCCTGCCCCCCTCCACCCCTCCCCTCCCAGGAGTCCCCATGTGGCCTGTTTTGGATGCAGGTAAGTGCAGGGGATGAGCGGAGGCTTAGGGAGTGCGAAAAATGGGCCTATCAGAAGTTCGGGAAGGCTGGAAACAAGTCCGTTTCCAGCCTCCAGAGGGCCTCCGGAGCCTGGGGAGGCCATTTTCACCCTCCCGGAAGCTCGAGGAAAGCCTCCGGAACCCGGGGAGGGAAAAAATGCCCCCCCCACTGCGGTGCAGGAGGCCGACTAGGCCACGCCCACCATGGCAACGCCCACCCAGCAACTGGGCAAAGAACCCCTTGCTAAAATTTTTGAACCCCACCCCTGGACTTAACGTCTCTGTAGTGCATGTACCTGGCCCAAACAGCCTCTAACTGAAGTTATGGGATGATCTTCTGCAGATCAAGGGTTACGAGATGATCATATTATAGAAGTACCCCTTTGTTGCTCACTGAAGTACAATTATAATGATGGAAGCCTTCAAGCTGAGTGGGAATCTTCTTAAATCACACAAAATATCAACGCACTCACTTGAGAATTAAGGAGAAATTTCCTGTCAGCAAGAACAATTAATCAGTGGAAAGGCTTGCCCCAGGAGTTGTGGGTGCTCCATCGTTGGAGGTTTTTAAGAAGTCATTTGTCTGGAATGGTGTAGGGTCTCCTGCTTGAGCAGTGGGTTGGACTAGAAGACCTCCAAGGTCTCTGTCAACTCTGTTATTCTGTGTTCTATATTCTACCTCTTAAAAACAAAGGAGGAAGTGCCTGAAGGAGCCTTTCCTTCCCTTTCCTTTCCTTCCCCTCCCTTCCATTCCCCCTCCTCTCCTTTCCTTTTTTCCTTCCCCTTTCCTTCCCTTTTCCTTTCCTTTCCTTTCCTTTCCTTTCCTTTCCTTTCCTTTCCTTTCCTTTCCTTTCCTTTCTTTTCCTTTCCTTTCCTTTCCTTTCCTTCCCCTCCCCTCTCCTTTCCTTTTTTCTTCCCCTTTCCTTTCCTTCACTTCCCCTCCCCTCCCGTCCCCTCCCCTTTCCTTTTTTCCTTCTTCTTTCCTTTCCTTTCCTTCCCTTCCCCTCCCCTCCCCTTTCCTTTCCTTCCCTCTCCTTCCCCTCCCCTTTCCTTTTTTCCTTCCTCTTTCCTTTCCTTTCCTTCCCTTCCCTTCCCCTCCCCTCCCCTCCCCTTTCCTTTTCTCCTTCTCCTTTCCTTCCCCTTTCCTTTCCTTCCCCTTCCCTTTCCCCTTCCCCTTCCCCTTCCCTTTCCCCAATCTGGAATATGGAAGAATAAAAACTGGCATTAAGCATCGAGTTATACTTGTGCATAAAAATAGTAGTATTTAGCAACACAAGAGGAAAAAAAATGAGTTTAGTTTCTAGTTAGGCACGCTGAACACATAAAGCAGCCGTTACTTCTTTTTTATTTTACCTGGAAATTCTTCCTTGCTTGAAGGTCTTCTTCAATCAGAGGATGGAGAAAATCCCTCCTAGCTGTGGCAATACACACCTTCTCCTCCTCCTTCCCACTTGCTCCCTGATTTTTCCTTTTCCTTTTAAAGAGGCCAACATTTCTGTCTTTAGCTGAGAGAGAGGGGTTATGTCTTACATGACAAAAAAGGACACCTCTCCCAGGTGGAAATGTAGATTCTAACTCAGAGGCAGGCAGGCAAGTAGGCAGGCTGGCTGTGTTATGGATGGGCTGCAACCTACATGTTCACTAGACAGAAGCTTTTAACAGTTTCGGCTGCAGTCTTATTTTTACCGTCTTGAAAATCACTCGCCTAAACGATGCACTGTCGAAATATTTTCTTGCTCTTCAAAGGCCTTTCTTCTCTTCACATCTAAGATATAATTTAGAAATGAGCTGCGGTTGATTGGTGAGCTTAAGACAAAGCTGCGTTTTTTTCTTGTTACTTCAAGGCAGGGTTATCTCGTGCATAGGCATTTAGGTTAAAAAGAAAAAGAAAACAGGGTTTAAATATGCAGTCTCATCCACCATCTTGGTTTCGGGGGATTCCCCTTGCAACACCCCTTGTTCTGACCCAGCTCCCCAAACACGACAAACCCTCTGTAGCTGAAGCAATGATTCCTCTATTAGGAGTGCCAGCAGCCCTGGAAAAAAGTTTCTCTTTCACCTCAGGCTAACAAGTCTGTCCAGCAGGGGAGATGAATAGTTGTCTGCCACACCTATTCCTCTCCGCCCGCTGCCTTTTATCCCCAGAGCTAGGGTGGGGCTTTGTAGCAGCGGTAGCTCTTCTGTCCCAAGGATCAGCCCATAGATTTCCACTGCTCTCCTCTCCTCTGCCTTCTGTGCATCCATGCATCAGACACTGGACCGAGCTGTTCCTCCTCTTCCTCATCAGCCACCTCCTGCTCTGGGGCTGTTGACTCTCCATCTGAGGGCTGATTGATGGTCCAGGCTCCACCTCTCTCTCTCTCCCTCCCTCCCTCCCTCCCTCCCTCTCTCTCTCTCTCTCTCTCTCTCTCTGCCAGTTCCATTCCCTCTTCCCCCTGACTCCCACGCCTCCTTCTCCTCCTCTGATTCAGCTGCTGGAGGGGCTGGCAGCCAACAAGCCACAACTCCCCTATTTGGGGAATATTATTCCCTGCATCAGTCATAATATGTATTCCAAAAGTGGGTGCAGTTAGGAACGGGTGCATTGAGACCAAAAAGCGAGTAGAATTAAAATGTATCTCAGAGAAATTGTGAAATGCTGACAGACGGAATTTCTTCCGCATTCAATAAGAACAAAATAGAATGGCAATAATTCAACCGAACTTTCGAAGAGCGAAAGACAGGGATAATTTTCCAGTATATGGTAACTGTCTGTCTAGAACTGTTTAAATATATAGGCACAAGGAAATAACAAATTAGTATTCAAAAGATCCTTACCGATCTTTTTTTTTTTTTAGAAGTACAGATGTTCAAGTAAAAATGCAAAGACTCATTATGATATAAAGGCCGTGTCCTGAAATCATTGATTTTGTGGCGTTGTGAACAGGAAAGATAAAATAGCAGGCACAGAAAACTAGCGAAGAGAAAAGATGTGAAATAAGTATTAAATCAAACAAGGAAAACCCGGATTTCGGTAAACGATGTATGTTTCAAACAATATATTATTCAAAATTAAAAGTATTACTGATGGCTCAACTATATGTTATGTATTTCCTGGGCAATCCATCCCTTTCTGTTTCTTTGCTTTTTGTTTAAAAGGAAGTTGATGGAGGTATTACATTTTTTTTCCTTCCTTCCTTTCATCCTTCTGAGGTCGGTAAAATGAGGACCCAGATTGTTGGGGGGCAATATGCTGACTCTGCAAACCGCTTAGACAGCTTTGTAAAGCATTGTGAAGTGGTATAGAAATCTAAGTGCTATTGCTATTTCAGCTCTGAAAAGAAAAAAAATCATAAAGAAATATCCAGTCTTATATTTACTGGATCAACAGATGTTGATGATCAACTCTTGCATGCCAACTGTCCATCTCCAGTATACATATTATATATTTAAAAAATATTTAAAAGTTTTCCCTGTTCAGTTGTGCCCAACTTAAGGGGCCAGTGCTCATCTACAAATCACAGCCGAGGGAACCTGCATTGTCTGAGACATGCTTTCATTATCATGTGGCCCAGTGGTAGGTTTCAATTTTTTTTTTACTACGGTTCTGTGGGTGTGGCTTGGTGGGCGTGGCTTGATGGGTGTGGCAGGGGAAGGATACTGTAAAATCTCCATTCCCTCCCCAATCCAGGGGAAGGTTACTGCAAAATCCCCATTTCTTCCTGATCAGCTGGGACTTGGGAGGAAGAGAATAGATGGGGGCGGGGCCAGTCAGAATTTTTACTACTGGTTCTCCGAACTACTCAAAATTTCCGCTACCGGTTCTCCAGAACTGGTCAGAACCTGCTGAAACCCACCTCTGATGTGACCAGCATGAAAATACAGAACATAGTAACCTTTTCCTGTCGAAGTGGTACCTATTTATCTACTCGCATTGTCAAGCTAGGTTGGCAGGAGCTGGGGCAAGAAGCGGAGCTCACCCTATCATGCACTGTTTGGATCTCAAACCCAGACTATCATCTTTCCAGCATCTTAACTGCTAAGCCATTGCACTGCCCTTTGTATATATATATTTTTTTTATTGCAAAAGTTTTACAATTACATTTTCACCCCTTTTTTCACCCCCCACCTCCCTCCCCAAACTTCCCATCCTCCCTAACCCTCCCTAACCCTCCCCCCCAGACTTCCCTATTATGTACTCATAACTAATAATACTGATATATATACCTGAACCCATCCCTCCCCCTATATTATTTTCCCTCTTTATCTCTTTACATTATGATATTTCTAATACATTATTTTCAAATAAAAGCTATTTGGTACTTTCTAGTTTGGTATTTGTTCTGAACATATTCTATCCACCTTTTCCATTCCCATTCATAAGTCTCTTGTGAAGAATCTTTTAAATATGCTGAAATCTTCGCCATCTCTGCAAAACTGGCCATCTTCAAAGTCCATTCCTCGATAGTAGGCAAAGCTTCATTCTTCCAATATTTACCTATCAACAATCTTGCTGCTGTTATCATATACAATATTAATTTTATTTCACCCCGTGTAAAACCCTTAACTATACCCAATAAAAACAATTGTGGAGAAAATTGAATTTTTTTCTTCAAAACATTCTGCATGACCCACCATATTTTTATCCAAAAAGCCTTAACTTTCCTACAGGTCCACCAAACATGATAATACGTAGCATCCAAACATTCGCATCTCCAACATTTTGGCTGAACATTAGGGTACATACATGACAGCTTTTTAGGATCTAAATGCCATCTATAAAACATTTTATAAAAATTTTCCCTCAGATTCTGCGACTGTGTAAATTTAACATTCTGAACCCAAATTTTTTCCCATGTTTCCAACATCACTGGTTCTTCAAAATTTTGTGCCCACTTAATCATACAATCTTTAACTAATTCCGTTTCTGAATCCCTTTCTAGCAAAACATTATAAAGCCTTTTAATATGCATTGGACCTTTCTGTCTTATATGTCTAACCAATTCTTCCTCATGCAACATAATACCAGTTTTTTGGTCCTCTTTCCATCTCAATTGTAATTGATTATATTGTAACCAAGTTAAATTAATCCCTTCGTCCAACAGTGTCTGCAAGGTCTTCAGCTGCCATCTACCCGCATCTGTAAAAAGAACCTCTTTGTATAAAAACCCCCCGAGTGACATTATATTTGTATTCCACAAGGTATGACCAAGATCCAGCCATAGCGGTATTTTATAATCCCATTTGAGTCGGTGCTTCTTCCAAACTCTCATCAAAGAGTCTCTAAGTATATGACTTTTAAATACTTTATCAACTTTGTCATCATAAAATAGGTAAGCATGCCATCCAAATTCAAGATCAAAACTTTCTGCATTCAATATTCCAGCCTTTTTACTTCCAAACCAATCACTTGTTAAAGTTAAAGCTGCTGCATCATAATATAACTGTAGGTTTGGAAGTTTAAGGCCTCCTCTTTCTGGAACATCTTGCATAATTTTCAATTTCACTCTCGGCTTTTTGTCGTTCCAGACAAACTTATTAAGTCCAGTTTGCCAAACTTTCAGTTGTTTATCACTTTTAAGCACCGGAATCATTTGAAACAAAAACAGAAATCTTGGCAAAATGTTCATCTTAACTGCTGCTATTCTTCCAAGTAAAGACAGTTGCAGCTTTTTCCAAGTCTCCATGTCTTTCTGAACCTCTCGCCACAACACCTCATAGTTATTTTGAAACAATTTCATGTTTGATTCTGCAACCTGAACTCCAAGATATTTTACCTTAGGTACAATTTCAAAACCTGCCCTCCTTTCAAGCTCATGTTTGCGATCTTGTGTCATATTTTTGACTATCATTTTAGTCTTTTTTGAATTCACTCTAAAACCTGAAACTCTACCATAGTCTTGTATAATGTCGTTCATCAGGATTGTTGATTCCATTGGTTGTGATAGGGTAACCACCAGATCATCTGCAAATGCCTTTATTCTATAATCCTCTTGCCTTATCATTATGCCTTTCAAAATTTTTGAGTCCCGTATTGTATTTAGCAAGACTTCCAATGTTAAAATAAATAAAAGTGGGGACAACGGACATCCCTGTCTTGTTCCTTTTTCAATTTTAAACTCTGTCGTCAAACTTCCATTAATAATAATCTGTGCTTTTTGCTCTTGATAAATTGCTGAGATCGCCTGTATAAATTGGTCCCCAAAACCCATCTTTTTTAAAGTCTTTAGTAGAAAATTCCAATCCACTCTATCAAAGGCCTTCTCCGCATCCAAAAAAACCAGCACTGCAGAAATCTGTTTATTCTTGTCAAGATATTCCAATAAGTCTATTACTTGCCTTACATTGTCCTTCATATATCTGCCCTCAATAAATCCCGCTTGGTCCGCATGAATCACCTTTTGGATTACTGGCATCAACCTGTTGGCTAATACCTTCGCATAAATTTTATAGTCTGTGTTCAAAAGAGATATTGGTCTGTAGTTCTCTGGTTTTTTAGGACCAACTTGTTCTTTTGGTATCAAAGATATATAAGCAGTTGTCCAAGATGGGGGTATTTTGCCCCCTTGTTGAATATTGCAAAATAAATCTCTAAGTTGTCCCACCATTTCAGCTTGTAAAGTTTTGTAATACACTGCGGTCAAACCATCCGTGCCAGGAGCTTTGGCTGTTTTTAGCTGTTTAATTGCTGCTGTTATCTCCTCCTCTGTTATAGGATAATTCATTCTTTCCTTTTGTTGATCAGTAATTTTTGTAACTCTCTTATCCTTTAAATATTTTTCTATAAGTCCATTCTGCACCTCTTCTTTGGCATATAGTTTAGTATAATAATCCACAAAAGCTTCTTTAATTAGTTTTTGTTGAAAGATTTCTTTCCCTCCAATATCAATACTATCAATAGTCCGTATACTTTGTTTTTTCCTCAATGTGTAAGCCAACCATCTGCCCGGTTTGTTAGCGTTGCAAAATGTATTATGCTTCGCGTATTGTAAACTTGTTGCAACTTGTTCCGCCATAAGCATTTGAAATTGGTCTTTCAAAAGTTTTATAGCACTTCGTATTCTTTCATCTGTTGGGTTTTTAATAAGTAACTGTTCTTTATTCTTTATTTCCATTTCCAACTCAAATCTTTTCTTTTGTCGGAACAGTCTATGTTTAGAATTCATGTAGATGAGTACCCCTCTCATATAAGCTTTACTTGCATCCCAAACAATTTCAATTGGGGTACCTTTATTCAAATTTATTTCAAAAAATTCTTTCAAATGCTTTTTAAGTTCTATTGTATTTTTTTCATATCTAAACAAGTTCTCATTTAATCTCCAAGAACGTCTCTCAACCTTATCCATCTCAATTTCTATCCATACAGGGCTATGGTCAGTCAGAGTTCTTGGAAAAATCTTTGTTCTTTTTGTCTTAACAAGTAGATCATTTGACAACAGGATAAAATCAATCCTAGAAAAAGATCTATGTCTATCCGAAAAAAAAGTGTAGTCCAATTCATTTAGATTATGTATTCTCCAAACATCTTTTAATTCCATATCTTCTTTCATATCAAAAAAAGTCTGTGGTAGTCTAATTCTAGACTTTGCCAAGCTCTTTTTATCTAGTTTAGAATCAATTACTCCATTCCAGTCTCCCATAATTAAAATAGATCTATAGTCCCATTGCAATATTTTAGTATGTAACATCTTATAAAAATAATCCTGTTGTTGGTTGGGAGCATAAATTCCAATCAAAAGAATTTGACCATTTGCTGTGAGCAATTCAATTGCTACAAACCTACCATCTTGATCTGCTTCTATAACTTTCGCTGTTAATTTTTTATTTACATAAATAACCACACCATTCTTTTTCTGCGAAGTTGAAGATATATAATGTGCTCCTAGTTTTGAGTTTATCAAATATTTTTGATCTTGAGTTGTGATATGCGTTTCTTGTAAACATATTATATCATTATTAAATTGTTTCAAATATGTAAATAATTTCTTCCTTTTCTGTGCTGAATTCAACCCATTGACATTCCAAGATAGACACTTAAAGGTCATCAGCCTCTTTCTGGAGCACAGAGCAAAATATTTGAAGTTCATCCGAGAGCTTCGATCTCGCTCCTCCCATAGCTCCACTCTCTTGTACGGTACTCTTAACTGCCTTCTTGTCTTGTCTTTCCTGTTGTTGTTGTTGCTTTTGTTTAAGTAGCTTGGATTGGGCTCTAGTTATACGTTGATCTTTAACTTCTGTCAACTGAATCAAATCCAAAATTGGAGAAGAATCCAACAAGGGCTCACTCAGAAAACCTCCTTCTGCACCTTGCACATTTTCTAATTCCTGTTTAGACTGTTCTTTCAATTGCCTCTCTTCACTCTCCTTAATCTCCAAAACTGTAGATGTACGTGGAGATGGTGTTCTTTCCTTAAGAATAGTACTGTAAAAGTGTTGTGCCTTCTCCACGGTATTCAACCGATATCCTTCTCCCTTATATCTAAAAATTATCCCAGCTGGTGCGTCCCACCGGAAGGGTATCTGTAAATTTCTCAATTCCTTAACAAGAAAACCAAATTCTTTTCTAGCTTTCAGCATTTTAGAAGGTAATTCTTTAAAAATTTCAAGTCGTGAGCCCCCCACTTGTACAGAAGTGTGAAAAGATTTTTGCAGGATATCATTTCTAATTTCTCTCTCAGTAAAGTATATGACCACATCTCTAGGCAATTGTCTTTGTCTGGCCACCCAAGAGTTCACTCTGTAAATTTTATCTATTTTATGAAATACCAAATCAGGATTAGCTTGTAAAATCTTAGCCAAGGCTTCAGAGCAAACCTGTCTCAAATCCTGTCTCTCCTCCTCTCGAATTCCCCGAAGCCGTATGGCAAATTCCATCGCCCGGAATTGTATCATAACAATCTCATCTTCAATTCTCTGCATTTTATTGTCAACTTCATCAATTTTATAATCATTGTCTTTCATCTTAACATTAACTTCTGATTTAAATTCTTCAACTTTAAAATCAACTTTCCCAATAAATTCTGCCAGGCCAGACGCCACTTCTGATATTTTTTTGGTCACCTTATTTTGATTCTGTTTCACCATGTCTTTAACTTCATTAATTTCCTGCATAAATTCCTGATGTGATTTTTGAAGTTTATCATCTATCTCCTGTTGACATTTTTGAAATTTGTCATCCAGAGTTTTAGAAATAAATTCTTTTAAATCTCCCACATCAAATTCTTTTTTCTGAGTTTGTAGCTGTTGAGCAGGGGGAAGTTGCGTTTGATGTTTGTGTGTGGGGGATCCCCCCCCTAATGCCTTCCCTTCCTGCTTCTTTGAAGCCATCCTGGCTCGTGATCTAGTTTTTCTAAAGAGGGAGGTTCCTTTTCCTTTCCCTCCAGCACAAAGACTTCTAAAAAAGTCCCCCAGATTTGATCAAACAAGGGTTAAAATAAAGCAAAGTCCAATATTAAAAAGGGAAAAAATTTCCCAGTTATTTCTCTTATAACAAGCAAGGCAGCTTAGTAGCAACTTGGAAACTTTGTAGCAAAACAAAATAACTTCACCAATCCACACTCGCTGGCTCGTTAACTCTGAAGCTAGGCGCCATGTTTTTTCAAAGCACTTTCACTCATTCGCATTGTCTCAGATTGAAAAGTCAACAAAGTGCTAATACTTGCGTTTCCAAATTTCAGGGTTCAGGTAGTTTCGCTGTTTATTAAAGCTGGTTCTTTCGCTTTAAGTTTCCTGCAGCCGGCTTGTTCTGCAGGAGCAGAATCGTCCCACGCCGCCCGGAGTCTCAGCAGGTTGGAAGGGAGCCGCGCCTGTTTCCTCCCCAGAAACAATTCCCTGGGGGGTTACAGGGGCTCGACCTGTGCCCTGCTATCTCTCCTCCAACAATCCTCAGGATTTTGAAGTTTTCGAGCCGCTTCTCGATCGCGAAGCGGCTCTACAGGCGGCGGGGCTGGCGGAGCTTCAAAGAGCGCCGCCGTCGCCGAAGACAAGGAAACCGGAAGTCCTGCCCTTTGTATATATTAATTAATAATTAAATTAATTAAATACCCAGCTTGATATTTGTTGGATGAACAGATGATGATATAATCAAGTCTTTATAGACTGCCCATTTTAACCTAGTGTTAATGGTATAAAGACTTCTGCCTTGGGCAGGGAGTTGGACTAGAAGACCTCCAAGGTCCCTTCCAGTGCTACATTTCTATGATTCTAACTACCAAGCATTTGGCTGCTGTGTGTATTTTAATTATTGCTTTTTGATGGTAATTTGTTTTGTGGTTGTTCGCCAACCATAGACACTTGTGCTGAGATGAGCAGCTGTACAAATCTGATCCAATCCGATCCAATCCAATCCAATCCATCCAATCCAATCCAATCCAATCCAATCCATCCGATACAATCCGATCTGATCCAATCCAATCTAATCCAGTCCAATCCAATCCATTCAATCCAATCCAATCCAATCCAATCCAATCCAATCCAATCCATCTGATCCAATCCAATCCAATCCAATCCAATCCGATCCGATCCGATCCGATCCGATCCGATCCAATCCAATCCAATCCAATCCAATCCAATCCATGCAATCCAATCCAATCCAATCCAATCCAATCCAATGCATTACTTAAATTCATTAAATACCCAGTCTGGTATTTATTGAATCCATAGATGATGATTATCGAGTTTTTATAGACTACCCACTTTAATTAACTGAATGCATTAAATACCCAGTCTGATATTTATTGCATGAACAGATGGCAACGATGATGTTTATGTTGACGATGATGAATAACGTCTTTATAGACTGTCCATTAATTAATTAATTAAACATATAGAGATGCCCAACTTCATTGACCCTGGAAATCTTATAATATCAACAACCCATTCATTAAAAGCTTAAGAACATAAAAATATTGGACACCAGAAAGAACAAGACTGGATCATGCAAAACATCCAAGAATAACAGAACCTCGTTCTAGATCTCCAAAGCTTGAAATACCAGGTCTCCAAAGCTTGCAAAAAGAATCCTTCCACAATAACTCCAAGAGGTTCAAAGCTTTAATTGAATCAATGTGTTCTATGGCCAATAAGGGCTGACATCCTTGCCACACTTGGAATACTGCATTCAGTTTTGGACACCACAATACAAAGAAGATGTTGAGATTCTGGGAAGACTGCAGAGAAGAGCCACAAAGATGATTAGGTGGATGGAGGCTAAAACATATGAAGAACGATTGCAGGAATTGGGTATGTCTGGTCTAGGGAAAAGAAGGACTAGGGGTGACATGATAGTTGTGTTCCAATATTTGAGAGGCTGCCACAAAGAGGGGGATGGGTCAACTTATTTGTTGTGGTCTGCCAGCAGCCTGCGGACCTGGCAGCGGAGTCAGACAGTGAGGAGGCTGGGGAGGACAATGGGCCAGTCCTGGAGTCAGGGGAAGGCCCAGATGAGGGCTCTGCATCGAAGGCAAAGATGGAGCCAGGGCCATCTGGGAGTGATGTGCGGACTCCGGAGCTTCCAGAGGCAAACAAGAGAGAGGCAAGGGAACAGGAAGAGCCTGTTCCTAGTGCATGCATGCGAAGAGCTGCCAGAAGGCAAGAGCAGCTGAAGCAAAAAGGACAACTTGGGAGTAAGGCCAGAAGATGATTGGCCCCTCCCATAAGGCTTAAAAGAGCAGCAACGAGCCTTGGGTTCTTTGTAGAAAAACAACGTTGATTCTAATGCTTCTTGTCAGCGTCTCTTGAACTTTGTGGGGGTTTTGCCAAAAAAAGCCTTTGGCAGGTTGCCAAAGACATCAAAGGTTGATGGTAAGGCCAATGGACTGGTTATGAAGAATTTTGTTTTGGACTAAGCTGAGAATGAATTAATTCTCAGCTGTTTTAATAAAATAAGTTTGTTGAGGACTGAATTGTGTTTGGTAATCACTACTTGGGCCTCGGTCGCAACATTATTTTCCAAAGCACCAGAGGTCAAGACAAGAAACAACGGATGGAAACTAATCAAGGAGAATTAAGGAGAAACTTCCCAACAGTGAAGGCAATCAACCAGTGGAATGTCTTGCCTCCAGAAGTTGTGGGTGCCTCATCACTGGAGGCTTTCAAGAAGAGACTGGACAGCCATTTTTCTGACATGGTATAGATTCTCCTGCTCAAGCAAGGCGCTGGACTAGATAACCTCCAAGGTCCCTTCCAACTCTGTTATTCTATGATTCTATACAATGGCTGGATGCACTCCATATGCAACACAAGCCTAAATAAGGTAAATGTGGAACAACAGAAAGCAACCCACAGAGCAGAAAATCTCACAAGCCTTTCTCCGTACGATGAAACACAATAAGAAAATAAGAAAAAGTGACATAAGCAGCAATTTGTTTCTATTCCAGAAGTCCAGTTCTTCGGAGACAGATCCTTCCTCCAGCTTTGATGGACACAGATGCAGGTAGTCCTCAACTTATAGCCACAATTGAGCCCAAAATTTCTGTTGCTAAGCAAGACATTGGTTAAGTGAGTTTTGCCCCATTTTACAACTTTTTTTTTGCCACAGTTGTTAAGTGAATCACCGCAGTTGTTAAGTTACTAACGTGATTGTTAAATGAATCTGGCTTCCCCATTGTCAGAAGGTCGCAAAAGGTGATCATATGAAACCCCCCCCCACACACACACACACACACCGGAACACTGCAATTGTCATAAACATGAATCAGTCACCAAGTGTCTGATTTTTGATCATGTGACCAGCAGGGGTGGGTTCTACGTACCTTTACTACCGGTTCACAACGGGGTCGCGCAGAAGTGTTCTGATGATGTTGGGGTCAGTGGGCGGAGCCTCCTGCCGATTTTACTACCGGTTCTATAGAACCTGTCCGAAGCGGGGGCAACCCACCACTGGTGACCAGTGGGATGCTGCAATGATTTTAAGTGTAAAAAAGAATCGTAAGTCACTTTTTTCAGTGCTGTTGCAACTTCGAACGGTCACTAAATGAACTGTTATAAGCCGAGGACAACCCGATCCTCGACTTACACCCACAGTTGGAACCAGAATTTCCATTGCTAAGCAAGACGGTTGTTACATGAATTGTGCCAGAGTTTACAAAGAAGAACAGGGGAAAAAGAAAGAAGGGAAGAAAAAGAATAGGATAGGATAGGATAGGATAGGATAGGATAGGATAGGATAGGAGAGGAGAGGAGAGGAGAGGAGAGGAGAGGAGAGGAGAGGAGAGGAGAGAAGAGAAGAGAAGAGAAGAGAAGAGAAGAGAAGAGAAGAGAAGAGAAGAGAAGAGAAGAGAAATTAGGAATGGAATGGAATGGAATGGAATGGAATGGAATGGAATGGAATGGAATAGACTAGAATAGATTTTTTTATTGGCCAAGTGTGAATGGACACACAAGGAATTTGTCTTTGGTGCATAGGCTCTCAGTGTACATAAAAGAAAAGATATGTTCATCAAGAATCATAAGGTACAACACTTAATAATAGTCATAGGGTACAAGTAAGAAATCAGGAAACAATATCAACATAAATCGTAAGGATACAAGCAACAAAATTACCATCATACAGTCAATGTTTAACGTTTAACAACGTTTCTAGCATTATAAGATAACCATTCATTGGAGTTCTCCAATATTCTTTTGATATTTTAGATTTCCTTCTTCGGTCTGCATCATTACAAAAAAGGAGAAGAAAAATGTTTTGTTTTCAAGCATCATCGGGCAAATAATTGAGCTCGGTGCAAACATCTGGCAATCAGGTATTTAGAAGCTGTCCTGTCAAGTTAGCTATTATTTCCATCGACCTTGCAAATATCATTTTAAAACTATGCACGTTGAGAGACACTGAAATTTCTGAGCCTTTATTACCGGCCTGGCAGATGTGTCTCTGTTTGTATAAAATGCATTGAATGTCTTTGTGTATGCTTGGAAACAGAGAATCAGAGAGATCAGCCAACGTTAAATTAGTTCTGCCAGGAATATCCTGGTGGATGCTGTTTTTAAGCAGCCCTGGGCATATCAGAGAAACTGGCTGTCTGAAGATAGGACTGAGCTGAATTCAGCTCTATGTTAAGATAACGTTAGCCAAGTTGGCTCTGCAGAGAAAAATGTTTCTTTCAGGATTTCAGCCAGGAAACCAGGTTTTTTTTAAGGTTATCCTACTCTCCCAAAATAATCACCCTTCCTTTAATGCATAGTAGCTGTTCAGGTGGTCCTCAATTTACGGCCACGGCAGCAGCAAGAATTGTATTTGCATAGTACTGGAGAAATGTGGAAACACCGAGAGAAGAAGATGTAATTAAAAACATATTAGATTGTGCACAGAGTTGGGTTTCACATACTGTAGCAACCGGTTCACTGGCACCAGAAATGTGAGAGCGTGCATGCGTGCAGCATCACAAAACACAGCAATTCGCTCATGTTGCCATCCGCACATGCGTGCGATGTCAAAAACATAGCGATATAGGAAGGGATTGCGCCAAGGCAAGTGTTTGGGCCCATCTGCAGGTTGCCACAATCGGTTCGCTCGAACCGGTCTGAACCGGCTGAATTCCACCTCTGATTGTGCAGAAATGGACAGACTGACATTGAAGATAAAGAAAAAGAAGATACAGAGTATTTTCGAACATGGGACTTGTTTTATAAATGGTTGGATAATAGAAGTAGAAATTAGGAGCTGGAAAAGTATTATTATGTAAGCAAATTGACCCAGACAATACACTGTTCACAAAGCACTTATGTACGTTAAATGAAAATGTATAAATAAACTGTTAAAAAAAAAACCCGGCCACGATTGAGCCCAAAATTTCTGTTGTTGAGCGAGACATTTGTTATGTGAGTTTTGCCCCATTTCAGGACTTTTCTTGGCACTGTTTTTAAGAGAATCACTGCAGTTTTTAAGGTTGTTCAGTCAATCTGGCTTCCCTATGGACTTTGCTTGTCAGAAGGTCACAAAAGATGATCACAGGACTGCAGGACATTGCAATGGTCATAAATAGGTGTCAGTTTCCAAGCGTCTGAATGTTGACCACATGACCATGGGGATGCTACAATGGTCGTAAGTGCGAAAAATGATCCTGTCACTTTTTTCAGTGCTGTCGTAACTTCAAACGTTCACTAAATGAATTTGTTGTAAGTCAAGGACTATCTGTAGTCACAAGTGAGAATGAGAATATTGTTTTGTTTGTAATGCATTTCATGATTGGTTTGTCTAAAATAGCCAAAAGAAACCTAGTGTGTCTGCTTTCCTTTAGAACTTAGAATAACATCATCATCATCATCATCATCATCATCATCACCATTATTATTATTATTATTATTATTATTATTATTATTATTATTATTATTATTAATTGAATTTGTATACCGCCCTACTCCCAAAGGACTCAGGGCGGTGAACAGCCAAAAGATAAAATACATATAATACAAATGTTAAAAAACCATTAAAATACAATTAAATAATTTGGCCCAGAAAACAAAATTTAAAACACCCCAAATTTATAAGACAAATTTAAAATTTAAAAAATTTAAAAACAGTTTAAAAAGAGGTTAGGCCAGGCCGGCCTGCTGGAATAGGAATGTTTTGAGGGCACGGCGGAAAGCGTGCAGATCCGGGATCCTCCGGGATCCTCCGACACTGTTTGACCAACGGCACCCTAAGAAGCCCCTCTCTATGAGAGCGTACTGGTCGGTGAGAGGCTACTGGTGGCAGAAGGCGGTCTTGTAGATACCCCGGTCCTAGGCCATGGAGCACTCTAAAGGTGGTAACCAAAACCTTGAAGCGCACCCGGAAGACCACCAGGAGCCAGTGCAGCTCGCGCAGGAAGGGGGGGTCACATGGGAGTGCCACGTCGCTCTCATAACCACCCGTGCGGCCGCATTCTGGACCAGCTGGAGCCTCCGGGTGCTCCTCAAGGGGAGCCCCATGTAGAGAGCATTGCAGTAGTCCAGGCGAGAAGTGACGAGGGCATGAGTGACCATATTTAATGAGTCCCAATCCAGAAAGGGACGCAACTGCTGAATCAGACGAACCTGATAAAATGCCCTCCCGGCCACAGCCGTCAAATGCTCTTCTAAAGACAGCTGTGAGTCCAGGAAGACACCCAAGTTGCGAGCCCTCTCCGTGGAGGCCAACGACTCGCCCCCAATAGTCAGTGATGGCACCAACTGACTATATCAGGATGTCGGAAACCACAGCCACTCGGTCTTGGATGGGTTGAGCCTGAGTCTGTTTCTCCCCATCCAGATCCGTACAGCCTCCAGGCACTGGAACATCACTTCAAGGGCATCATTGGGGTGGTCCGGGGTGGAGATGTACAGCTGAGTGTCATCAGTGTACTGGTGGTACTTCACCCCGAAACCACGGATGATCTTACCCAGTGGCTTCACATAAATGTTGAATAGAAGGGGCGAGAGGACCGACCCTTGTGACACCCCACATACAAGGGGCCTCGGGGTCGACCTCTGCCCCCCTGCCAACACAGACTGTGACCGGTCGGAGAGAAAGGAGGAGAACCACTGCAACACGGTGCCCCCCACCCCTAACTCTTCCAGCCGGTGCAGCATGATACTATGGTCGATGGTATCAAAAGCCGCTGAGAAGTCTAATAGGACCAGGACAGAGAAACAACCCCTGTCCCAGGCCCTCCAGAGATCATCAACCAATGCGACCAATGCCGTTTCCGTGCTGTACCCAGGCCTGAAGCCCAACTGGAACGGATCCAGATAAGCCGATTCATCCAGGTACTGAGGGAGCTGTTGTGCTACCACACTCTCAACAACTTTTGCAACAAAGCGAAGGTTTATTGTCACTTTGAATCAGGGGTGAAATCCAGCAGGTTCTGACAGGTTCTGGAGAACCGGTAGCAGAATTTATGAGCAGTTCAGAGAACCGGCAAATACCACTTCTGGCATGGCAGTATCCTTCCCCTGCCACGCCCACAGAACCAGTCGTAAAAAAAATTGGGATTTCACCACTGCTTTGAATGTACACTAACTGGTATATATTAAAATGAAATTTCATTGCATACAGCTCTCAAATGGTCACTACCTCCAAAATATACTACATAAACATGACAAGATAAACAAACAAACAAACAAATACAAAATTTTAAAAAAAGAGACAGGCATCGCGATCTCCGGAACTTAAAATATATTATCCACTTAGCTTTTGTTAGTCTCTGCTAACATCGTCAGAGTGTAAAAATTGCCATTCTGACAATGTTAGCAGAGGCTAATGAAAGCTAAGTGGATAATATATTTTAAGTTCTGGAGATCATGATGTCTATCTCTTTTTTTATAGCTACACCTAGAACTCGTATTTTTAGGATAGTTCGCAATACAAAATTATGTATATACCCACATATATTATATGACACATAGAAACAACACAGTCTAGTTTGGATGTACATGGCAAGAGAAACTAATCTTGCGAGTTTACCAGACGGATGGCCTAGGGAACAAAGCTGTTACAGAATCTGGTAGTCCTGCTAGAAATACTTCAAAACCTCTTCCTGGAGGGGAGCGACAGAAACAGGCCCTAAAGTGGGTGTGTGGGGTCTTTAATGATGCTTCGAGCTCTAAGCACATAGCGCTTATAAGCAGTATCCTGAATGACAGGAAGCGAGCTTCCTATAATCTTCTCTGCTGTCCTCGCCACTCTCCGTAGGGACTTTCTATCTGAGGCGCTGCTGCCGCCAAACCAAACAGGGATGCAGTTTGTTAAAACTCTCTCAATCATGCCTCTGTAAAAAGTGGCCAGAATAGAAGGAGAAAGATGTGCTCTCCTCATCTGACCCAGGAAATGCAGATGCAGTTTTTCATGCTTCACTAAGGATGACGTGTGGAGAGACGACTTCAGATTGTTAGTTATCTGCACCCTCAGACACTTAATACTGTTGACCACCTCTGCAGCTGCATCCTTGATACTGAGTGGAGTATGACCATGCCAGTTCTTTCTAAAACCTACAATGATCTCCTTTGTTTTATTAACATTTAGAACCAGGTTACTTTTATTGCACCAGTCCACCAGAGCTTTCATCTCTTCCTTATAAGCATCTTCATTGTCATCCCGGATAAAACCCACCTGTCAGGTTTCAGTATTGTCTCAAATAAAATTGCATTTCCAAACAAATAGTCTTTGATGAAATCTTTCATTTATTAAGCACGACAATCTGTCCCCGATTATATCATAGCCAACACTGACTTCCTGACCCCAAACCTTCCCTTTCCGTTCCCCAATTCTCTGCGTCTCATTGGCCATCTTCCAAATCACTCTCCCCATATCTACTACTTCAGCTCCCAGGAATGTCCCCCCTCCCACCCCATCTCCTAGGGGATATTATCTTCAGGGAAAATAAGTAGGTGAAAAGTCAAGCGTCCTCTTGCCAGCTGCCCCCTCTTCTCCTCCTTATGTCAGCACTGGAATTAATGTAGTTTGGAGTGGTGACACCACCACTGAGAAGGAAGAATGGATGGTTTCGCTTCATAAAAAAAAACAAAGCAGCACTGTTGTTTGGTTGCAAATTATGAAATATTTTTGCTAAAAAGGGGAAGAGAGTTTTGCAGTAATGGGTACAGCAGGTGGGAAAACAAACACACACTTCATTCCGGCTGAGCAGCAATCCAAAGCTAGCCCACTGGGAAATGTAAGAATTGAATGGGACACAAACATCTAGGGGTGACGGAGGACAGTTCATTGACTTAACCAGCCATAATTAGATCAACGATTAAACCATGCAGAGAACTAGGAGCTTGGCAACCCTGGATGAATGGTTGGACAGGATTGAGACCTTATGTTGGAAGGGAGAGAAACACGCCAAGCATTGCAGCCAATTGGAGCTGGGAATACTAGAAGCACTGGAGACCATCTGGAGACCATCTGAGCAGAAGGGCTTGAAAATGGCACAGCAGAATTGCTAAATGGTCTCCAGTTTAAAGGCTTAAAAAAAAAACTTACTTCCAAAAACCATACAAAATATGGAATCCTTGGTGAGCTTGGGTGTTGGCTTGGTTTTATTACATCATTTGATGTACGTGATCTGATGTCCGCTGATGACTCACATCATAGCACCATGGATTAACAGAGTCGGAAGGGACCTCGTAAGTCATCTAGTCCAACCCCCTGCCCAAGCAGGAGACCCTCCACCATTTCTGAAAGATGGCAGTCCAGTCTCTTCTTGAAAGCTTCCAGTGATGAAGCTCCCATAACCTCCGAAGGCAAAAGCTGTTCCATTGGCGAATTGTTCTCACTGTCACAAAATTTCTCCTTATTTCCAGGTTGAATCTCTCCTTGATCAGTTTCCATCCATTATTCCTTGTCTGGCCTTCAGGTGCTTTGGAAAACATGTTTTCTCTCTGTGGCAGCCCCTCAAATATTGGAAGACTGCTATCATGTCTCCCCTGGTCCTTTTCTTCACTAGACTACTTCCTGCAATCGTTCTTCATATGTTTCAGCCTCTGGTCCCCTTATCATCTTTATTGCTCTTCTCTGCACTCTTTCTAGAGTCTCAACATCTTTTTTGGGTGGTGCCAAAACTGGATGCAGCATTCAGAGGGGTCTTCCAATCCAACTTCCTCCTCATGCAGGAAACTCTATACCTTTTCAGACAAATGGTTGTCCAATCTCTTCTTAAATAACTCCGGCGTTGGAGCACCCACAACCTCTGGAGGCAAGTCATTCTGTTGATTAATTGTTCTGTCTGGAAATTTCTCTTTAGTTTTAGGTTGCTTCTCTCCTTGATTAGTTTCCATCCGTTGCTTCTTGTCCTGCCTTCAAGTGCTTTGGAGAATAGCTTGTCCTCACTCTTCTTTGTGGCAGCCCCTTAGATCATGTGATTTAAGGCTGCCTCCTCTGGTCATGTGATCAAAATTCAGGCACTTGGCAACTGGCATGTATTTATGACAGTTGCACCAGGGGTGAAATCCAGCAGGTTCTGATAGGTTCCGGAGAACCAGTAGCGGGAATTTTGAGCAGTTCGGAGAACCGGTAGCAACAATTTTGAGAAGTTCGGAGAACTGGCAAATACCACCTCTGGCTGGCCACAGAATGGGGAGGGAATGAGGATTTTGCAATATCCTCCCCCCAGGAGTGGGGAGGGAATGGGGATTTTGCAGTATCCTTCTCCTTCCATGCCCACCAAGCCACACCATGCCCACCAAGCCACTCCGACAGAACTGATAGTAAAAAAATTTGGATTTCATCACTGAGTTGCACTGTCCCGGGGTCCCGTGATCGTCATTCGTAACCCTCCCAGCCAGTTTCTGACAACCAAAGTCAACGGAGGAAGCCAGATTCACTTAACAACCACATAATTCATTTCCCAACAGCAGTGATTCGCTTAACAACGGCGGCAAGAAAACTGGGGCAAAACTCACTTGCTTAGCAATGGGGATTTGGAGCTCAGCTGTGGCCGTAGGTCGAGAACCACCTGAATGCTAAATCCAGCCTAAGCCATGATGTAATAATAATGGTGCAGTTGTTCTCTGGCTTTCGAGTCTAAAGGTTCTCAACCCGTGACATCCACAAGATTTGTGTGAACGACACAAACAGTCCACTTTCCCAAAGGCAAATAGAGCCAGTACTGTACTGGGAAATCTATTGCCGTTTTAGCAAATAATTACCTCTTGAAAACATGACAGAACATTTTTTCCCCCTTTTAATATTAGAACGTGCAGGAAACACCTGAGGCTTGTTTTAAATGTAGATCTTTCTCTTTGGGTGTTTGTTTAGCAGTGAGGGCCACTCAGTGACTTGATTTAAAAACAACAACATATTATTGCTTCTGTCTTTAGCTCCAAGTCTCACTTCTATTTGAAAAATGACCTAGTATTGCTTCCTCTCGCCTTCTGGCCATCTTGATACTTCCCCGTAATTTAAGGGAGATTCTTGTGAAACGTGGTGTAAATCACCTCTAAATTTAATAATAATAAGCTTCTAGGAAGGTAGAGAGAGAAATTAAGCACTGTCTTCTCTGGCCTGCAGAATTGTTGGGCCAAGATTCTCGTTGGGTACAGTCAGGTTGGCAAAGACTGCATTAAATAGGTATTCTTATTTTACTACTTCTTGCAAATCACTTCCATCAAAGATGTTTGGAAAAGTCTGAAGGATTATCTGAAACAAAGGCAAGATCAGGCCTTGGTCAAACATAATCTCATGGGATCCAAGCATCTTCTAGCTAAGGTTACCAAGCAAGACCGGTTATGAAAACTAATCATCATCAACTACAACATATCCATGGTAATGAATAATAGGGTTAGAAAGCCATTTTCAAAGCAAAGCGGCCTCCTGAGGACTATTGGGAATAAATAATGCAAACTCTGGAAATTTGAATCTCCCCCCTCCTCCTTCTCTCCCTCTCTTTTTATTTATTTATATTCCATCTTGATTATTTTCACAACTAGCTCAAGGCAGCAAACATATCCAACACACCTTCCTCCTCTTATTTTCCCCACAAGAACCCTGTGAGGTGGGTTAGGCTGAAGAGAGAGACTGGCCCAAAATCACCCAGCTGCCTTTCAAGGCTAAGGCAGGACTTGAACTCATAGTCTCTTGCTTTCTAGCCTGGTGCCTTAACCACTAGAGCGAACTGGCTCCCTCTCTCCCTCCCTCCCTCCCTTCCTTCCTCCCCATCCCTCTTCTCCTTTCTTTCTCTTTCTTTCTTTCTTTCTTTCTTTCTTTCTTTCTTTCTTTCTTTCTTTCTTTCTTTCTTTCTTTCTTTCTTTCTTTCTTTCCTTCCTTCCTTCCTTCCTTCCTTCCTTCCTTCCTTCCTCCTTCCTTCCTTCCTTCCTTCCTTCCTTCCTTCCTTCCTTCCTTCCTTCCTTCCTTCCTTCCTTCCTTCCTTTCTTTCTTTCTTTCTTTCTTTCTCCATCTAGTTTTGCCCTTTCCCCATACCTGTGTGAAGCTTGTATCTAATGTATATATTAAAAAATCTCTGCTGGGTTCCAATTTAAGGTTTAATAATCCTTATGGCTGTGAAGCCCACAAAGGAGGACTTTCCCACAAATCCTCCTCAATTTCCTTTCATTTCCAGGAAAATATTTGGCACAACACACGGGAAGAACTTCATAGCAGTGCAAAATCTGGATTTCTCTCCAGCCATAATCCAGTAAGATGATGTACTGCTTTGATTCCTGGAAGAACAGGCTGCAAAAGTCCTGAGATAGCCCCCAATGAAGTATCTCCCACATTTCCATCCCAAGAAGCTTGCTAATCCCGCTTTATTTTTATCTGGGAAACCTCAGCAAAGATAATCCCTTAAAACAGCTGCTCTCACCAATTCTTGGAACCTACAGCAGGAGGAGAGAAATGTCTTTATAATTTGCTTGTGTTTTCCTTCCAGCTTCCTGGAATTCTTATTGCAAATAATTGCTGGATGAAGTCCAAGCAGTGGGGATAAAAACCAATAATGATTTAATGGATTACTTTAAAAAAAAAAAAAACTCAAGATTTTAAATTGTTTCTTAAAATGGGAAGAAAGTATTATTTTGTTGCCTTAACAATGAAGATGTTGAAAACTTGGAGGAGTAACTTCTAGTTGCATTCAGTGGTGGGTTTCAAAATTTTTTACTACCGGTTCTGTGGGCGTGGCTTGGTGAGCGTGGCGTGGCTTGGTGGGTGTGGCAGGGGAAGGATACTGTAAAATCTCCATTCCCTCCCCAATCCAGGGGAAGGTTACTGCAAAATCCCCATTTCCTCCCGATCAGCTGGGACTTGGGAGGCAGAGAATAGATGGTGGCGGGGCCAGTCAGAATTTTTACTACTGGTTCTCCAAACTACTCAAAATTTCCGCTACCGGTTCCCCAGAACTGGTCAGAACCTGCTGAAACCCATCTCTGGTTGCGTTCTATATTGTAGGAGAAGGGATGGCACAATCTGGGGAGAAGTGGAAAGGGAGAGCAGCCTAGAATCTCTATGTAGCCACAAGACAACTAAACCCACCCCCCACCCAGGTCCTGTTGAACCTGATCTAACTCTAAGCAGGTGCCGACTGTGCAAAAAATAATAATCTTAGAATAGAATAACAGAGTTGGAAGAGACTTTGCCGTGCCCCATTTTGGGTCTAGTAGACCTCCCTGCAGCCCCCTGGGAGCAAACACAGGTGCAGGGGGGCCACGACACCCCCTCTTTGCACCCTGTTTTGGGCCTAGTAGACCTCCCTGCAGCCCCCTGGGGCAAAAACGAGCCACTGGGAGGGCACCTTACCCACCCACGCTCATTTTGGGCCTAGTAGGACTCCCTGCAGCCTCCTGGGAGCAAAAACAGGGCACATGGGGACTTTTGGAAGAGGCGGATTGGAGAGGGGCAGGGCCAGTCAGCAATTTAACAACTGGTTTGGCCGAAGTGGTGCGAACCGGTTGAATCCCACCATGCCTATACCACTTCAGACAAATGGTTGTCCAATCTCTTCTTAAAAATTTCCAGTGATGGAGCATTCACAACTGTTGAAGCTCCCACTCTTATCATATATCGGACAGTGGGATGGGTGATATATACAGGTGGTCTTTGACTTACAATTGTTCATTTAGTGACCAGTCAAAGTTACAATGGCTCTGAAAAAAAGTGACTTGTGACTATTTTTTCACACTTATGACCATTGCAACATTCACATGGTCAAGATTCAGCTTGACACCTGACTCATATTTATGATGGTTGCAAGGTCCCTGGGTCATGTGATCCCCTTTTGAGATCTTCTGGCAAGCAAAGTCAATGGGGAAACCAGATTCACTTAACAACTGTATTACTAACTTATCAACTGTGGTGATACACTTAACAGCTGTGGCAAGGAAGTCATAAAAGGGGGCAAAACTCATTTAACAAATGTCTCACTGAGCCACAGAAATTTTGGGCTCAGTTATGGAAATAAGTTGAGGAGTATTTGTATTTTATTTTATTTTTCTGCAGACTTGTCTATATGGTTTGCTAATAGTTGACACCAACTTGATGAGACCTAATTAGTCAATCAATCACTCTGAAACGTTGACAAAAATAGTCTTATTTAATTTATTGAAATTGTTTACACATTAAAAAAGTGGATGAAAATGCATGGGCTTGTTTTGTATTAGAATAATAATTGTCTATTTTTTATTGTTTATTAAGAAAAACTGGCTAGAACAAACAAGATAATGAGTCCAGTTTAAAAGTGGGTAATGGATGTTTTCCTAGCACTTCATGTTAATATATATATATATATATATTCCCAGCAATTAATGGAACTGGAGCTGTTTCAGCCCTTAACAACTTGACAACTACGCAATCTGCTTTTTTGGCACAAAGTTTATTATCTCATTTTTTTGGGGGGGGGAGTCAAAATTAATCTGCCAAAATTCTGACTAAATAATTGCTTCATATGGCACACAGTTTCTAAAAATAAAATTAGTACCTCTAAATTCTGCAGAATATGCATTCAGATTATACCAAACAATAAGCGTGTGCCAGGTGTGTGTGTGTCTGTGTGTCTGTATACACACAAACACACATATATATACACAAACACACTTACACAAACATATATATCCAGTTCGTATATATATAAAGTACACACACACACACACACATCCTGTTTTCCCAAAAATAAGACCCAACCAGAAAATAAGTCCTAGCATGATTTTTCGGGATGCTCGTAATATAAGCCCAACCCCCAAATAAACCCCCGTTAAGATATAAGACCTGTTCTTATTTGCGGGGAAACATGGGTATGTGTGTGTGTGTACACACACACAAACACACATGTGTAAAAGTATATATTACACACAGTAAAATTCCTGATTTGTCAGTCATCATTATTATTCAAACTATCTTCCCGACTAGTGATTTAGCATATTGAATGGAAGAGACCTCGGAGGTCTTCTATCCCAACCCCTTGCTCAAGACCCACGATCTTATACCATCCCAGTTAAATGGTTGTCCACTCTATTTTTGAAAACCTCCAGTGATGGAGCACCTACAAATCCTGGAGCCAAGCTGTTCCATTGGTTGATTATTCTCACTGACAGAAAATTTCTCCTTACTTCTAGGTTGTCTCTCTCCTTGATTAGCTTCCATCCATTCCTTCTTGTCCTGCCTTCAGGTCAGTATGGGTTGTCCCCAGTTCGTACCGGTTCGCAAGAACCGGTAATAAAACCCGGTGGGAGGCCCTGCCCACCGCTCCGGATGTCATCATCGGCGATTTGCGCATGCGCAGAAGGGATCCCGTTGCGAACCGGTAGTAAAGGTAAGTAGAACCCACCTCTGCTTCAGGTGCTTTGGAGAACAAGCTAATCTCCTCAAGTATTAGAAGACAGTTATCATGTGTGTCCTCCCCCAATCCTTCTCTTTCATATACTAGACATACCTTGATCCACCCTGCTGGAAAGACATCGTACTATTTTGAATTGGATGCAATAAACATTACATTGCAATACAATATTAGTACTTATAATTCTAATTAGGCTGAGAAGAACGTCAAAGAGTGGTCCACACAACAGAATAACAGAGTTGAAAGGGACCTTGGTCCAACTGGTTATGGAAGTGTGGCTGCGGATCTCAAAAGGATAATACAAATCCATTTTTATTGGAAGACCTAGAGTTTTCTCTCTCTCTTTTTTTCTCTTGTCACTTAAAAGGAGCAACAAAGATGATAAGTGGCTTAGAGCAGGGGTCTCCAACCTTGGCAACTTTAAGACTTGTGGAGTTCAACTCCCAAAGCTGGCTGAGGAATTCTGGGAGTTGAAGTCCACAAGTCTTAAAGTTGCCAAGGTTGGACACCCCTGGCTTAGAGACTCAAGAATGTTATATTTGAAATGACTGGGTATGTTTAGTCTAGAGATAACCAAGATAACACGCTGGCAGTCTCTCAACGTTTGAAGGACTGTCGTAGGGACCAAGGTGTGGATTTATTCTTCCTAGTGTCTGGGGATGGGATGAAAACCACCAGGATAAGCCTTTTAAAGAAAGAGAACCCAAACTGAAGCATTTCCTTGCCATGAAAGCTAATAAGCAATGCAACAGCCTGCTCCATCACTTCATTTATCTGGATTAGTTTAGACATTTCTATCTTGGGCTGGACTTGGATTCAGAAAAAAACTCCTAATGGGAAGGTTTCACATTACTCACTACGGAGGAAAGGTTGGTGAAATTGAAGATCTGGCTGAGATGGATAAATGATCATGGTTGTTGCACAGTCAGCCAGATGTCAAAACTGGATTTGATATTTTTTTCTGCCTATCGTATCCTTCCCAAGGAGAATAGAATAGAATAGAATAGAATAGAATAGAATAGAATAGAATAGAATAGAATAGAATAGAATAGAATAGAATAGAATAGAATAGAATAACAGAGTTGGAAGGGACTTTGGAGGTCTTCTAGTCCAACCCCCTGCTTAGGCAGGAAACCCTACACCACTTCAGACAAATGGTTATCCAACCTCTTCTTGAAAACTTCCAGTGTTGGAGCATTCACAACTTCTGGAGGGAAGTTATTCCACTGGTTAATTGTTCTCATTGTCAGGAAATTTCTCCTTAGTTCTAGGTTTCTTTTCTGCTTGATGAGTTTCCACCCATTGCTTCTTGTCCTGCCCTCAGGTGCTTTGGAGAATAGCTTGACTCCCTCTTCTTTGGGGCAGCCGCTGATATATTGGAAGACTGCTATCATGTCTCCTCTAGTCCTTCTTTTCATCAAACTAGACCTACCCAGTTCCTGCAACCGTTCTTCATATGTTTTAGCCTCCAGTCCCCTAATCACCTTTGTTACTCTTCTCTGCACTCTTGCATTCCCTGGTAACTGTAGGAAGTTACCAGGGAATGAGTGACCCATGAACAGAGTCTCCTGATCTGTCAACCAGCCCCCACTCTCCAAACAGCTAAGAGGTACTGGTGGACATAATGGTGAAGAACAAAAGCTTAATTGGCCTATGGAATATCTGGATAGGAAGGTCGGCCCAATGGAGCCGAGGAAGCTTTTCTTTTAAGTGGAACACCACCAGGTCATAAATCTTTGTTTGTGAGCACGCAGCAAGATATTTCCAAGGTCAGATAAAATGGCTCCCTCTGGGTGAGAAACAAATCTTTCAATCAGGCCGTTCCATCACTAGATTTGAAGGTAGAACTACATGTGCGCAAGCTAATTCCTCTCAGAAAAGAATGAATATTATTTGTGCTCCCTCATAGGATGGCATCATTCATGATAATCTGAAATAATTCTCTCTCTCTCTCTCTCTCTCTCTCATACACAGAGAGAGAGAAAGAAAGACAAAGAGAAAGAAAGAGAAAGAGTGAGAAATAGAAAGAGAGAGAAAGAGAAAGAAAGAAAAAGACAAAGACACACACAGAGAGAGAGAGAGAGAGAGAGAGAGAGAGAGAGAGAGAGAGAGAGAGAGAAACAGAGAAAGAGAAAGAGAAAGAAAGAAAATCTGTCTGGGCCAAATTGTTTAATTCGGTTTTATTCTGTTTTTAAATTTTGTATTTATGTATTTTATCGTTTGGCTGTTCACCGCCCTGAGTCCTTCAGGAGTAGGGCGGTATATAAATCAAATAAAGAGAAAGAGAAAGATAAAAGATAAAAAGAGAAAGAAAGAGGAAAAGAGAGAGAAAGAAAGAGGGAAAGAAAGAGAGAGAGAGAGAGAGAGAGAGAGAGAGAGAGAGAGAATAAGAGAAAGGCAGAGACATGGAGATTATGAAAGTCCTGTAAAAACACCCAGAGTCCAGTGTACGTAGGTATATTTTTAAAAAAACCTGATATGAGAGATATTTTGTTTTTCCAATAACCTTACTTTAAAAAAAGACAAGGTGGCTTTGGGAACCCTAATCAGTTTTTCACCGTACACAATTTCCTCTCCATTTTGATTTGGGTCATTAATCATAGTCTCTTGTTGTACAAATTATTCAATTTAAATAATGGCGTTAGGCAACCCGCCCGCCAAATGAGAAAAAGCATTCAAAAGCGACACTGTACCACTTTAACCTGAATTTGCTACAGGTGTGATAATAGCTGGAAAATGCAGCACCTCGGCTGTACAGTTACTCTGCTGATAAAACTCAGCAACATTCAGTACAAATAAAATAAAATAAAATCACCGACTGATAGTTTCGCTCTCTGCCTCCCTCCCTTTTCCCTCCCTCCCTCCTTCTCCACCGCTCCTATTTCCTCATTATAATGTTCTTTCCCTAATTTCAGGTCTAAATTTTAGGGCCATGTTTTGAAGGGAAAAATGTGATTCGCAGTATGTGCGTGGGTGTGCACCTGCACCTGTTAGAAAACAAACCAAACCTTCGTTTTCTCAGAATTGCACAAGTCCAGGGGGGAAAGAGTAATGCTGTTCTTTTGTGGTTTCTAACAGGTGTTAATTCCATTCTCCCCACCCACCCACCCTCCGTGTGCTCCAGATCACATTTCTCTCTTCAGATCCAAAGCGCTGCCCACTGCAGCCCAGGGTTGAGATCTTGTAGAAGCTAGAAACACATTGGTGATCTCTGCAAAATCAATGAATCAACATTCTTGGAATGTCCCAAAGGTGGTGGTTTTTTTTTTTTCTTTCCCAAGTCGCAACTGGACTTTTTGGTCTTTCTTTGAAGACGTTTTGCTTCTCATCAAAGAAGTTTCTTCAGCTTTGACTGGATGGTGGGGAATGGAAGGACCTGGAGGACGGAGAATCTCCGTAGATAAGTTCTTGGACTGTTTCTTCCTTGGAGAATAGAATAGAATGGAATGGAATGGAATGGAATGGAATGGAATGTAGGGTAGGGTAGGGTAGAATGCAGAAAAAATACAGAATAGAATAGAATGCAGAAAAAATACAGAATAGAATAGAATGCAGAAAACTGCAGAATAGAATTAGAATAGAATGGAATGGAATGGAATGGAATAGAATAGAATAGAATAGAATAGAATAGAATAGAATAGAATAGAATAGAATAGAATAGAATAGAATAGAATAGAATAGAAAGTAGGATAGGGTAGGGTAGGGTAGGGTAGGATAGGGTAGGATAGGGTAGGAAAGGATAGGATAGAATGCAGAAAAAATACCGAACAGAATAGAATAGAATAGAATGGAATGGAATGGAATGGAATGGAATGGAATGGAATGGAATGGAATGGAACGGAACGGAACGGAACGGAACGGAATGTAGGGTAGGGTAGGGTAGGGTAGGATAGGATAGGATAGGATAGGATAGGATAGGATAGAATGCAGAAAAAATACAGAATAGAATAGAATGCAGAAAAATGCAGAATAGAATTAATGGAATGGAATGGAATGGAATGGAATGGAATGGAATAGAATAGAATAGAATAGAATAGAATAGAATAGAATAGAATAGAATAGAATAGAATAGAATAGAATAGAATGTAGGGTAGGGTAGGGTAGGGTAGGGTAGGGTAGGGTAGGGTAGAATAGGATAGGAAAGGATAGGATAGAATGCAGAAAAAATACAGAACAGAACAGAACAGAACAGAACAGAATAGAATAGAATAGAATAGAATAGAATAGAATAGAATAGAATAGAATGTAGGTAGGGTAGGGTAGGGTAGGGTAGGGTAGGGTAGGGTAGGGTAGGATAGGATCGGATAGGATAGGATACGACAGGATAGGATAGGATAGGATAGGATAGGATAGAATGCAGAAAAAATACAGAATAAAATAGAATGCAGAAAACTGCAGAATAGAATTAGTATCTCCGTAGATAAGTTCTTGGACTGTTTCTTCCTTGGAGAATAGAATGGAATGGAATGGAATGGAATGGAATGGAATGGAATGGAATGGAATGGAATGGAATGGAATGTAGGGTAGGGTAGAATGCAGAAAAAATACAGAATAGAATAGAATAGAATGCAGAAAAAATACAGAATAGAATAGAATAGAATGCAGAAAACTGCAGAATAGAATTAGAATAGAATAGAATAGAATAGAATAGAATAGAATAGAATAGAATAGAATAGAATAGAATAGAATAGAATAGAATAGAATAGAACAGAACAGAACAGAACAGAACAGAACAGACCTTGGAAGTTGTTTAGTCCAGCCCTCTGCTGAAGCAGGAGAACCTATACCACTTCAGATAAGTGACTGTCTAAACCAGGGGTGTGAAACTCGATTTCATTGAGGGCCGCATCTTGGTTGTCTTTGTCCTCAAAACACAACTTGGGGGGGAGAACATGGCCATGGTGGGCGTGACATGGGACTCATGTCGGGGGCCCCCGTGATGGCCAAGTGCTAAGGCAGGACTTCCCTGAGACATTCCCTCACTCTCATAATAATCTTCTTCCTTCCTTCCTTCCTTCCTTCCTTCCTTCCTTCCTTCCTTCCTTCCTTCCTTCCTTCCTTCCTTCCTCCCTCCCTCCCTCCCCCCTTTTTCCTCCTTTCTTCTTCCTTCCCCTCTTTCCTTATTTTTCCTTCCTTGCTCTCTTCCTACCTTTCCTTCTTTTCTTTTGTCTTTCCTCTTTTCCTTTCTCCTTTCAAATGCAGAAGGGGAAACATTTCTCCTTTTCTTTTGTTTTTTAAAATTTGTTTTGATAGTCCTTTTCCAGCGAAAACGTAACAAAGGGTGATCACATGACCTCAGGGCACTGCAACCATCGTAAATAACGTCCAATGGTCACTGAACAAACTGTTGTTAAGTCGAGGAGTACTTGTAGTCTCTTTAACAAGCTTCCATTGGAGGGGAGGGTGGAGTATTTCGGTTTGAAATTGTACCTTACCAGAACATTAGGGGGAACTGGTGCACTGGTAGCTTTTCCCAAAAAAAAACCAAAAACCCACAGCCTTCTTCTCATTTCAGTGGAGCCTGCCAGGGAGAATAGGTCCACCATCACTCGTCCATTGGCGAAAAAATATTGGGCAAAGATAAAAGAGTGGTTGGAGGCGGGGTGGATTCCACTTACCTTTACTATCGATTCGCAGTGGGAGCGCGCATGCACACTTCTGCTCGTGCGCAGATCATCTGTGATGATGTCGTGGTGGGTAGGCAGAGCCTCCCGCCAGTTTTACTACCGGTTCTATAGAACCGGACCGAACCAGGAGCAACCCACCACTGATTGGAGGAGATAATAGTGCAACAAATAGACCTAAAACCAGAACTATTTTTATTAGGCCTACTAACGGGGAAATACAATAAAATAATTCAATATTTAATGTTACATAACATTAATATAACGGCGGCTAGAATTACGTATGTACAAAATTGGAAAAAACGGAAGTATACCTACAGAGGAAACGGTAATAAAGAAAATATTAGAATGTGCCGAAATGGATAGGTTAACGATGGAAATTAAAGACAAAGGAGAAACAGAGTATGACTTAATATGGGACCTATGGTACAATTGATATTTAATGTGCAGTAGGCATGTATATAAAATGTATTGATTATATGAATATGTAACAAACAAAATGTATATGTTTCTAGTTGGCTGAAAGACAAATTGGATATTACTAAAAATGGCGGTATTGGAAAGCTGCAAAAGTGTAACTAAGATTTAAAGATGTAAACGTTGAATAAAAACAATTTTAAAAAAATAAATAAAGACAAAGGAGAAACAGAGTATGACTTAATATGGTACAGTTGGCTAGATAATAGATGCAAAGGTTAGAAAATTAATGATGAAAGACGATCGACAAACTAGAAACAAATACAGGTATAAAGCTATATAGAAGAATACGCATTTTTTTAAAAAAAATTGATTTATATGCTGCCCTTCTCCGGAGACTCAGGGCGGCTTACAATGCGCTAAGCAATAGCCTTCATCCTTTTGTATATTTATTTATACAAAGTCAGCTTATTGCCCCCACAACTGGGTCCTCAATTTACCCACCTTAGAAAGGATGGAAGGCTGAGTCAACCTTGAGCCTTGGCGAGATTGGAACCTGCAGTAATTGCAGGCAGCTGTTCTTAATAACAGGGTGCTTTAGACCACTGTACTACCAAGGCTCTGTATTGCAAGCAATATTATTATTAGACTGTACATAACTACAAATGAAAATATATAGAGTGATAAATGTATAGAGAATTATGTTACAACTATGGAAACAATAGATATAAGTAGGTTATATAATATCAAGTTTCTTTTTTTTTTTTTGCCTACGGACTGTACTGTATGAATAACAGAAAAATGGTCGTAATTAGGATGTATAACCATCGTGTATATTTAAAAAGCTGCTGATACAACCAGTATATCGCTGTTGCAAAATTGAAATTGTGATGTAAAATGAAAGGAAATGTACAATAAAAATATTTTTTTAAAAAAGAGAGAGAGAATAGGTCCGCCATCAAAAGGGTCATGTACAATCCAGCAGTTTTGTGGAGAGAGATCCACAAACGGAGAGAGATCCACAAAAGGAGAGAAATTGGTGCAAAGGAAGGTGGGAGGTAGCAGATGGAATACACTCAAGAAAGCCCGTAGCCCATCCTAATGAGATTATTATTGCAGAGAAAGGAAACGGTGCAATGAGAGAAGGGAGACATTTTCTGCTAACCCAGTAAATCTCCAGCAGAAGCCTGGCACTTAATTTTTATTACCGGCTGCACCAGATAGTTGGAGAAATATGCTCTCTTTTATTACGAATTTGGGAAAGCGGGAAGAGAAAAAAAAAAAGGGTGTGTGGAATGATCACGGAAGGCTGCCACGGTTGTGAGTTCAAATTCACAGTTTACCAGCCCTGGTCTTCTGACCAAACTGAAAAGACACCCGATAAACATTGCTCTCTAAATTAGTGGTGGGTTTCAAAAATTTTTACTATTGGTTCTGTGGGTGTGGCTTGGTGGGCGTGGCAGGGGAAGGATACTGTAAAATCTCCATTCCCACCCCACTCTGGGGGAAGGTTACTGCAAAATCCCCATTTCCTCCCAATCAGCTGGGACTTGGGAGGCAGAGAATAGATGGGGGCGGAGCCAGCCAGAATTTTTACTACCGGTTCTCCGAACTACTCAAAATTTCCGCTACCGTTTCTCCAGAACTGGTCAGAACCTGCTGAAACCCACCTCTGCTCTAAATGCTAAAGAAAGAGGGAGAACCCAAATCCTTGCAGATATTGAAGGTGTCCTCTGCAGCCTTTTAAAACAACCAAGTCAGTGTAGGGATTTTCTTCTCCGCTGGAATTCTTAGAGGCACAAAAAGGATGCCACAAGGTTCTGTAAATTAACTGCTGAAATCCAATTTTTTTTTTTAAAAAAAAAAATAAACATCAAAAGAATAAAATGCTAAACCAAATTTAAAAACCTAGAATAACATAGAGTGGACATGAACACTTATGATAAACTGTAAACGGAAGTTAAGTCACCATGAAAATGAGATGTTTGCAAAAAGCTTCTGGAATGACCAGTAGAGATAAAATCAGAAAAGAAATAGCTAGATCCATTCTCCAAAGAAGGGGGTGTTTTTAAGATGAAAGCTGATCTAAATAGCAGCGTAAGTGCAGAGGGCTAGCATATAAACCCAGATTTCACTTGTTTCTGCCCCATGGAAAGACCTGCAAAGATGAGTGGAACCGAATTCAAGCATATAAAAGCATGCGTGTAGAGAAAGATTCTCTCAAAACTTGGCTAATATTCTCTGGATATGACTTCATGATACACCTGTCACACAGTGGTTGATGTTCATTCTAAAGGAAGGAAGACGTGGTTGGGACTCACCCAAAGAGAGTATGATGGATAGAGAGCCACAAGGTTGTCTGTGAAGGACACCCATGAGTTTGTCCATGAAGGACATACGTGAGATTGTCTGTAATGGATCTCCATGAGATTGTCTGTAATGGACTTCCATAAGATTGTCTGTGAAGGACCTCCTTGAGGTTGTCTGTGAAGGACCTCCATGAGTTGTCCATGAAATCCCTTAGGACAGTGATGGCTAACCTTTTTGCCGTCGTGTGCCAAAAGTGGGGGGAGCACAGGGAGGTCGCCCACGTGCATGCCCACACCCATAATTCAATGCGCCCACCACCATGCATGCCCCCCCCTTTTAGCACGTGATGGCACGGTGGGCCCAGTAGGTCTGTTTTTTACCCTCCCCAAGCTCCAGAGGCTTTCTAGGAGCCTGGGGAGGGCGAAAACGGCCTTCTCCCCACCCCGAGGCCCTCCGGAGGCCAGAAACAGCCCATTTCCCAACTTCTGGTGGGACCAGAAGGCCCAAAAATCAGCTGGCCAGCGCATGCATGCATGCTGGAGCTGAGCTACAGCAATGCTTGTGTGCCCACTGATATGGCTTGGTGTGCCACCTGTGGCACCCATGCCATAGGTTCGCCATCACGGCCTTAGGAGTTACTTTTTCATGCTAGCTCTTTCCCAGCATCTCATGCTTTAGATATGTCATGATATCATCTCAGAATGTACGAATATTCTCTGGCACAAGGCCTCGTTAGTGAAGGGAGGGCGTTTTATCAGGTTCGCCTTATTCGCCAGTTGCGTCCCTTTCTGGATCGGGATTCGTTAAATACGGTCACTCATGCCCTCGTCACTTCCCGCCTGGACTACTGCAATACTCTCTACATGGGGCTCCCCTTGAGCACCCGGAGGCTCCAGCTGGTCCAGAATGCGGCCGCGCAGGTGGTTATGGGAGCGATGGGATGCTCCCATATGACCCCCATCCTGCACGAGCTGCACTGGCTCCCGGTGGTCTTCCAGGTGCGCTTCAAGGTTTTGGTTACCACCTTTAGAGCACTCCAAGATTCAAACTTATTTTGGGGGAAACACGGCAGAATACAAAATATGAAACATTCCTCTCGTCTAGACTGGCTTGTTGGCTATTCCCTATCAAGTACAAACAGGTCTGCATTTTTATTCTCAACTCACCTGTTCACATCGCTAGCTGATTTACAAGTAGATCTGAACCACAAATCTTAAGTGCGAGAAGCAAGCAAGCAAGCAAGCAAGCAAGCAGAGAAATAACACCTGAAAAGAAAACTAGATGAAACATTTAAGGAGGGGCGATTTTCCACTGTGCATCTCCCTTCTTTGAAAAATATTCAGACAGGAGAATAGTGCAATCTGGATCAGTATTTTTAGCAAGATTTGGGGAAAGTCTCGTTCTTCTGTTTGGAGATGTGTCACACAGATGTACCACAGCAATTTGTTTTTGAAGCTACCCTGTTGCTCCTGCCATTTATGGTAGCAAAATCAAAAGGGGTCTGATCTCACCTTTTTCCATTAACAAATTCCAATGCCATTTTAATATATTTCTAATTATTATTTAATTAAAATTTGTCAGAAAATGCACTGCCAGACTCCTTAAATTTATCAGATTAAGGGATCTCCTGCTATGCTGTTTATATGGTACATCCCTGCCATCTACTGGTAAATTGCGATATTGTACAAAAGTGAAAATACTGCTGTCTACTGTAAGAAGGGAATGGGAATAGAATAGAATAGAATAGAATAGAATAGAATAGAATAGAATAGAATAGAATAGAACAGAATAGAATAGAATAGAATAGAATAGAATAGAATAGAATACCCAGTTCCTTCCTTCCTTGCTTCCCTCCCTCCCTTTCTTTTTTCTCTTTCTTTCTTTCTCTCTCTCTCTCTCTCCCTTCCTTCCCTCCTCTTCCTGCTCCTTTTCCTTCTGTCCTTCCTTCCTTCTTTCCTTCCTTCCTTCCTTACCTCCCTCCCTCCCTCTTTCTTTCTTTCTTTCTCTTTCTTTCTCTCTCTCTCTCCCTTGCTTCCTTCCTCTTCCTGCTCCTTTTCCTTCTGTCCTTCCTTCCTTTCTTTCTTTCTTCCTTCTTTCCTTCCTTCCTTCCTTCTTTCCCTCCTTCCTTCCCTCCCTCCCTCTTTCTTTCTTTCTTTCTTTCTTTCTTTCTTTCTTTCTTTCTTTCTTTCTTTCTTTCTTTCTTTCTTTCTTTCTTTCTTTCTCTTTCTCTCTCTCTCCTTTCCTCCCTCCCTCCCTTCCTTCCTTCCTCCTCCTCCTTTTCCTTCCTTCCCTCCCTCCCTCCCTCCCTCGGTCCATCTGTCTGTGTGTCTATCTTTCTTTGCCATGCCCCCCTCCCCCCAATTTCTCCTTGAGAAACATTATTTTACTACTGAGGGAAGTATTGGATTACTTGAAAATAATGTGCTTTAGGGGAAAAAAGCCATTTTGGGGAGTTGCAAGTGGTAAAACACGGAGACCCAAAAAGTCACTCTTTGCATCGCTCTAAAAGAAGCTCTTCTGAAACGAAGCAGCGACGGAGTCAGGCCGACAACTTTGGCTGCGGATCAAGACTGGTGTCCAGCCTGGAACTTTTTTCCTTCTGGAGGTTGATTTCTCTTTTAAGGAGCCTGCAGGAGGAGCCAAGATCTGGGGAAAGAAAGCAGAGTAGACTTTGTCCTCGGCCCTTCCATAATAGCCTGTGAGCCTGTGTGGCTGTTTGCAAGAAGCCTGGAAAAAATTAGCCAAATCGACAGCTCTGGAAAGAATGTGGACCAGTTTGAGAACAAGCATCGAACCCACCTACCGAAGGGACAGAGGCTGTGGGCCCCGGATCCGATTCTGGGTGCTGGCAGTGGGAATAGCTGTCATCTTGTTTCTTCTGGGATTTTTAATCGGTAGGACTGAGGCTGCACAATATTGTCGTTCTCCCGCTCCCGATGAGAAAAGGACTTGTAGAAAAACCATTCTCTCTCTCCCTCCCTCCCCCCTCTCTCCCCCTCCCTCTCTCCCTCCCTCTCTCTCTCTCATCTGTCACTCATTACGGAAAGGGAAATTGCATTCACGTGCTTGGGAAATGTTTCCACAGCTTGTTAGGAGTGGGTTGGAAAGGATCCAAATTACTTTCAGTTTCTCTGAAAGACAGAAGTATTCGTGTTTAGGAAATGACAGTATTTGGGAAAGTTTGGGAATCCTTTGTGCAATCATTAATGATCCTGGTGGATAACATTTTTTTTTCTTTTAAGCCAAATTAAGAAAGAAAGAGAGAGGGTGGGGGAGCGGAGAAAGAAGGAAAGAAAGAAAGATCATAGATCAGGCTGCTGAAGCATTATAGGGAGACTTCGACTTAAGATCAGAACTGGGAGCAGAATTCTTGACGCTAAGGATGTCAGTTGTTAAATGAGTCACGCCTGGTTTTTATGACCATTTTTTTGGGCTTCGGCTGTAGCTGTTAAGTAACTCATGCAGTCGTTATGCAAATCCAGCTTCCCCCTTGACTTTGCTTGTCTGAAACAGCCCTGGGAATTGTTATAATGACAGTCACACAACTCCATTGTGCAGCAAACATCGTAAAGGGGTTGCCAAATGCTTAAATTTTGATAGAGTTACTCTTTGGATGCTGCCACGGTCGTAAGTGGGAGGGACATTTATAAGTCAGCTTTTAAAGTGCCGTTATAACTTTGTAGGGTCACTAAATGAAGGGTTGTAAATGGAGGATGACGTGTATTCTACAATTAAATCAATGAAACTCTTTCAAACTAGTTTGCAGCCAGTATAATAACCCCAAATCAAAAAGACTGTGTTATCTTTAGGGGAGATGGGCAGCATAGAAATTTAATAAATACAAATTAATGAATGGAAAGAAGGAAGGAAGGAAGAAAAGAAAGAGAAAGAGAGAGAGAAAGAAAGAAAGAAAGAAAGAAAGAAAGAAAGAAAGAAAGAAAGAAAGAAAGAAAGAAAGAACAATTAATGCAGAAATATATAGGAACTAGACAAAGAATTACCAAAAATTATACAGTGTCTAGGCTGCTATCTATACTTATTTTGGCTGTTTGTATTGTTTTTTTTACTGTTTTAAAATGTCTTATTTGTAATTTTTTTTTTTTTTAATCGTTAGTCACCCAGAGTGCCCTGGAAATAGCAAAGGACCGGCCCACAGTTCTCTGCCAGCGAAAATGGAGCTCAGTTTTGCTGGCAGAGGGCTAGCAAAAGAAACTAAAAACAAAACAAAAGGAGAAATGTTTCCCCTTTTGCATTTGAGCAGGCAAGAAGGGACAGGAAAGGGGAAAAGGAAAGAGGAAAGACAAAGAAAAAGAAGGGAAAATGGGAAGAGAGCAAGGATGGAAAAAGAAGGAAAGAGGGAAAGGAAGAAGAAAGAAGAATGAAGAGGGAGGGAAAAAGAGGAAAAGGAAGGAAGGAAGGGTGGAAGGAAGGAAGGAAGGATGGAAGGAAGGAAGGAAAGAAGGGTGGAAGGAAGGAAGGAAGGAAGGAAGGAAGGAAGGAAGGAGATTATAATGAGAGTGAGGGAGGGTCTGAGGGAATTTGTGTTAGCACTTGGCCAACACAAATTCGAGCCTGAGTGGCGTAGGAGGCTAATGCCTCCTAAGGCAGCATTTAACATCCAGCTGCCTGCAATTACTGCGAGTTCAATTCTCACCAGGCTCAAGGTCGACTCAGCCTTCCATCCTTTCTAAGGTGGGTAAATTGAGGACCCAGTTTGTGGGGGCAATAAGCTGACTTTGTATAAATATACAAAAGTATGAAGGCTATTGCTTAACGCACTGTAAGCTGCCCTGAGTCTCCGGAGAAGGGCGGCATATAAATCAAATTAAAAAACAAAACAAAAACACAGATGCCCCCAACATGAATGACGTCAAGCTGGCCACGCCCCCTGGCCACGCCCCCCCCGGCCACGCAATGAATTCTAGTTTGACACCGCTGGCTTAGTCTGTTGTGTACAATCATACCAATTGATTATAGGTAGTCCTTGACTTACAACATTTTGTTTTAGCCCTCAAAGTTACAGCGGCACTGAAAAAAATGTAACTTTTGACCATTTTTCACGTTTACAACCCTTGCAGCAACAACGGTCGCATGATCCAAATTCAGACGCTTGGCAACTGACTCATATTTATGACGGTTGCAGTGTCTCGGGGTCATGCCATCACTTTTGGCGGCCTTCTGGCAAGCAAAGTCAACGGAGAAAACAGATTCACTTAAGATCCAGGTTATTAACTTAAGAACTGCACTGATTCACCGAACAACTGTAGTAAGAAAAGTCATAAAATAAGGCAACGCTCATTTAACCGTGTCACTTAGCAACAGAAATTTGAGGCTCAATGGTAGTCCTAATTTGAGGACTAGCTGTACTGCAGTTTATGGTTCATGAAAAAAGTGAAGGGTGTGAGCTAATTCCACCCCCAGATTAATTGCGTTAACGCAACTGGGGTACCTTTGGTAGTGAGGAGGTGACCCTTGTCTGAAGAATTGCAAAATTTGGGGCATGTGAAAATTTACCTCTTGGCTTTTCATGTCATAAGAAATCGGTTTGATCTTACTTTTCAGGTTGGCTGGCGAATAAACATGCCCATCAGTTGCCGAGGACAGATGTCCACGAGAAGATGATGGAGGCCTTCATGAAGGAAATGAAAGCAGAAAGCATCAAGCAATTTCTTTAGTAAGCTAAATGGGGACCATATGGCAGCCTTTGCAAAGGTTTTGGAAATAGATAGCAATGAGATAGAGAAATAGCTATTTTTATATATAAGAGAGACTCAGGGCGGCTTACAATGCGTTAAGCAATAGCCTTCATATTTTTGTATATTTTATACAAAGTCAGCTTATTGCCCCCACAAACCGGGTCCTCATTTTACCCACCTTAGAAAGGATGGAAGGCTGAGTCGACCTTGAGCCTGGTGAGAATTGAACTCGCAGTAATTGCAGGCAGCTGGATGTTAAATGCTGACTTAGTAGGAGGCATTAGCCTCCTACGCCACTCAGGCTCTTAACGTACACAAACAAACAAACACACACAAACACACACAGTAGCACACATCTTCCTCAGCTTTGTACTGGGATGATAGGAGCCTCTAGATTTAAAACACATCTGGAAGGGAGCAAGCTGGAAACCAATGTATGAGACTTAATTTCCCAAATTCAGAATTTGATTGTGCAAATTGCTCCATCCCAAGCCCTCCTTCCTTCCTTCCTTCCTTCCTTCCTTCCTTCCTTCCTTCCTTCCTTCCTTCCTTCCTTCCTCCCTCCCTCCCTCCCTCCCTCCCTCCCTCCCTTCCTTCATTTTTTCAGAAAAAATGGGCTAAAAAAAGCCTCAAAAACTGGCCAAAAAAGCCCCAAAAATGGGCCAAAAAAGCCTTGAAAATGGGATTTAAAAATCCTCAAAAATCGACTGAAAAAGCCCCAAAAATGGGCCACAAAAAGTCTCAAATACGGGCTGAAAAAAGCCTCAAAATCAGACCAAAAAAAGCAGGTGGCATGCAGTGCTCTCTCTGTGGGCATGCGAGCTGTTGCCCCAGTTCAGCTCAGCCACACATGTGTGCACCTTTCGCCAACCAGCTGGTCATTGGGTCTCTGCCCTGGTGGGGTGTGTGCAGGGGGCCACGCATGCATGTGTGGGGGTGGGGCATGCATGCATGCATGGGGGCGCCTGCAGGGTCCACACACGCATGCGTGGGGGGTGGGCGCAGGGGGCAGCCTGCATGCACGGGGGCAGGATGCATGCACAAGGGCTGTGTGCACATTGCATTTTGGGGGTTCGGGCACACGCACGCATTCACACATGCACATGTGCACTTTGGGCACTCGGTCCGGAAAAGGTTAGCCATCACTGGTCTACGCAAATATAAAGAAAAGTTTGTTTTCTACTATCAAGTCAATAACGCCATCTCCTTTCTTCTAGCAATTTCACCCAGCAGCCTCACTTGGCAGGCACACAGGAGAATCTGCACCTAGCTGAACAGATACAAGCGAATTGGAAGGCATTTGGCCTAGACTCGGTCCAACTGGTTCCTTATGATGTTCTGCTTTCCTACCCCAATGAGACGAGTCCTAATTATATCTCACTCATCGATGAGCGTGGCCAAGAGGTAAAGGAGAAGAGGTGGATTATGTATACAGATGTTCTGATTTAGGCTCCCTTAACAAGCAGGAGGCAGAAATAACTGGCAAAACCTCTTTTATTTACACGACTGTGAATTACGTTCATTCACAGTCAACAAGGTTTGTCCAAACAGTTTTTCAAAGGAATATTTCTCAACACACCTTATCTCGTTTGGCAAGCTGCCACGTAATTTGTTTCCAACCGCAGTACAAGGCCAAACTTGGAACAGAGTCTCTCTGAGTCACGGAATGAATAAATGGTTTCCTGCAAAAGCCCACTCCCTGTTTGCTCCTCTTTTATTTCCTATAGGAGGGGTCAATTATCTCTATGTTGTGGTTTTACTCCCGAGTCGACCCTGCTTTCTTAATTGTTCTTGTCTTCTGGCAGCTCTGTGCATAAGCACACCGGGAATGGGCTCCAGCTCTTCCTCTGCCTTGCTGCTGTCTAGCTCCCGCTCTGCCTCCGACACAGAGCCCTTGTCTGAGCTTTCCCCAGCCCCCAGGACTGGTCCAAGTTCCTCCCCAACCTCTTCACTGTCTGACTCTGCTGCTGGTTCTGCCGGCCACCGGTGGGCCACAACAACAGAGTAGATTTCACAACCTCATACACTAGGCCAGGAGTGTCAAACTCAATTTAATTGATGGCCGCATCAGAGTTGTGGTTGATTTGGGGGGGGGGGCAGGCGTGGTCGACTGGGTGGGCATGGCCAACTGAGTGCCATTCCCCAAACTGCGGGCATGTTTCCTCTTTGTGTTGGGTAGACCGGGCTGAAGCCACGCGGGCCTGATGTTTCCGCTTTGCACTCGGTAGACCAGACTGAAGCGACATGGGCCAGCCCCTTACACTTTCCAGGACAGCCCTGCGGGTCAGATCCAACCACATTGCAGGCTGTGTCTGGCCTGTGGGCCTTGTGTTTGACACCCCTGCGCTAAGCTAACATGGAGTTGTATAGAGCAGAGGTCCCCAACCCCCGATAGGTGGACCAGTACTGGGCCACGGCATGCCAGAAACCAGGCTGTGCAAACAAGTGAAGCCCCATTTGCAGGAAGCAGGCAGCACATGAAGCCACGCCCCCTCCAGTCCACAGAAAACCTGTTGTGGCCCATACGTGGCCTGTGCAGCTAGTAGCTGATTCAGACAGCGAGGAGGCTGGTGTGGTGTTGCGCCAGCAGCCTGTGCAGCTGGCACTTGAGTTGGACAATGAGGAGGCTGGAGAAGATGTGGTGCCAGAGGCGGGGATTCAACCAGGGCCTTCAGAACCTCCAGAAGCTCCCTTAAGTGAAGAGGACGAAGAGGCGGAGCCTCTTCTCGATGCACAGGTGCGCAGAGCTGCCAAAAGGCAGGAGTGGCTCCTCAGGAGGAGGTCTCCTCGAGAGTAAGGCTTGGGGCTAATTGGCCACTCCCTTAGCCTATTTAAGGAGGAATGCCGACTGAAGCAATTTGCAGGGAACAACTTTGTTCATATACCTTTGTGTCTTGTCTAGCTTATCTTATCAGCTTCCTGCAAATTGCTTCTGGGCATTCTGCCAACCATAGTAAGCGTTCAGTTATTATTCTTTGAATTCTTGGCGGCTGTTAATGCAAGTAATTAACAGCTGTTATTGTAAAAGACTGGTTTATTTAGTAAACTAAGGTTTGAACTAAGGTTTGTGTGTACTGCATTCTTTGGAGTCCGTAGCTGGGGCAGAACAAAACCCTTTCTCCACAGAATCAGTCCCTGTTGCCCGAAAGGTTGAGGGTCACTGGTATAGAATGATTCTTTGACCATAATTGGGACTAGGAATTCCATTGCTAAGTGATGTGGACGTTAAATAAGTGATCACATGACCAGACCCAACTTTGCAACTGTTTTTATCTTGGCCGTTGAGCAAACCACCACAGACATTAAGCAAATTATGCAGTTTCTAAGTAAATCATGTGGTCCTTAAATCAATTTGTCTTCCTCCACTTTGCTCATCAGAAGATGGCTGGGAAGGTCTCAACTTATGATCATGTGACTTAAGGATGCTGCAAATATTGTAAATGGGAGCCAGTTGCTAAGTGCCCAAATTACAATCAGGCGACTGTAGGGGTGTTGTGACAATTATAAATGCAAAGACGGGTTGTAAGTAAATTTTTTTCAGCACCATGGTAACTCTGATCTTCAATGAATGGTCATAAATTGAGAACTACCTGTAGTTCAAAATTAATTATGTTGTGCAAATCACTCCATTGCCTTAATGCAGGGTAATGCAGCCGTGCTGGCTGAAGAATTATGGGAGTTGAAGTCCACAAGTCTTAAAATGGTGATGTTTGGAGACCTTTGCCTTAATCGTTACATGAAGCCATCACACAGAGATTATTTGGGCATTGTATGCTAGACAAACACAGCCATTGTTTATAGAGTTTAGTTAAATTGGCTTCAATTTGGTGGACCCTTGGCAAATGCCCCCTTTGTTTCTTAAATGAATTTCCATCCCCTCCCTCAACCCACACCCAAGTTGGATAAATCAGATGTTGCTTTTATGTGCCATTTTCCCCCTCTTGTGGCTTTTTTACTATCTAGATTTTCAACACATCTCTATCTGAGCCTGTTCCTGCAGGATATGAGACTGTTGAAGACATTGTTCCACCCTATAGTGCTTTCTCAGCCCAGGGTGAGCCAGAGGTAAGAATTAAAAGGCATTGTGGCTGCATTTAGATCTGCAAAGTTTTATGTTATATGTCTGTGGAGATTCTCAATCATCCAGACCAGGGGTGAAATGCTCCTGGTTCGGACTGGATCACCCGATCCGGTAGTGATGGCAGCGGGTGGTTCGGAGAACCAGTAGCAAAAATCCCTGCCCACCCCACCCCCATGCCCAGCTGAGCCACGCAATCATCAGAAGCTTTTTTTATATTTTTAAAAACATTTTTTCTGCAACCTCTTCAGCCGAAAAAATGCTTTTAAAAGTAAAAAAAAAAAAGCCTCTGATGATCGCGCGGCTCAGCTGGGATCGTCAGAGGCTTTTAAAAGCATAGGTTGTAGAAAAAATGCTTTTAAAAGCCTCTGACGATCCCAGTTGAGTTGCCTGATCGTCAGAGACTTTTAAAAGCATTTTTTTACACTCTCTTCGGCCGAAGAGGTTGTAGAAAAAATGGTTTTAAAAGGTAAAAAAAAAAAAAGTTGGCCACGCCCACCCAGGCACATTACCCCACCACCACCACCACCAAGCCACGCCCACAGAACCGGTAGTAACAAATTTTACATTTCACCACTGATCCAGACCAGAGGTTGTATTCCGCCGGTTTGGACCGGTTCGGGCAAATTGGTAGCGGTGATTGTGGGTGGGCCCGGGCCCACCCCCGCCCACCTTGGCTCCAAGTCAGGCTATTTAGGCACATTTTCAAGGCTGGGTGCATCCGTGGACAGCGTATGTGCATGTGTGAAACAAGCGTGCACGCTGGGGGCAAATTGGTGGTAAAGGTAAGTGAAACCCAGGCTTGGGATGGAGCTGAATTGGGGCGATGACTCGTGTGCCATCAGAGAGAGTGCTGGGTGCCACCTCTGGCACGTATGCCATAGGTTTGCCATCATGGACTAATAATGTCTCATCCAAGTATTAACCAGGTTCAGCCCTGAGACAGTAAGTGGTCTCTAATTCGAAATTAACCAAACTCAGCACTACTTAGCTTCTGAGTGGCAAATGGATAGAGTTAACAATGTTTTTCTTATTTGCAGTTATTAGAAAGTTTTAAAGCAGACAAAAGGGGTTTGTGGTTTTGAACATTGCAAGACCGAATTTTGAAATGGCATTGTGTTCAAATGATGAATGTGTAATGGCTAAAACGTATAAACTTTTTACTGAAATTTGAAACGGACAAACAAATGAAGGAAAGCATAGCTGAGTGGGTGCACTTTGGAACTTCCCCGCTTCCATCTTTATGTGTCGTTAACACACCTTTTGTATTCCAGGGAGATTTGGTGTATGTGAATTATGGCAGGATAGAGGATTTCCACAGATTAGAGCGAGAGATGGGAATTAATTGTTCCGGGAAAATTGTCATTGTAAGATATGGGAAGATCTTCAGAGGAAATAAGGTAAGAGGTTATGAGGTTTGCTTTTCAGGGGGATGCTTATGAGAAACCGAAAAACGATGAGGGGGTGGGAGGCTAAAACATATGAAAAACGGTTGCAAGAATTAGTTAAATCTAATTTGATGAAAAGAAGGACTAGGGGAGACATGATGGCAGTGTTCTGATATCTCAGGGGCTGCCACAAAGAAGAGGGAGTCAAGCTATTCTCCAAAGCACCTGAGGGCAGGACAAGAAGCAATGGGTGGAAACTAATCAAAAAGAGAAGCAACTTAGAACTAAGGAGAAATTTCCTTACAATTAGAACAATTAATCAATGGAACAGCTTGCCTCCAGAAGTTGTGAATGCTCCAACACTGGAAGTTTTTAAAAAGAGATTGGACAATCATTTGTCTACAATGGTAGAGGGTTTCCTGCCTAAGCAAGGGGTTGGACTAGAAGACCTCCAAGGTCCCTTCCAACTCTGTTATTCTGTTCTATTGTATAACATCAGAGCCGCAATAGCACAGTGGTGAGAGTGCAGTACTGCAGGCTAATTCTGCTGCCTGCCGGCTGCCTGCAGTTTGGCAGTTCGAATCTCACCAGGCTCAAGGTTGATTCAGCCTTCCATCCTTCCGAGGTGGGTAAAATGAGGACCCAGATTGTTAGGGGAAATAGGCTGAGTTTGTAAAACGCTTAGAGAGGGCTGTAAAAGCACTGTAAAGCAGTATATACTGTAAGTCTAAGTGCTAATGCTATTGCTATTCTACTAGTCAAACTATGGATTTTTTTTTTTTTTTTAGCTATGTAAATAAAATTATATAGTTCACCAATCCTGTTTATCTTTAGGTTAAGAATGCTTACCTGGCTGGAGCCAAAGGCATCATTTTATACTCGGACCCTGCTGATTCTTGTGCTCCTGGAGTCCAGTCTTACCCAGATGGCTGGAATCTGCCAGGAGGTGGAGCCCAACGTGGCAACATCCTCCTTCTGGATGGTGCTGGGGATCCTCTCACTCCAGGATATCCAGCTAAAGGTGACCAGAGAAGAGACCTTCTAGGGGATGCATGCAGTGGTGGGAGTCAAATAATTTAGCAACCGGTTCTCTGCCCTTATGGTGGGCATGGCCATGGTGGGCATGGCCAGGGGTTATGACAGGCAGCACTAAGTCTCCTGCACCCCCCTAGGAGCGAAAATGGGCCGCAGGTGGAACGCGCCCCCCTGTGCCCCGTTTTGGGCTTAATAGGCCTCCCAGCAGCCCCCTGGGAGCAAAAATGGCCCTAGGAAGCCTCCCTGAAGCCTTCTGAGAACAAAACCAAGCTGCAGGGGGACACACTGCCTTCCTGCGCCCCATTTTGGGCCTAGGAGGCCTCCCTGCAGTTACCTGGGAGCCAAAATGGGGTGTGTGGGGACTGCTGGAAGGGGTGGGATGGGAAGGGGTGGGGCCAGCAAACAATTTAACTAGTGGTTCACCCGAACCGGTCCGAACCGGATGAATCCCTCCACTGGATGCATTCTAAAAGAGGCACGACTTGAGGTTCAGATACTTGTGAGAACAGTGTCCTAAGAAAATAGCATTTGATTGTGTTTTTTATTTGTTGAATAGATACAATTGAGACAGGAATTGGACAACTAGCTGCAGACATCTTGCCGGGGCCAACTAGCTGTTGGACAATGCCATATTTATTGCGTTGAGTTGGGATAAGTCAACCAATAAATGTTATCCACCACTGTTTCTTCGACATTATTTCTTCGACATTGCCAAAACAGAAATAATGTTACCAAAACAGTGATGGATAACATTTATTGTGTAGCATTATCCCACATGGAATTGTCCCATGGTGAGTTGTCCCCCACCACGTGGGCCACAGCGAGCTGTCCCATGATGAGTTGACTGTGACAGGATGGCCATGACGGTTTGACTGTGGAGAGATGGCTGTGGTGAGATGGCTGAGGCAGTAAGACACTGAGCTTGTCGATCAAAAGGTCGGCAGTTCAGTGGTTCGAATCCCTAGTGCTGCATAACAGAGTAAGCTCCGGTTACTTGTCCCAGCTTCTGCCAACCTAGCAGTTCGAAAGCACGTAAAAACTGCAAGTAGAAAAATAGGGACCACCTTTGGTGGGAAGGTAACAGCACTCCGTGCGCCTTTGGCATTTAGTCATGCCAGCCACATGACCACAGAGACGTCTTCGGGCAGTGCTGGTTCTCTTTGGCTTTGAAACGGAGATGAGCACCGCCCCCTAGAGTCAGGAATGACTAGCACATATGTGCGAGAGGAACCTTTACCGTTACCTTTAATATGAAGAGTAATGGTTAAGGATAAGAGTGTGTGAACCAATTCACATATTCAGGTTATGCTGGGTGGTCGCAGCCCCACTCATGAGATCATTGTTGCAGTGCTTGCGGCCCCATTTGCACAAGTGTCATCATGGGCAATTGTGGTCCCACTCACACGAGCCTCGTTGTGGCTGCTTACAGTCCCACATGTACCTGCCCCTACCACAAAATCATTTCCTCTTTTCCCCTCCCCCAGCTCCAGGCTGCCAACCCAAAAAGATTGGGGAACTCTCTCCTAGAGGAAGATAAGGGCAAATTGTGTCATATTGTGTTGTTGAGAACACCATGTGGATTTGTCCATGTAGTCACTGTCACCAAATCCCCTGTCTCAAGGATTGCCATTTTGCTTCAGAAACTTCAGAAATGTGGCTTTTCAGTTCCATTGTTGGTAGAGGTCTTAAGCATCTGAACCAGGGGTGAAATTCAGCAGGTTCTGACAAGTTCTGGAGAACCGGTAGCGGAAATTTTGAGTAGTTCAACGAACCGGGAAATACCACTTCTGGCTGGCCCCAGAGTGGGGTGGAAATGGAGATTTTGCAGTATCCTTTCCCTGTCACACCCACCAAGCCATACCATGCCCACCAAACCACGGCCACAGAACCAGTAGTAAAAATTTTGGGATTTCACCACTGATCTGAACTGCTCTTTTAAATTATGTTTCTGAAGTTCCTGCATACCTCAGTCCAGAGGTGGGTTTCAGCAGGTTCCGACCTGCTAGTGGAGAACCGCTAGCGGAAATTTTGAGTACTTCAGAGAACCGGTAGTAAAAATTCTGACTGGTCCCACCCCAGGGGTGGGTTCTAAATTTTTTTACTACCGGTTCTGTGGGCATGGCTTATTTTGTGGGTGTGGCTTGATGGTCATGTGACAATTCTTTAGGATTTAGCAGAGGTACTAGTCTACCAGGCTTTTAACTGCTTGCAGAGCTGTACTGGTCTACCCATTTGTTTCTGGAGGCACCGGTCTACTCATTCGTTTTTGGAGGCACTGGTCTACCCATTTGTTTCTGGAGGCACTGGTCTACTCATTCGTTTTTGGAGGCACTGGTCTACCCATTTGTTTCTGGAGGCACCGGTCTACTCATTCATTTTTGGAGGCACTGGTCTACCCATTTGTTTCTGGAGGCACCGGTCTACTCATTCGTTTTTGGAGGCACTGGTCTACCCATTTGTTTCTGGAGGCACCGGTCTACTCATTCGTTTTTGGAGGCACTGGTCTACCCATTTGTTTCTGGAGGCATTGGTCTACTCATTCATTTTTGGAGGCACCAGTCTACCCATTTGTTTTTGGAGGCACCGGTCTACTCATTTGTTTTTGGAGGCACCGGTCTACCACCACACTGCCTTTTAACACTGATCAGCTGTAGGGCGGCTCTTTGAAGCCCGGCGGCAAGAGTTTAAACAGTTTTTTTCCTTCTAGCCGATCAGCTGGGACTTGGGAGGCAGCAATAGATTGGGGGTGGGGCCAAATAAAAGGTAAGAATAACGCGAGGGGTGGGTGGGGTGGGCGGGAGGGCCTAGCTCCCAAACAAAGAGAACCGGTTCGTTGACGTCATATCGTCACCACTACCAGTTCGGCTGAACCGGGCTGAACCGGGCCAAACCGGGAGGAATCCACCACTGCCCCACCCCCATCTATTCTCTGCCTCCCAAGTCCCAGCTGATCGGGAGGAAATGGGGATTTTACAGTAACCTTCCCCTGGAGTGGGGAGGGAATGGAGATTTTACAGTATCCTTCCCTGCCACGCCCACCAAGCCACACCCACCAAGCCATGCCACGCCCACCAAGCCACACCCACAGAACCGGTAGTAAAAATATTTGAAATCCACCACTGCCTCAGTCCCTGGGATATGAGATATGGGGCAAGTCCACCCCACTGCAACCTATTGGGAGACAGACAAAAGATGACCTTGCAGTTATCCAGGCCTTCAACCAAGTATGGTTTCAAAGGGGACAATCAGCCTCCTGAATTGTCCTCAGTATACACTACAGTAATTGGTGCCTTTCTTACTCCAGAATATGCCTATCGCTTGAAGGAAGCTCAAAGTGCAGCAAACTTAAATATTCCTGTCCACCCCATTGGTTATCATGACGCTGAGAAGCTGCTAAAGTAAGTCCTAATGATACGAGCCTTATATCACTCTTGGTCAGTGGGCTGGGGAAGTCAGTTATAAATTCAAACTGTCACGATGCAACCAGCCATCAGTCGGGGTGCGACTTGAACTGCTGTAGGATGTAGGATGTAGAGAGAAGAGGACGGAAGGCAGTAGTAGATCGTTTTTTGAAGAAAACTCTCTGCATTGTAGTGAACCTTAATTTTGCAACACCTGCTTATAAAAGAGAGAAGTGAATATTCAGAAGAACACGCTGTACGAGGAGTTGGTTTTCTTCAGCTTTAGCCTTATCCTTATTTATATATGTCGGCAGTATATAAATGAATATATTGATTGATTGATTCACTGACTGATTGACTGATTGATTGACTGGTTCATTCGTTCGTTCATTCATTCATTCATTCATTCATTTATTCTCCCACCTTATTATATGCAATTCTTCTAAGCAATGTTAGACTTCTATCTATCTGTCTATCTTTCAATCTATATCTATCTATCTATCTGTTCTGCCCCAGTTCTGGATTTCCGAGGATATTGACATACACCAACAGTCCTTATGAAATTTATTAAGTAACAAGAATAAACAAGACCGGCAAAGGTTGGCAACCAGCCCAGAAAACAAGATATGATAAACCAAAATACTCTGATAATAATACAAGTTGTTTCCAGCAAGAACGCACTAGCTGCGTTCGACTTAAATAGGCTAAGGGAATGGCCAATTATCCTCAAGCCCTACTCTCGGGTAGACCTCCTCCTCCTGAGTAGCCACTCCTGCCTTTTGGCAGCCCTGCGTGCCCGAGCATTGAGGAGAGGCTCCTCCACTTCACTCTCTCCACTGGAAGGAGCCTCTGGAGGTTCTGAAGGCCCTGGCTGAGTCTCTGCCTCTGGCACCACATCCTCTTCGGCCTCCTCACTCTCTGACGGAGTGCTGGCTGTGCAGGCTGCTGGTGCGACACCACACCAGCCTCCTCTTCATCGGGATCAGCCACGATCTATGCAGGCCGCTGGCGGGCCACAACTCACTCTATCTATCTATCTATCTATCTATCTATCTATCTATCTATCTATCTATCTACTCTTTCTCTCTCTCTCTCTCTCTCTCTCTGCCTGCCTGCCTGCCTATCTATCTATCATCTACCTACCTACCTACCTACCTACCTACCTACCTACCTACTTACCTACCTATCATCCATCCATATCTATCTATCTATCTATCTATCTATCTATCTATCTATCTATCTATCTATCTATCTATCTGAAGCATTAAGGGGATGAGAGTTCAAAATCCCCTCCCCATTTCAAATTCAGTGTCAGCAAGAATATATTTTCTTTTCTTGGAAAGTGGAAGAATACTTTTTCTTTTAAATTCCAAGTCAACCTGTTTCCTGAAGTAAGAGGGTTGTAACTTTTCTTGCTTCCAACAGGGAAATGGGAGGGGCTCCTGCACCCGATGACAGTTGGAAGGGGCAGCTTTCCGTGCCCTATAACGTGGGACCTGGCTTTACAGAAACTTCTTCAAAAAGGTGAGAACAAGTTTCATGGAAACTCTGGTAAAACCTGTTTAAGAAGTAAATAATAAATAAAATAAAAGGGTGAGGAGAAAAAAAACACACACTCTCTTTTAGAATGGGATAGGTCGAGAGGTAACTGATGACTGCTAGTTGACAAACCCTCTCTCTCATGAAATGAAGTGAAGCAGCTGCTTGGAGTAATTCAGGTAATCCTTGCTTAGTGTCCATTTGAATTATGACCTCCTCCAGCCCCAAAATTTTGTATGAAATGAAAGTTTATGTCAGAGAACTCATGACTGACAGAGACATGGTAACAAGGTCAGCCAATGAATAGGCATAGCAACTGGGACAGCCAATGGAGACTGTTTGGAAACTGAAACAGTATTTGCTGGAGACAGCTAGGAGCCTGGGCGTGGCTTAGGCTTAGTTTAACTGACCTATATAGAGGAGGTTCTCTTTTTCTGTATTAAGCTCTGAGTTGCAAACTACTGTATTTTTCGAAGTATAAGACGCACCTTTTTCCCCCAAAAAAGAGGGTGAAAATCTGGGTGTGTCTTATATTCTGAATGTAGCCCCACCCAGCTTCTCAAACGGAGGTTTCAGAGGCTGAAAAGAGCATCAGAAAAGAAGCTTCAGAAAAAAAGCCCCCAAACAGAGCTTCAGAAAAGAAGCCCCCAAACAGAGCTTCAGAGGCTTTTTTTCTGAAGCTCTGTTTCGGAGGCTTTCAGAGGCAGGAAAAAAAGTTTTTTTCTGAAATGGAGTTTCAGAAGTTTCAGAGGCAGAAAAAAAAGCCAAAAAAAAAAAAAAAAGGCACAGAGCTCATAACCAAGGAACCTGTTGCTAAAATTCACCTCTGGGAACAGCTGATTGTGGGTATTCCGGGAGGCCGATCCACCTGCCAATCAGCTTTTTTCTTATTTTCCTCCCCAAAAACTAAGGTGCATCTTATACTCTGAAAAATACGGTAGTCTGTCTGCTGAATTGAAACTGAAACTTGTCTCTATTGTTGTCTCTTCTGCCTGTGTTTTTCGCCTGTAACTCTCTACCCCTTGGAAGAATCTGCTGTTGGTATTGTATGTGTTATTATGTATATAAAGAGAAGTTAATGAATCCTGCTGAATCAGTTATCTGTGTGTGCTTTCTGGATGTGATTTCTGCAAAAAACTCTGACACTGTACGGCCTGGTTTTTACTGGCAATCTTCCTGAAGGAGTTTCATCATGTGCATCCCTCAGAAAAGAACGCAAAAAACCAGCAGCTGTAACTGTTTTTATTAGGGATGATACCAGAAAAAAATGATAAGAGAAGTACCATATTTTTCAGAGTATAAGACCCACCTACCTTTTTTGGTGAGGAAAAGAAGAAAAAGAAATCTTCTGCCTCTGAGCAATTTTGTCTTGTTGCAGCAAACAGCAAACAGCCTGCTTTACTTTTATTTTTATTTTCAGCATAGCTTGATTAGCACAAGGAAAAATAAATCTCCAGCAGTTTACCTCTTTGCAGCAAGCAGCAGAGGCCTGCACAAAACAGCTGAGAGCAAATCAGTTGAGAGTCCAATCAACTTGTGCTAATTAGGCTGTGCTGAAGCTGAAAGGAGCTGTTTGCTTACAAGGAGGTAACTGCTGCGAGGCAGAGGCCAAAGGGTGGGGTCAGTGGGTGGGCGGCCCTACATTTGGTGTATAAGATGCACCTAAATTTTCACCCCCTTTTAGGGGGTAAAAAGGTGCATCCTTTATACTCCGAAAAATACGGTATGTATTTAGTATTAGATATTTTAACAGCAGCGAGGATTATCTTCGCACAATATTGGAAAGATGAAGAAACACCTCAAGTTGAAGAGATAATTAAGAAGATATGAGACTGTGCAGAAATGGACAGGCTTACATTGAAAATCATACAGAAAGAAGACACGGAATATTGTCAGACTTGGAATTTATTTCATCAGTGGTTGGAAAAAAGGGGTGGAGAGTAAGAATGGCATTTGTATTGTTAAGCAAATTAAATACCCAGACAACACGATGTTGATTAAGCACTAAGGAATGTAATTATAGAAAATTAATAAAATTTATTAAAAAAAGAAAAAGAAAAAAAACAGCAGCCTCAGGTTGCCATATTTGATTGTATGCCTATGAGTGGTACAATGAAGTGTAGTCAGTAGTGAGATTCAGCTGGTTCGGGACGATTCAGCTGAAACGGTTGTTAAATTGCTGGCTGGCCCCTCCTCTCCCCACCCCTTCCAGGAGTCCCCACGCACCCCGTTTTGGCTCCCAAATAAGTGCAGGGAGGCCTACAAGGCCCAACACGGGGTGTGGGGTGTGTGTGGCATGGCCCCCCTGTGGCCCGTTTTTGCTCCCAGGAGGCTGCAGGGAGGCCTACTAGGCCCAAAATGGGGCACGGGGATGGTGCTCCCCCCGTGGCCCATTTTTGCTCCTAGGGGGTTGCCTCGTGCTGCCTGTCACACACTCTGGCCACGCCCACCCAGCCAGTCATTAGGGCAGAGAACTGGTTGTTAAATTATTTGAATCCCACCACTGAGTGTAGTGTAGAATACAAGACCTGCTCTTTTTCGGAATCCAGCTGTTTCACTTTTAAGGATGTTTAGCCTGAGGATAACACTGATTTTTTTTTCCCTTTAATTGCACTAGAAAAGTGAGAATGCACATCTACAGCTTCAAGCAAGTGAGACGGATTTACAATGTGATTGGAATTCTCCGAGGAGCAACAGAGCCAGGTAAAGGTTTTGTTTTGCGTTATAACACATTTTCAAACAATGGTTTCCAGGAACGGGTTTGTCTAATCAAATAAAGAGAAGGACCTAAGGGGCGACATGATAGTGGTCTTCCAGTATTTGAGAAGCTGTTAGGGAGAAGAGGAGGTCAATCTATTCTCCACAGCACCTGAGGCAGTGGTGAAATCCAATTTTTTTTACTACCAATTCTGTGGGCGTGGCTTGGTGGGCGTGGTGTGGCTTAGTGGGCGTGGCTTGGTGGGTGTGGCAGGGAAAGGATACTGCAAAATCTCCATTCCCACCCCACTCCTGGAGGAAGGATATTGCAAAATCCCCATTCCATCCCCACTCCTGGGGGAAGGAATTGCAAAAGCCTCATTCCCTCCCCACTCCTGGGGGAAGCATATTGCAAAATCTCCATTCCCACCCCACTGTGGGCCCAGCCAGAAGTGGCATTTGCCGGTTTTCCGAACTACTCAAAATTTCCGCTACTGGTTCTCCAGAACCTGTCAGAACCTCCTGGATTTCACCCCTGACCTGAGGGCAGGACAAGAACCAATAGATGGAAACTAATCAAGGAAAGAACCAACCTAGAACTAAGGAGAAATTTCCTAACGAGAACAATTAGTCAGTGGAACAGCTTACCTCCGGAAGTTGTGGCTGCTCCATGACTGGAGGGTTTCAAGAAGAGACTGGACAAGCCATACAGCTGGACTACTGTAATGCTCTCTACATGGGGCTCCCCTTGAAGAGCACTCGGAGGCTTCAATTGGTCCAGAATGCGGCCGCACGGGTAATTATGGATGCAACTCGTTGCGCCCATATAACACCTCTCCTGCGCGAGCTGCACTGGCTCCCAGTGGTCTTTCGGATGCAATTCAAGGTGTTGGTTACCATCTTTAAAGCGCTCCATGGCTCAGGACCTGGGTACTTATGAGACCGCCTTCTGCCGCCAATAGCCTCCCACCGACCAGTTTGCTCCCACAGAGAGGGACTCCTCAGGGTGTCGTCAGCCAAATTATGTCGACTGGCGACACCCAGGGGGAGAGCCTTCTCTGTGGGAGCCCCTGCCCTTTGGAATGAACTGCCCCCGGACATACGCAAGATCTCTGACCTCCGAGTTTTCTGCTGTGCTCTTAAGACCCTGCTCTTCCGACAGGCAGGGCTAGCTTCATAATTAAGTTTTAAATTCGGAGTTCTTAAATTTTGGGGGGTTTTTTAGCTAATTTTGGCCTTAAATGTAATAACTTTAAGAATTTTTAAATTTAAATTGTGATATTTGTATTGTGTTTTACCTGGCTGTACACCGCCCCGAGTCCTTCGGGAGAGGGGCGGTATAGAAATAAAATTATCCTTATCCTTATCCTTATCTGGAATGATATAGGGCAGTGATGGCAAACCTTTTCGGCACCGAGTGCCCAAACTGGAACACGCATGCATGTGTGTGCATATGCGTGCACCGGAGCGCCGGAAATCCGAAGACCATCTGACTGGCGCACACATGCCTGTTTTTTGGCCTGTTTTTTGGCTGTTTTCTGGCGCCCATGAAGAACAGATGGCCAGTGTATGTGCCCACAGAGAGGGCTCTGCATGCCACCTCTGGCACGCGTGCCACAGGTTCGCCATCACGGATATAGGGTTTCCTGCTTGAGCAGAGGATTGGACTAGAAGATGCTAAATTCCCTTCCAGTCCTATTATTCTATGTTCTGTGTTCTAAGATCATCTGTAGGGCACCCTCCACTCTTTCTTAGCATGAATAGCATTCATAGTTTAGTCCCTGCCGATGGATGCCTTCAGGACATGCATGGGAACAGAACTGGACTCCAGAAGTGTTCGCGTAAATTAAGACAATCCTACTCAGGGGTATCAATTTCTCATTTAAGTCTCATTTTTAAAATAATAAAAGACAGGATTCATCTTTTTCCAGGCCACTTTTGGTGAACTTTTACCAACTTCATTATCATAACGTAAAGCTTTTTCATCCCTTTTGATCCAGATAGATACGTCATTCTGGGTGGCCACCGTGATTCATGGGTGTTTGGCGGGATTGATCCGCAGAGTGGGGCTGCCGTTGTTCATGAGATCGTCCGAAGTTTTGGGAAGCTGAAACAGGAAGGTAAGGCCAAACAACTTGAAGTTGCTGAAGTTGAGAAATACCAAAAGAAAAGTGGGAAAGTTTTGTGTGGAGTTTTGTTCAACAGATATATTCTCATTGTGCCCAGAGAGAGAAATGTCTGCCTCTACCTAGGATTGAACCCACAGCCTCCTGATTATGAGGCAAGAACTCTACCTCTAGGCCACTCCTTATATAAGTCTAAGTGCTATTGCTAAATAATGCAACTATGCAACAATTTAAAACAGGAATCTAAACAAAGCTAAGAGTAGTTTTTTGGGGGTGCAACTCCGGTACAGAAAATATAAGATATTAAAATGGTTTGTATCATCAAGATTACTATTATCTGTCGCCCTCGGGAAGTGAGGGGAGCAGAATGTCAACTTGCAAAGCTTTCAAGTTGCCATGAGCAGGAGGGAGGGAGAACTGATAGAGCTGATTGATTTCCCTAACTGAAGTGCATTCCATACATTCTTCCTGACCGCAATCAGAAGGAGGGTGTTGGATTTCACAACCAGCCAAAGTGGTTAATTGGGGAATGTGATTTATGACATGGCCAGAGAGGAGGGGAGAGACAGGGTCATAGGGGAACGTAAATCTACGTGGGATTAGTTCTAACTGCATCCGAATATTGCCGAAATGGTGCTCCTAATAAATGACTGTATTTCTTTTGAAGTTCGGCTCATGGTTCATGAATTAATTAGGGCATCTTTTGGAAACTTCACATTATCATTCCAATGCAAAGTTTCTCAACTGCCTTCATTGCCATATGTATTTGATCAAAATATACCTTCACAGCTTCTGAAAGCAAAAATTCTATACCAAGCGACACATGCAGAATAACTGTTCTAGAATGCATTATGCAGAAATAGTAGCTTAAGAAAGCAAAGACAAAAAAGGGGGAAAAAATGAAATCAATCCTATAAACATCAATGTAAAAATTAGTCCCATTGAGTATAGCATACTTTCCTGGTTCCAATGGAAGAGATTCTATGTAGCTCTACTCAGGATTGAACTATGGAGTCCTTTGTGCTGTGTGAGCTTGGTTGTTTATTGGCAGACATTTCATTACCCAGTTAGATAACATCATCAGTGCTAGTGAGTGTGGGGTTTGCTCCAGTGGTGGGTTTCAACATTTTTTACTACCGGTTCTGTGGCTGTGGCTTGGGGGGCATGGCAGGGGAAGGATACTGTAAAGTCTCCATTCCCACCCCACTCCAGGGGAAGGTTACTGCAAAATCCCCATTTCCTCCCGATCAGCTGGGACTTGGGAGGCAGAGAATAGATGGGGGCAGGGCCAGTCAGAATTTTTACTACCGGTTCTCTGAACTACTCAAAATTTCTGCTACCGGTTCTCCAGAACTGGTCAGAACCTGCTGAAACCCATCTCTGGTTTGCTCCCTGTTTACATACAGTAGCTTGCCCTGCTGGTATTGGTGAGGTCATGAGGTTAGTTTCTTGGGCACAGTTAACAGATTTGATTTTTTTAAAATTTTGTTTTAGCATGATGTAAACTGGGACTACCCCTCTATATCCCACTTCTAAGTGCCTGCTTCTTGTTCATAAACTGCTGAAAAACAATTTAAAGAATTTAAATGAGAATTTAAAACAGAGGAAGCAGGGTACAGATATTGTTATTTGGGTTGGTTTCACTTTCACTATTAAACCAACATTCTAAATATTATAAATATAGGTTGGCGACCCAGGAGGACGGTAATTTTTGCTAGTTGGGATGCTGAGGAGTTTGGCTTAATGGGATCAACAGAATGGGCAGAGGTAAGTCAACAAAGTTGATTATGTACATCAGTGGTCCCCAACCCCCGGTCCGTGGACCGGTGCCGGGCCGTGGAGTACCTGGCACCGGGCCGCGCAGCGGCCGGGGGACATGAACGCTGCAGCGCAAAGGCTCCTGGGCCGTGTGCAAAAGCTCCTGGGCCGTGCGCAATGGGCCGTGCGCAAAAGCTCCTGGGCCGTGCCCCCACCCCTGCGCGCGCTCAGCGGGCCGCGGCGATAAAAAGGTTGGGGACCACTGATGTACATTAACATTAATTATTTTTAATGAAAAAAAATCCTGTACTTTCTTTTAAACTAGTGTCGTTGCTTTAAATTTTGGCAAATATCTTCAATATCTTGCAAGTAATTTTGATTTTGAGGACCCCTGAGAGTGTTGTAACTAATAAAAATGATAAAAATGATTTATAATTAATAAAAATGAGGGGGGGAATCAAACTTTAAAATTCAGGATAATAATGGAGGCTAGTATAAATTGAGTGTCACCTGTGGAGTTAGGTTTGTGATGGATCATTTAAAATAGCAAAGCTAAACAGCGGCTAGAATTGTGTTTGCTAAAAATTGGAAAATTGAGAAAATACCAACGCAAGATGAAGTTATGAAGAAAATAATGGAATGTGCTGAAATGAGCAAATTGACATTTGAAATTAGAGAACAAGAAGATAAACAATATTATAAGATATGGGACTTATTTTATCAATGGTTAGATAAAAAAGTATGGAAATGAAAGAAGATAGAGATTTTTATAATACAAGAATTGTAGAATTATATAAAATATAACATAAAGATGCATTATTATTGGATCGATTTAGTGATGAAATGAATGTTATAATATAAATTAACTCAAATCTTAGAATATTTTGTACAAAATGAGGGAAGAATAGCTATTGTCAAATAAATGATCAATGAGGACAATAATACATAGATATATATTAGATCGATAATATAAGAATTTAGGTAAACTGTAAGCTATGAATATGGTGAAGATGCACAAAAGACTTGTAACCAACCGATACACTGTATGTAATTGAAGATGTTTTTATGTTTTTATGTATGTTTGTTTAAAAATAAAAAAAATAAAAAATAGCAAAGCTATACAGATAGTCCTTCAATTTACAATCGAGCCCAAAATTTCTGTTGCTAAGTGGAACTGTTGTTAAGTGAGTTTGCCCTGCTGTTCGACTTTTCTTGCCACCGTTGTTAAGTGAATCTGCAGTTGTTAATTTAGTAACATGGTTGTGAAGTGAATCTGGCTTCCCTATTGCTTTTGCTTATCAGAAGGTTGCAAAAGGTGAACATATGACACTGCAACCGTCATAAATACGAGCCAGTTGCCAAGCGGCTGAATTTTGATCACATGACCATGGGAATGATGCAATGGTTGTAAGTGTGAAAAATGGTTATCAATCATTTTTCAGTGCCATCGTAATTTTACTAAAAGAACTGTTGTTAGTTAAAGATAACCTGTATGTGAAAAGCACAGTAGTCCACAAAGAAATATTTGTGTCCCTAATCTGAATTAGTTTTCAATTCCTCCTTTCCATTGTAGGAAAACGTCAAAATACTTCAAGAGAGAGCTGTGGCCTACATCAATGCTGATTCCTCTATAGAAGGTAAAACACACTTGTGCTTGGTCATTTCTGAACTGCATTGGATAAACAATTGATAAACTAACTCTGTAAACTAACTCAGAATAACTAAATAACAAAGATAGAAGGGACTTTAGAGGTTTTCTAGTCCAATCCCCTGCTCAAGTAGAAAACGCTGTACAATTTCAGACAAATGGTTGTCCAAGAAGAAATTTCCCACTAGAACAGTTAGAACCATACGATGAATGGTTGTGGGAACTGGGTTGTTGTTGTTAGTTGTGAAGTCGTGTCCGACCCATTGCAACCCCATGGACAACGTTCCTCCAGGCCTTCCTGTCCTCTACCATCCCTCGGAGTCCATTTAAGCTCACGCCGACTGCTTCAGTGACTCTATCCAGCCACCTCGTTCTCTGTGGTCTCCTTCTTCTTTTGCCCTCAATCTTTCCCAGCATTAGGCTCTTCTCCAGTGAGTCCTTCCCTTCTCATTAGGTGGCCAAAGTATTTGAGTTTCGGGAACTGGGTATACCTAGTCTAATGAAGAGAAGGATTAAGAAGGATTAAGGATTGAGAAGCATTACATGATAGAAGTCTTCCAATATTTTGAGGGGCTGCCACAAAGAAGAGGGGGGGGTCAACCTATTCTCCAAAGCATTAGAAGGCAAAACAAGAAGCAGTGGATCAGGGGTGGGTTCTAAATTTTTTTACTACCGGTTCTGTGGGCATGGCTTATTTTGTGGGCATGGCTTGCTGGTCATGTGACAATTCTTTAGGATTTAGCAGAGGTACTGATCTACCAGGCTTTTAACTGCTTGCAGAGCTGTACCGGTCTACCCATTTGTTCTTGGAGGCACCGGTCTACTCATTTGTTCTTGGAGGCACCGGTCTACTCATTTGTTTTTGGAGGCACCGGTCTACTCATTTGTTTTTGGAGGCACTGGTCTACCACCACACTGCCTTTAAACACTGATCAGCTGTAGGGCAGCCCTTTGAAGCCCCGCGGTAAGAGTTTAAACAGTTTTTTTCCTTCTAGCCGATCAGCTGGGACTTGGGAGGCAACAATAGATTGGGGGCGGGGCCAAATAAAAGGTAAGAATAATGCAGGGGAGGGGCAGGAGGGGCCAACTCCCGAACAAAGAGAACCGGTTCGGTGACATCATATCGTCACCGCTACCAGCTTGGCCGAACTGGGCCGAACCGGGAGGAAACCACCACTGCAGTGGATGGAAATTGAACAAAGAGAGAAGCAACTTGGAGCTAAGGAGAAACTTCCTGACAGTGAGAACCATTAATTACTAGAACAGCTTGCCTACAGAAATTGTGGGTGCTCCAACACTTGAGTGTTTTAAGAAGAAATTAGACAGTCATTTCTCTGAAATGCTATAGGTTCTCCTGCTTGGGAACGGTGTTGGACTAGAAGACCCACAAGGTCCCTTCCAACTCTTCTTATTCTGTTAAAATCCAAAAAAACATTTAAAAAAAAATCAGAAGCATAAGAACATTAGAAATCCACATTTAAAGTATGTTGGTGGGGTTTCCCCCAAATAAAATTTATTTATCTAAAAAGATTCCTCCTAACTATAGTAAAGATACCATCCTTTTCTTTCAGGTAACTACACTCTTCGAGTCGACTGTACCCCGTCGATGCATAGCCTGGTATACAATCTAACTAAAGAGGTAAAATATGAACAGATGTATTTGTATACAGCTTATTTCCACGCCTCTACTATTCTATTTACTTGGGCTGCCTTAGAAGGTAAGCAGCTGAGCTTCAAATTCCTGTATTTTGAATGCTGTGCGCAAGCGCGTTAGGAGTATGTGCACGAAGCGTACGCGAATGCACGAAGCACGTGCTCACAGAACTGGTTAAACCGGCTGCAACCCACCACTGCCCTAGATAATGCCATAATCACTACAACTAGAGATATCCAGAGGATGGGGCTTAAAAACTTTTTTTTTTCAAAAAAGTTTTTATTTTTATTTCTCATAAACATATTTACATGTACAGTCGTTTATTCGCCATTTTTCATTCATCTTATCTTTTAACTTTCATTTTTAATTTTTACTTATTCGGGGCTGCTCTTTTACTATTTACCCTTCTTTATTTTGCCACCTTTCTTCTTCTCCTCCCCTTCTCTTCCTCCCTCTATCTCTTCCTACTTTCTTCGTTCTTCCTCTCCTTCTCTTTCCTACTTCCCCTTCCCTTCCCCCACTTGTCTCTTCTTCCCCCCTTCTAACCTTCTCTCCTACTCCTCTTTCCCTTCCCTTTTCTTCCTCTCCTTTTCCCTTTCTTCTTCCTCTCCCTCTCTTCTCCTCTCTTCTCCCTTCCTCTCTCTCTCCTCCTTCCCCTCTCTCTTGTTGTTTCCCTTTTCAGTACAATCTAGCATGGTATTCGAGCATCTGTTAGAACTTAGAATAACTTTATTGTCACTTTGAATGAACACTAATCGGCATACATTAAAATGAAATTACATTGCGTACAGCTCTCAAATATTTTCATCTTGGAAAAGACCACCATCTATGGAAATGGTTTACTCAGTGGTGGGCTGCAACCAGTTTAACAACTGGTTCTGTGAGCACCGCTTCGCACCGCTTCGCACCGCTTCGCACCGCTTCGCACCGCTTCGCACCGCTTCGCACACATGTATGGTTAATGCGCTTGCGCGCAGCATTCAAAATACAGCAATTTGAAGCTCAGCTGCTTACCTTCTAAGGCAGCCCTGGTAAGTAGAACAGCGGAGGCACGGAAATCAGCTGTGCCGCGTGAATCAGCTGAGCCAGAAAGAAGGAAATATAGGACAGGATAGAGCAAGGGCGGGTAGGCGGGGCCAGCTGATCATCGGAACTACCGGTTCGCCTGAACCAGTCCAAACCAGCAGCAGCCCACCACTGATTTAGGGCCAGAAATCTAGTCACTCTCTCTTTCAGCTCAATGCACCTCACAGATTGTTACTGTAGAGAGATAAAAACAACGGGACTTCCCCTTAGAAGTCATCTTAGAGAATTCAGGCTAGAAATCTAGCAAATTAAACAACCATAAATTCTATGAATGCAAGACATCCATTCTATCACTGTTTGAGGGTGATCAAGTTCAGAGGCTATACCTGGTCCAACATCCACATGAGATACTGTCCTGCCATTTCAGTCCTGGAACTTGCCGTGTTGAAGGCACTGAGTTTTGAATTGTGAGGATCTATTTGCCTTCTCTGTACAATTTTAATCTTGAAATCTCAAAATCTATGGAGATTCTCAGTCCTCCAGGTCATGGTTGTTCCAAAAGTGCTTTTTTTTCCCGAAAGGCCAACAGACGTTCTTTGTTTTTCCTTGAAAACGTTTCGCTTCTCATCCAAGAAGCTTCTTCAGTTCTTGGATGAGAAGTGAACTGTCTTCCAGGAAAAACAGAGAAATCCCAGTTGCCTCTTGAAAAAAAGCACCTTTCGATCAGGGGTGAAATGCTTCTGGTTCGGACCGGATCGCCTGATCCGGTAGCGATGGCGGCGGGTGGTTCGGAGAACTGGTAGCAAAAATCCCTTCCCCCCCCCAATGCCCAGCTGAGTCGTGCGATCATCAGAGGCTATTTTTTTATTTTTTAAAAGCATTTTTATACAACCTCTTTGGCCGAAAAAATGCTTTTAAAAGTAAAAAAAAAAAAAAGCCTCTGATGATGATGCGGCTCAGCTGGGAGCATCAGAGGCTTTTAAAAGCATTTTTTTCTACAACATCTTCGGCCGAAGAGGTTGTAGAAAAAATGTTTTTAAAAGAAAAGAAAGCCTCTGACGATCAGGCAACTCAGCTGGGATCGTCAGAGGCTTTTGAAAGCATTTTTTTGACAACCTCTTCTGCTGAAAAGCAAAAATAGTTTTAAAAGTAAAAAAAAAAAAAGTTGGCCACATTACCCCCCCACCAAGCCACACCTACAGAACCGGTAGTAATAAATTTTACATTTCACCACTGCTTTGGATCAACCTGGGAAGATTAAAGACTCAAAGGGCAAAATTGATATCTGCAGCTTGGTTGGTCTAGAACAGAGTATTTCAACCTCAGCAAATGTAAGACGCATGGACTTCAACATGCTGACTGGGAAATTCTGGCAGCGGAAGTCCACACTTCTTAAAACTTGCTGAGGTTGAAAAATACTGGACTGGACAGAATGTCCTTCTCGACTGGACAATATTGTGCGGTTGAGTGTGATTTTCCATTGAGCTCATACTTTGTCTGAGAAACGAAGGCCTTCCAGAATAACAATAATTAAAACCAGCCACTTTTCTGTTAGGTATGTAAATAGTACAGTACCTTGAAAAAATAAGGATCATGTGGTTTGAATAATGACAGTGCACCGAAGCTTAGTTTAGGATTGCCAGTATCAGCAAGTCTAATTTCGTATAAGGTTGCCCTCATGATTAAGTAGGTAAGATAGCTTGTAACCCACAATCTATGATTTTACAAAAGCAGGTTGTGTCAGACGCCAGCCTCTTTCAGTGTGGTGTTGTCCAGATGTGTCGAATTCCAAAATAACACACCCGGGCATTGTGAGAGTTGTATAATATAATTGGAGCAAAGCAGTTGAGAAAGGTTATATTACATATTTCCCATTTACACCATTGCAACATTGAATACACACAGCACCTCAGATTCGATCGCCAAAGGTTGTTTGGAGCACATAGAAATGCAAACAGAGCACCTGTTTATAACCTCTTAAAGCAACAGCACTTTTTCCCAGGATCGCATGGTTCCAGACAGGTGCTATATTGTATATATTGACATGAAGCTGTGAATTTTCCTCTTGAAAAAGATTACCCATCTCCTCCCACTTATGACTGTATGACTGTAACCTTGTAGCTGGTATCCTTACGATTTATATTGATATTGTTTCCTGATTGCTTATTTGTACCCTATGACTATCATTAAGTGTTGTACCTTATGATTCTTGATGAACGTATCTTGTCTTTTATGTACACTGAGACTGTATGCACCGAAGACAAATTCCTTGTGTGTCCAATCACACTTGTCCAATAAAAATTCTATTCTATTCTATTCTATTCTATTCTATTCTATTCTATTCTATTCTATTCTATTCTATTCTATTCTATTCTATTCTATTCGCAATAGCAATAGCACTTAGACTTATATCAGGGGTGGGCTTCAAAATTTTTAGCAAGGGGTTCTCTGCCCGGTTGCTGGGTAGGCATGGCCATGGTGGGCATGGCCTAGTCGGCCTCCTGCACCATGGCAGGGCGGCGTTTTTGCCCTCCCTGAGTTCCAGAGGCTTTCCTTGAGCCGCCGGGAGGACAAAAACGGCCTCCTCAGGCTCTGGAGGCCCTCTGGAGGCCAGAAACAGGCCCGTTTCTGGCCTTCCTGAACTTCCGGTAGGCCTGTTTTTCATCCTCCCCGAGCCATGTGTGCCCTGCACTTACCTGCATCCAAAATGGGCTGTGTGGGGACTAATGGGAGGGGCGGGGCAGGGCCAGCCAGGAGTGGGATTTGGGGGTTCTCAGAACTGCACAGAATCTTAGCTAGAGGTTCTCCTGAACCCCTGTGAATCCCCAGTAGCCCACCCCTGATTTATATACCTTTTCACAGTGCTTTACAGCCCTCTCTAAGCAGTTTACAGAATCAGCATATTGCATATTGCCCCCAACAATCTGAGTCCTCATTTTACCGACCTCGGAAGGATGGAAGGCTGAATCAACCATGAGCTGGTCAGAATCGAACTGCTATCAGTCAGCAGAGTTAGCCTGCAATACCGCATTTTAACCACTCTGTGATAATAATGGTATGTCTTCCCTTTCTTTTATAGTTCCATTAACACAACACATGTCTTCGTAGATACCAAGCCCTGATGAAGGATTTGAAGGCAGATCTCTTTTTGAAAGCTGGTATGAGAAAAACCCATCAAGGGAACAGAAAGGCTTCCCAAGGTAAATGCCAAAATGGGAAAGGTAGAAATCAGAGGCGGAGTTGCCTTGCGGAGAATGGAGTGGACTTTTGGTAGCAGCTGAGATGCAAATACAAAAGTGAAAGCCCAAATAAACTGGGAGTCTATTCTGGAAGACAGAAAGCAGCCAGTTTGGTGTAATGGTTAAGGTGCTGGCCTAGAAACCAGGAGACCGTGAGTTCTAGTGTCAACCCTGAAACTGGTCTCACCAAGGCTATTTTTCAAGCTTCAGTGTTGCCACACGGCAGCTGAGGGATAGGGAGGGGGGAGTAGAGATAGCTGGGCTTTTATAGCCAAAACGAAATGGTTTCTCCTGGGAACCAAGGTCATTCCAACAGCTGGTTGGAGAGAGGAGGAGGAGAGAAGTAACCAGGCAACCGGCTAGCACCTAGATTGGACAATGTGACTTATTGTTTGGGGGAAAGGGAAACTTTCAGTTTTTAATTAGGTGAAAACTGCGGGAACTCTCAGAGTTGGTTTTCACCGGTCTGTGCCAATATGATATCTCCAAATAAAACTGTTCTTTGAGGAATCTACCTGCCTTGGAGTTCTGTTTGCTATGGGTGTATTATTTGGAATGCTGACATCTAGTTTCACCTTAGGCCAGGCCTGTCAAACTGGTGGCCCATGAGCTGGATGCATCACATGTCCACCCCGGCTCCACAAAGGCAAAAAAACCCCATTGTGATACATCACGATACATCACATGACGTGATCGAATTTGACACCCGGGCCTTAGGCATTAAAGCCAGCCAATTACCAGAAGCCTGTGAGCTCTAATTTCACCTTAGACAAAAAAGCTGACTGGGTGACTTTGGGCCAATCACCCTCTATTAGTCCATCCCACCTCACGGGGTTGCTGTGGGAGAAACAGCAGGAGGAGGAAGAACTATTATGTATGTTTGCTGCCTTGAGTTATACTTATAAAGTAATAAAGGCAGTGTCAGCAGTTCAACCTGCATTTACTTTAGTGCTGACATAAGAAGGAGAAAGGGGGGGCAGCTGGCAAGGGGACGCTTGACTTCTCACCTACTTATTTTCCCTGAAGAAAATATCCCCTAGGAGATGAGATGGGAGGGGGGACATTCCTGGGAGCTGAAATAGTAGATATGGGGAGAGTGATTTGGAAGATGGCCAATGAGACGCAGAGAATTGGGGAACGGAAAGGGAAGGTTTGGGGTCAGGAAGTCAGTGTTGGCTACGCCACGATTGGGGACAGATTGTCATGCTTAATAAAATGAAAGATTTCGTCAAAGACTATTTGTTTGGAAATGCAATTTATTTTATTTGAGATGACATCGAAACCTGACAGGCAGGATAAAAATCTAATAAATACATAAAATAAGTGAAGTGAATATTCTCCTATATCCGTGATGGCGAACCTATGGCACACCTGCCACAGGTGGCACTCAGAGCCCTCTCTGCGGGCACACAAGCCGTCGCCCCAGCTCAACGCCACTGTGCATGCGCGCGCACCTCTGGATGGCCAGCTGATTTTTGGGTCTCTGCCACGCATGCGCGGGGGGGGTGGGGTAGATGCTGAAGATGCGCACGCATGTGTGGGGGTGGGTGAGGGAGCACGGGGGGGTTGCGTGCACATGCACAGATCGGCGCGGCGCATGGGGAGCATGCACGCATTGCATTATGGGTTATAAGTGCAGGGAGGCGTACTAGGCCCAAAATGGGGCACGGGAAGATGTGGCGCAGATCCCCTGTGGCCCATTTTTGCTCCAAGAAAGCTGCAGGGAGGCCTACTAGGCCCAAAATGGGGCACAGGGGAGCACGGGGGGGGGCACGTGCCCATGCACAGGGGGCTCGCAGGGGGGATTGCTTACACATTGCATTATGGGTGCGCAACAACAAAAAGGTTAGCCATCACTGTCCTATATGATGCTCATAATAGAAAAGTTGTGTAGATTCGTTGCTCAGGCCAAGTTATTCAATTTGGCTGGGGAATAACTCCCTCCACATCTAACATATGCAGATATGCATCTAACTTCCCCTTTCTCTCTGATCTACCCAGTTTCTTCCCCTCTTTCTTCTGTAAAAGATAAAAGCAGCTTTATAAAGAAAGAAGGAAAGAGATGCAGAAGAGTTTCTGCATTGTTCAGAAACTTTTTGAGATCTCTAGTACCCCACATTAAAATAATTTATAATTTGTTACATCACTTGTTCTCCTTCCCTTACCTATTTTCTTTCCAACAGGATAAACAAGCTGGGTTCTGGCAATGATTTTGAAGTCTTTTTCCAAAGGTTGGGAATTGCTTCTGGTAGAGCCCGTTACACTAAAAACTTTGTAAGTCTGTTCAAATAATGTTTTGGGGAGGGTGGTGCCTTCACGTCACTGTTGACACCTGGTGCCTGCCTGGACCAATCCCTGCAGATTTCTTGGGAAGATTTTGGAAGTGGTTTGCCATTGCCTCCTTCTTAGGGATGACAAAGAGCGACTGGCTCAAGGTTTCCCTGCTGGCTTTGTACGCAAAACAGGACTAGAATTAACGGCCTCCTGATTTCTAGTCCAGTTCCTTAACCACCAAATCCTGCTCTCTCTTCCAAGAATAGCGTGAAGAAATCTAATTGAAACTGCCTTCTGCAACTTAAAACTTTCCAGATGTTGGCTGTGGATTGTAGGAACTGCAGTTCAGGACAAAAAGGACCTAACTTTTTAAAATTGTTTTAATTTTAAATTGTTAAATTATGGGTTTTAATATACGGGTGTTTTAACTGTGGGCCAAATTAATTTAATTGGATATTAATATTGTTTTAAATTTTGTATTTTTTGTATTTTATCTGTTGGCTGTTCACCACCCCGAGTCCTTCGGGAGAAGGGCGATATACAAATATAATAAACATAACAAACATAACATCTGTAAAATGCCCAAACAGAGAAAGCTGCAAGCGTTCCATCTGGAGAATCTGAAATCTTTTCACTTCAAAGATAAGAATTACCTGTGACCGTCCATTTTGCTAATCTCAAGTATTTCCCGATAGTTCAGAAGATGTAAATTATCTAAGAATTTAATTCCAGTGGAAACAGATGGCCTTTCCCGTGTCGAGCTGTACAATTGCACGAATTTGACTGAAAAGCCCAAGGCAATACCGTACTAAGTAAATACAATTTGGGCCTCACCTTATGCCATCTAGCTATAACAGGAGATCTTAAAGATCTTCAAAGCTGCTTATTAAATCACTTTTCTTGTTTACTTTATTGTTTTGCAGTCAAAGGCCCAACAATAAGGAAAGAAATAACAAACAAAATAAATTAAATACTTGAACATGATAATATAATACAGAGTAAAAGAAGCAACATAAGAAAGGAAGATTGGAGAAAATGACCTAGCTTATATAACACAAAAGTGGGCTTCAAAAATTTTAGCAAGGGGTTCTCTGCCCAGTTGCTGGGTGAGTGTGTCCATGGTGGGGGTGGCCTAGTCAGTCTCCTGCACCGTGTGTGTGTGTGTGTGTGTGTGTGTGTGTGTGTGTGTGTGTGTGTGTGTTTGCCCTCCCTGGGCTCTGTAGGCTTTCCTCGAGCTTCTGGGAGGGCGAAAGTGGCCTCCCCAGGCTCTGGAGGCCCTCTGGAGGCGGGAAACGGGCCCATTTCCAGCCTTCCTGAACTTCCAGTGGGCCCAGTTTTTGCCCTCCCCAAGCCTCCACGCATGCCCTGCACTCACCTGCATCCAAAACGGGCTGTGTGGGGACTCCTGGAAGGGGCGGGGTAGGTGGGGCCAGCCAGAGTGGATTTGGGGGTTCTCCGAACTGCACAGAATCTTAGCTAGAGGTTCTCCCGAACCCCTGCGAACCCCCAGCAGCCCTCCCCTGATATAACCCTAGTGTTTCTCAAATTTGGCAGCCTTGAGATGTGTGGACTTCAACTCCCAGAATACCCCTGGTGGCAAGGCTGTAAGTTCGAGTCCTGCCTTAGCCATGAAAGCCAGTTGGGTGACTTTGGGCCAGTCACTCCCTGTCAGTCCAACTTACCTCAGAAGGATCTTGTTGCGAGAAAAATAGAGCAAGAAGGAGCATTCGTTTGGTTCACCGCCTTGAGTTACTTATAAAAATAATAAAGACGGGGTTAAAAAAAATATTTAAAAAAGGACTCGTATTCAAATCAGCAGCCATTTATCATTTGCAAGGAGCAAATGATCAAACTCTGGGAAAGTCTGTAGAGATTGTCAGTCATCTAGGTGCTTTTTTTTCAGGAGGCAACTAGACTTCCTTGTTTTTTTTTCCTTTTGAAGATGTTTTGCTTATCATCCAAGAAGCTTCTTCAGCTCTGTAGGACTTTTAGCTATACAATTTGGGATGAACACCCTTTGAATGGTGTGGGAGTAGGAATGGATTTCCAGAGGAAAAAATTGAAGGCCCCAGGAACCAGGATTTTTACACATTGGCAAAAAGAATCAGAACACTAAATACAAGCTGAGTGGACATGACCTTGTAGATGACCCTCACTCTGTCAAGGACCTTGGAGTACTCATTTCAAATGATCTAAGTGCCAAAGCCCACTGTAACAACATCGCCAAAAAGGCATTAAGGGTTATAAACCTAATCTTACGTAGCTTCTTCTTTGGTAATATCACACTACTAACCAGAGCATACAAAACATTTGCTAGACTAATTCTCAAATACAGCTCATCTATCTGGGACCCGCACTGCATATCGGACATTAATACAATTGAGCCTGTCCAGAAATATTTCACAAGAAGAGTCCTCCACTCCTCTGCTCGCAACAAAATACCCTATGCCACCAGACTTGAAATTCTGGGCTTAGAAAATTTAGAACTACGCCGCCTTCGGTATGACCTAAGCATAGTACACAAAATTATCTGCTACAATGTCCTACCTGTCAATGACTATTTCAGCTTCAACCGCAATAATCCACCAGCACATAATAGATACAAACTCAAGGTAAACCGCTCCAAACTCGATTGCAGAAAATACGACTTCAGCAACAGAGTGGTCAATGCCTGGAATGCACTACCTGACTCTGTGGTTACTTCCCCAAACCCCCAAAACTTTAACCTTATACTATCTACTCTCGACCTCACCCCCATTCCTAAGAGGTCTGTAAGGGGCGTGCATAAGTGCACCAGCGTGCCTACCGTCCCTGTCCTAATGTTTCTTTTAATTATATTCATTTTATGTATTTAATTTATGTATTTATGTATTTATGTATTTATGTATGTATGTATGTATGTATGTATGTATGTATGTATGTATGTATGTATGTATTTATTTATTTATTTATTTATTTATTTATTTATTTATTTAATTTATATACCGCCCTTCTCCCAGAAGGACTCAGGGCGGTGTACAGCCAAAATAAAACACACAGATATAAAATTTAAAAAACAATTTAAGAAATATTAAATAATTTGGCCCATATCTAATTAAAATGAAACTACCCGTTTTGGACATTTAAAAGTTAAAAGTTAACGATTAAAAATTTAAAAATTCATGTTTATACTTATATATATATTATCTAATTAAAAATTATCTAAATAAAAAATATAATTAAAAATTATCTAAATAAAGATATATATTATGTAATTAAAAATTTAACAATTAAAAATTTAAAAATTCATGCTTATACTTATATATATTATCTAATACTTACTCGACAAATAAATAAATAAATAAAATAAATAAATAAATAGGAGCACCACAAAGGTGCCCCTGAGGACTCAGATAAACCTCCAAGTGCTTCAACGGCCCTCTAAAAGGATGCAAATGACCAGCTGTCTGCAAGGAATATAAATCCTTTCATTCCCCACTATTCTGTCAGAGCTGAAGAAGCTTCATGAATGAGAAGCGAAACGTCTTCAAAAGAAAAAACAAGAAAGTCCAGTTACCCCCTGAAAAATAAACACCTGTGGGGAAAACCCTGGGAAATAATTAATGCAATGCAAGTGAAATATAAATTGAAATTATAGTGCATCTGATAACACCTCTGATCGTCCATTTTAGCGCATTTGCAATCCAGACCATCAAGTTCAGCTACAATGTATTATTAACTCTTAGGACAGATCTGTGAACATAGCAATTCTATTTTGCTAAGTGTTGGATATGTTGTGCAAACCTCACTATTTTGTGTACGAATGTTGTTCAATTACCAAAATGAAGCCCACATAGGCGGATACCTTTTTTTCCTCAGAAAGTGGACAAGTTCAGCAGCTATCCTGTTTATCACAGTGTCTATGAGACGTACGAGATTGTGGAAAAGTTTTATGACCCAACTTTCAAGAATCACCTGGCTGTAGCCCAAGTGCGAGGCGGGCTGGTGTTTGAGCTGGCTGATGCAGCCCTCCTCCCGTTCGACTGCAGAGATTATGCCAAGGCGCTTAATAGCTATGTTGATATCATTTACAACACAACCATGAAACATCAGGCGGCAATGGAAGCACACAACGTATCATTAGGTAAGCGGACAAATCTCCAACATCAAGGTAGGATCTTCAATAACACCCAGCATTCCTCCCCGATTCCTTTGATCTACTTGTTGTGAAAGTGAGTTCTCAGGCAGCCAGTAAAAAACAAAAAACCCACAAATGAATTTATTTCATGAAACTAATCCCACAAGATGTGAAGGCCACAACAAGATTGCAACTATAAATGGCTAATACATAGAATATATCAGTGATGGCTAACCTTTTTGCCATCGCATGGCAGGAAAGGGGGGGTGGGGGAGGTTCGCGTGTACGCGTGCCTGCCCCCGTAATTCTATGCGCTCTGTGCATGCGACCCCCCCTCTCCCCATTCCTGGCACGCGGTGGCCCAGTAGGTCCATTTTTCTATCTCACCTGGCTCCAGATCCTTTCTATGCATCTGGGGAGGGCAAAAACAGCCTTCCCCACCCCTCAGAAGCCCTCCAGAAGCCCAAAACGGCCCATTTTCCAAGTTTTGGTTGGACAGGAAGTGACTTTTTTGCTGTCCCCAGCCTCCAGAGACTCTTGGAGAGGCTGAGAGCTGAGCTGGTGTGCCAGGCGACATGGCTCCGTGTGCCACCTGTGGCACGCGTGCCATAGGTTCGCCATCATGGGGATATATCATCACCAGGAGTGAAGGTAGTCCTCAACGTACAACAGTTCATTTAGTGACCATTCAAAGCTACAGCTGCACTGGAAAAAGTGACTTATGACCCTTTCTCACACTTACAACCTTTGTAGCATCCCCCCATGGTCACGTGATCAAAATTCAGAGGCTTGGCAATGGACTCGTACTTATGACCATTGCTGTGTCCCAAGGTCCTGTGATCTCCTTTTGCGACCTTCTGACAAGCGAAGTCAATGGGGAAGCCAGATTCACTTAACAACCGTGAAGACTAACTTATTGGCTGCAGTGATTCATTTAGCGACTGTGGCATGAAAGGTCATAAAATAGGGTAAAACTCACTTAACAAATATCTCACTTAAGAAAAATTTTGGGCTCAGTTGCGGTCATAAGCGAGGACTTACCTGTATTATCCTTACAAACATAGACAGCCATATGTGCTGCTTCTAACAAAATGGTACCTCCATCTCTCTTTCCAATTCCATGTACTATGTTTTCCCCAAAATAAGACCCTGTTTTATATTTTTTGAACATTGAAATAAGCACTTGGCCTTATTTTCGGGGATGTCTTATTACTTTGGGGCGCATGGAGCCAGATGGGGTTCATCTTGCCGTCTTACCTGATTTCCAACTCTGTCTCCCTAACCCTAACCAGAGGAAATGGCAGGGACCGGATGCGCATGTGTTTAAATATTTTCGGGGAGGCTTATTTTGGGGGGGGGGCTTATTTTAGCGCATGCATTCAAAAGCCCAATTGGGCTTATTATCAGGGGATGTCTTATTTTAGGGGAAACAGGGTATATAAATATGAACAAAGCTGCAGATAACTCATATTTCAAGTGCAGCCACTGCACCCAAAGGAAAGAGATTTAACAGATTAACAGAGTTGGAAGGGACCTTGCAGGTCATCTAGTCCATCCCATCCCCAAGCAGGAGACTCTTCACCATTTCTGACAGATGGCAGTCCAGTCTCTTCTTGAAAGCCTCCAGTGATGAAGCTCTCACAACTTCCGAAGGCAACTTCTGTCCCATGGGTTGATTGTTCTCACTGTCAGAAAATTTCTCCTTATTTCCAGGTTGAATCTCTCTCCTTGTTCAGTTTCCATCCATTATTCCTTGTCTGGCCTTCAGGAGATTAACTAACAGGTCCTGAAAAGACCGTGTCATGCAGTTTTTGTCTTTTTCTATCTCATCAGCATCTGCTGACCTTGTCACCTTGGTTTGCCAAAGCAGATAATCTTTTGTTTTTTCAGTTAACTGCTGTGAACAAAGACTACCTTAGAGTAAATAATTGTTGACCTCTTCCTACTATTTGTTTAAATAGGCTTCCTGCCATAATACAATTACTTCCTCAGTTCCGGCACTGTCTCAGAATTCCAGCTCGCTGGGCCATGATGGAAAATTCTGAATTGCAATTCTCATACCTCTAAACTGAGTGGGTAATAAGGGATGTGAGAGCTGTCATTCAACCTCTGGAGAGTCACAGGTTCTCTACACTTGAGCTAATTTTATGCAAACAGTAAAAGTAAGAGTCTCATAATTTAGCATTTTCTCTTCTGCATTATTCCAGTTTTGCTTCGGGATTCCGTAAAGGCATTTTCAGACGCTGCTAGTGACTTTCACCGCAGACTTGAATTAGTGGACATCCATAAGTAAGTCTCCTAATTTTCTGGCTGTTCAGATAAGATATCCTCCATCCTTCTCATATTACTGTATTTTTTGGAGTATAAGAGGCACATTACTTTTTGGGGAGGAAAACAAGAAAAAAAAATCTGCCTCTGCATCCCAGCATCCATCAGTATTCATCTGGCTAGCCTCCTTGCAGCAAACAGCAAACAGCCTGGTCAGCTTCAGCACATTATCTCAGACTAATTCAGTACGAGCAGCTGATTGGCGGGCAGCCTCCCGGAATACCCCCAATCAGCTGTTCCAGGCTGCAGGGATTGCCACAGACCATCGCTACCTCTGTGCCTCGCATTTTTGGCCTCTGAATGCTCCATTTTAGACCCATTCCAGGCGATGTGCTGTGGCGATCCCCACAGACTGAAACGGGTCTAAAATGGAGTGTTCGGAGCTGAAAACGCGATGCGTGGAGGCCAAAAATGGCCGAAGGATGGGGGCCAGTGGGTGGGCAGGGCTACATTCAGTGTATAAGATGTACCCAAATTTTCACCCTCTTTTTTTGTGGGGGGGGAAGTGCGTCTTATACTCCGAAAAGTACGGTAATTGAACTTTAAGGGATCCTTGCAAACTCTAGCCTTAGAAAGTCCAGTTAAGATATTCCTCTCTCAACTTTGCTTGGTTGTCAAAAGTTTGTGCATCCTGATCAGAAGTCATGTTTCCTTTAACATTGTTATTTCAATTGTCTAAATTTCCAGCCCAATTGAAGTAAGATCTTGGAATGATCAATTGATGTTCTTGGAAAGAGCATTTATCGATCCTCTTGGATTGCCCGGCAGACCATTTTATAGGTAAGAGGAATATATATATATTTCTTCTATTTCTATAGCCACCAAACTCAACCCAATGATTCAGGGTGGCTTGTCAATCATCTTTCCATTCTCCCAGTCTTAAAAATCATATTGTGAAGTTTCCGAAAGATGCCCTAATTAATTCATGAGCCATGAGCCGAACTTCAAAAGAAATACAGTCATTTATTAGGAGCACCATTTCGGCAATATTCGGATGCAGTTAGAACTAATCCCACGTAGATTTATGTTCCCCTATGACCCTGTCTCTCCCCTCCTCTCTGGCCATGTCATAAATCACGTTCTCCAATTAACCACTTTGGCTGGCTGTGAAATCCAACACCCTCCTTCTGATTGCGGTCAGGAAGAATGTATGGAATGCACTTCAGTTAGGGAAATCAATCAGCTATCAGTTCTCCCTCTCTCCTGCTCATGGCAACTTGAAAGCTTTGCAAGTTGACACATATATTATAAGAACATAAGCAGTCACCTTTTGGACTAGACTTCTGGCCCATCTAGTTCATAATGTGTTCTCATAGTGACCAACCAATTGCTTAAAACAGCCCACTGGTCTCCCAGGTGAAAGTTTTTAACAATAAATTGCCTTGTCCATCATGTCATGATGGGTTTGTTTGGAAAAAACTTCCAGATATTTGCCGGAAAGGTAATGAAGTCTAAATAAACCATGGAGGTCATGCTATCAGGTATAAAGATGGTCAGTTAAGATATGTGTCAACTCGCAAAGCATCCCTGGCCTGCTCTCGAGTTGCCATAGGCAAGGGGAGATGGGAAACCGATGAAACAGCATGGCAGCCAAGGACAGATGCACATTCCAGATTTATCTCTCTCAAGGTTGTCTCCCAGAGTTACCCACAGCGGCCAGAGGGGAGTAGTCTCTACAACCCACAAAATTGCTCAGTTGGCGAATGCGATTGATGACACACCCTGGGGGAAACAGGGTCATGATTGGGGTGTAAGTTACGTGGGGTTAGAGCTGGCTTCACTTGGGAACATGCTGACATGAAGCTCCTAATAAATAACTGGATTTCTTTTGAAGCTTGGCTCGAGGCTCATGATTTAATTAGGGCATCCATCAGAACCCTAACAATACGGAGATGAGACAATGGAGGAGAGGATTTAAGGTCTCCTAATCTTTCAACTGCTTCTTAAAACCAAATCTTAAGATCTTCTTCAAAAGAGATCTTTCGCCTACCAATCTAATCCTGTTGGCTTCCAGAATGCATCCGATTGTTGATAATGTGACATTGAATGTAGACCAGGGCTGATTCAGTGAAGTTCTTCTTAATGTTTTTGAAGGCAGTAAGGTTAGAGGATGATGATTTGTTTCAAGCCTCGAGAACTTCAGTTCTAAATAACGTGATTCCAGTGGCCAACTGACCTTACTACCTTTTTCTAGACACATCGTCTTCGCTCCGAACAGTCACAACAAGTACGCTGGAGTGTCCTTCCCTGGGATCTATGATGCCCTGTTTGACATTGACCACAAAGAAGACCAAGAGAAAGCCTGGGAAGAAGTCAAGAAGCAGATCTTCGTTGCGGCTTTCACTGTGACAGCTGCAGCTGGGACTCTCAAAGAAACACCATGATTTGCTAAGACACTATGATTGAATAGTTCTCCGATCAACGCTACTTCAATTGGATTAAATTAGATTACATTAACAGAGTTGAAGGGGACCTTATAGGTCATGTAGTCCAACCCACTGCCCAAGCAGGAGATTCTACACCAGTCTTCAGGTGCTTTGGAAAATAGCTTGACCCCTTCTTCTCTGTGGCAGCCCCTCAAATACTGGAACACTGTTATTATGTCTCCCCTGGTCCTTCTCTTCACTAGACTAGCCATGCCCAGTTCCTGCAACCGTTCTTCGTATGTTTTAGCCTCCAGTCCCCTAATCATCCTGGTTGCTCTCCTCTGCACTTTTTCTAGAGTCTCAACGTCTTTTTTATAGTGTGGTGGTGACCAAAACTGGATGCAGTTTTGTGAGATCATGATTAACTTGGTATATGTTGTCTTCTAGTGGATGAAATATTAAAGGACATTAGTATATTCTGGCTAAAAGATCCATATAAGTAAAATACAACCAGGAAACAAAATACAGAGTTCAATAACAAACATAATAACTCCCCTTTAACACCCAATTAAAACCCTATATTATTTTATTTTTCATCGCTTTATTTTGTACCATGCTGGAGTCTTCCTGGATTTAATTGACATATGGTGGAATGAGAGTGTCTATGGGGTTGAAGCTCCATTATCTTTTTTTAATGCATTGAACATGTAACATCCCATGGTAGGTAGGTAGGTAGGTAGGTAGGTAGGTAGGTAGGTAGGTAGGTAGGTAGGTAGATAGATAGATAGATAGATAGATAGATAGATAGATAGATAGATAGATAGATAGGTAGGTAGATAGATAGATAGATAGGTAGATAGATAGAATTCTTTATTGGCCAAGTGTGATTGGACACACAAGGAATTTGTCTTAGGTGCATATGCTCTCAGTGTACATAAGGAGAATAAAATACATTCATCAAGAATAAAAAGATACAACACTTAGTGATAGTCAGGTTTACTAATAAGCTATCAAATCGTACTAGGAAACAAGTAAAAACAATATAATTGAAAGATACAAGCAACATGGTTATAGTCATAAGTGGAAAGAGATAGTTACTAGTAAGGAAGAGAAGAATAATAGTAATACAGTCTTAGTAAATTATTTGACAGTGTTGTAGGAATTAGTGGTTTAGCAGAGTGATGGCATTTGGGGAAAACTGTCCTTGTGTCTAGTTGTTCTGGTGTGCCAGTGCTCTATAGCGTTGTTTTGAGGGTAGCAGTTGAAACAGTTTATGTCCAGGATGTGAAGGGTCTGTAGATATTTTCACAGCCCTCTTTTTGACTCGTGCTTATGGTTGCATAAGTTGCATGCACAATGCATGCAAAAAAAGGAGTGGGACTTCAATTGCATGATCACGGCTGCCATCTGGATTTTTTTTCCTAACCCAACCACAGAGGGGACCTGTTCTATAATGTATCAATTAAATACAAGGTGACCCTTGCATGAATTCAATCAATGCCTATAGAGATAGACCTTGACTTACTATCTCAGTTGGGGCCAGAGCAAGAAAGCAATGCTCTCTTCATATGAGTAAATAGCATTTAGGTTTATATACTGCCCCAAAACACTTTCCAGAACTCTCTGGGTGGTTTACAATGTAGTAGCATTATTTGCATATGGCCCCCAACAATCTGGGTCCTCATTTTGCCGACCAGGGTGTGGGCAGAGTTGTTGTGGCCTCCCCAGCAGCCAGCGGAGCTGGTGGCAGACTCAGACAGTGAGGAAGTTGAGGAGGAACATGGGCCAGTCCTGGAATCTGGGGAAGGCTCTGATGAGTGCTCTGCATCAGAGGCAGAGATGGGGCCAGGGCCATCCAACAGTTATCAGCTACCTTCGGAGTCGGAGATAAGTGGGGCTGATGAACAGGTGAAGCCTGTTCCCGATGTGCACATGCGCAGAGCTGCCAGGAGAAGGGAACAACTAAGGAACAAGGGCCGACTCGGGAGTAAAGGCACAAGTGGATGGTGAATGGCCCCTCCCATAGGGAATAAAGAGGAGAGAAAGGGGAGTGGAGTTTGCAGGAGACAATTAGTTCAGTTCATTAGTGTGAAGATCTGTTCGTGACTCTCAGAGACTCCTTGCAAATATTTTCTTGTACAGCATTGTGTTTGGAAGATATCAGCCTGGCAGCTCTCCAAGCCTGATAAGGTCTGTGGTTGTAAATTCACCCTTGAAAGACTGTTTGCCGGGAGTTTGCTGGATGTGAATGAGAGGAATTCACATTAGCTTAATAAAAATGAGGGGACAAGGAGTCTACTTCGTGCTTTTGTGAAGCCTACATCAGAACAGACTCCGGCAATTGGCAAAAAGACAAACAAGGCCCAGAAATTTACATTTGGGCTACTCTTATCAGGCTGTACGAACAAACTGCCTCACCCTTCAATTCTGCCTGGCCTTGAATCACCTTATTGCTTCAGGCTGAGAAGAGAGCTGGTTCTTCAGCTGTTGGGAAAAACATCAGCTGGGAAAAAAGAAAGACAGAATTCACACATGTTAGATGTTGTCTGCAACATCTCTTCCCTTCCCTTCCCTTCCCTTCCCTTCTATTCTTATCCAAAGTGACTTTGGGCAGCTTACAATACAATAAAAATGTAACAAAATTTCTATTTTAAATAGTAAAGCAATTTTAAAATTACAGAAATTGAACAATTCTTATTAAAGAATTTAAGAGTTGCTGGATAACGAGATTAATAAATGAATATATATACAGACATGTCCTTTTTCCAGACGGGTCAATAGATCTGAAAGATGAGGTGTCCAAGGTTAGGTATGTGACTACTCAGATAAGGATATTTCAATCTCATCCAAACGCACAACTCATCAGGAATCAAGAATGAGTTTTTCCTTAATGAAATATTAACTGGCCCTCATTAGATTGCTAACCAATAATCTAATCAAGGAGATAGGGCACTAACTGTAATGGTAAACAGCCTTGTAAAACAAACCAATGAACTTCTAGTTAAGCATAATGTTTCTGGATGTTTTGGAATGGCAGGGAGAATATGTACAAGGTCCATAGAGCAAGGTTCATTGTTCCTTCTCTGTGGAAAAGTGAACTCACGAGGTGGAGTGAGCAGTTGTTGTTGTGTGTGGGTTTTTTTTTTTTAAATTCTTGGAATCCAGAGTTTTGGGGGTATCTATCTAGAGCAAGGGTCTCCAACCTTGGCAACTTTAAGACATGTGGACTTCAACTCCCAGAATTCCACTGACTGAGGAACTCTGGGAGTTGAAGTCCACAAGTCTTAAAGTTGCCAAGGTTGGAGACAGTGGTGGGTTTAAAAAATTTTTTTACTACCGGTTCTATGGGCATGGCATGGCTTGGTGGACATGGCTTGGTGGGTTTGGTAGGGGAAGGATACTGTAAAATCTCCATTCCCACCCCACTCCGGGGGAAGGTTACTGCAAAATCCCCATTTCCTCCCAATCAGCTGGGACTTGGGAGGCAGAGAATAGATGGGGGCGGGGCCAGTCAGAATTTTTACTACTGGTTCTCCGACCTACTCAAAATTTCCGCGACCGGTTCTCCAGAACGGGTCAGAACCTGCTGAAACCCATCTCTGGTTGGAGACCCCTGTTCTAGAGGGTCGTTTTTTTTAATTATTATTTGATTTATATGCCGTCCTTTTCCGGAGACTCAGGGTGGCTTACAATGCATTAAGCAATAGCCTTCATACTTTTGTATATTTATATAAAGTCAGTTTATTGCCCCCACAAACCGGGTCCTCAATTTACCTACCTTAGAAAGGATGGAAGGCTGAGTCAACCTTGAGCCTGGTGAGGTTTGAACTTACAGTAATTGCAGACAGCTGGTGTTAATCACAATGCTATCAGTCTGCTGAGCCACCAGGCCCTAGGTACTATAGCAAAAAGGTTACAGAGAACTAGTTTTGCTGCCTCTACTGGTTCATTAGTGAATTGCAACACAGGTAAGGCAGCTCTTTCCAAAGTCCATCTTTTCCGACAGGTAAGCCTTGACCTCCAGGAAAAAGCCACCGGCTCTGTGTAGGAATCAGTTGCACATGTTTACCTGCAATAAAATAAAATAAAATAAAATAAAATAAAATAAAATAAAATAAAATAAAATAAAATAAAATAAAATAAAATAAAATAAAATAAAATAAAATTCTGATGAGTGTTAAACTTAGTTCTCGGTCACGGTGCTTCCTGAGTTGTGATTCACCACCAGGCAAAACTAAAATGGGGTTTTGGTTCAAAGAGTCCAGGATGAACTTCAAAGAGTTCAGGATGTGGAATGAACGCAATCTTGACATGATAGCAGCATTCCAATATTTAGGGGGTTGCCATAAAGAAGAGGGAGTCAAACCTATTCTCCAAAGCACCTGAACGGCAGGACAAGAAGCAATGGACTGAAACAAATCAAGGAGAGAAGCAACCGAGAACTAAAGGAGAAATTGCCTGACCGCGAGAACAATCAATCAATTCGATTTATTACAGTCATAGACCAAAGACAGTGAGAACAAATTCAGCAGTGGGACGGCTTGCCTCCAGATTCAGAAGTTGTGGAAACTCCCAACAGTGGGACGTTTTCAAGAAGAGAGATCTTAATTGGAGAGTGAGCTTAACTCTCGGTTAGTCATGTTTGTTGTTTCGTTTTAGTCTTGTGTTTATGTGTTTCTATATTTCACTTCTTATATTGCTTTCCAATCATTATTGTGTGTTAATTTGACTGTAAATATTTAATAAAGATATTAAAAAAATATCTTGAGAGCCTTGGTAGTACAGGGGTTTAAGGCACCCTGTTATTAAGCTGGTTATTAAGACCAGCTGCCTGCAATTACTGCAGGGTTCGAATCTCGCCAAGGCTCAAGGTTGACTCAGCCTTCCATCCTTTCTAAGGTAGGTAAATTGAGGACCCAGTTTGTGGGGGCAATAAGCTGACTTTGTATAAAAATATACAAAAGGATGAAGGCTATTGCTGAGCACATTGTAAGCCGCCCTGAGTCTCCGGAGAAGGGCGGCATATAAATCAAATTAAAAAGAAGAAGAAGAGGAAGAAGAAGAAGAAGAAGAAGAAGAAGGAGGAGGAGGAGGAGGAGGAGGAGGAGGAGGAGGAGGAGGAGGAAGAAGAAGAAGAAGAAGAAGAAGAAGAAGAAGAAGAAGAAGAAGAAGAAGAAGAAGAAGAAGAAGAAGAAGAAGAAGAAGAAGAAGAAGAAGAAGAAGAAGAAGAAGAGGAGATCCGGACAGCCATTTGTCTGAAATGGCCTAGGCTTTCCTGCCCGAGCAGGGAGTTAGACTAGAAGACCTCCAAGGCTCCCTTTCCAACTCTCCTGTCATTTTGCTTTACCGCGTGGTATTTCTTCCTTTCCAGCTTCCCGGCACTTTATTCATAGAGGGTGGGGGGCGCAGTGTGTTGTGTTATGCCGTGTACTATGCCTGTTTTAGAGGGAGCTGCTGGAAGTAGGTGACCTATGTCCCGAGTGGGACTCTTTTCCCCCCCACTCCGCCCCACCCGCAATCCCAGTTCAACGTCCCAGCCGGCTTTCGGAGTGTGCGCGGGGGAAAGAAGATTGCCAGTGGGCGGAGAGATGGGTGGGGGCTTCCCAGCCGGGACGGGAACTTTTCCCGTCCCTCGTCCCGCGCCAGCCGTCCTTGGCCTGGGGAAGCGAAAGATGGGCAGGTGGAAAGTGGCGCTTTGCAGCTGGCTGGGCATCGCGGCGCTCGTGGCGCTGTTCCTGCTGGGGTTCTTAGCGGGTAAGCGCGGGGCTTTTGCTTCCACCGACGCTTTGGGGACGCGGGGTGGCGAGGACCGGCGGGAGCGCAGGGTCTTGGATCGGAGCGATCCCGGACGCTCCGCGCACCGTATAAGGAGCTCTGGCTTCGGCGTGGAGGCGTCGCCCTACCTAGCGTGGATTTCCACCGGCCCTTTGCCCGGCTGACCCCCTCAACGGGCTGTCCAGCTTGGTGGAAAAGAATAGGATCGGGGGTGATGGGGAGGGGGGGGTGCGTGCGTTGGTATTTCTTGCAGAAACCCAGGTTTTTACAGATTTGAAATTCTGTAACGAGAGTTGGAAGGGACCTTTTAGGTCATCTAGTCTAACCCTCCCCCCCCACCGCCACCACCACATTACCCACCAAAAGAGTCTCGGTGGTGCAGCGGACTAAAGTGCTGTTAAGTGCTAGCACTTAGTTGCCAGCTGCCTGCAATTAGTGCAAGTTGGAATCTCACCAGGCTCAAGGTTTATTTATTTATTTATTTATTTATTTATTTATTTATTTATTTATTTATTTATTTATTTATTTATTTATTTATTGAATTTCTATACCGCCCTTCTCCCAAAGGACTCAGGGCTGTGAACAGATTAAGATTTCATATACATACATACATACATACATACATACATACATACATACATACATACATATATATATATATATATATATATATATATATATATATATGTTTTTCTTCTAGCCAGGTTTTCCCTACATAGCCAAGGTTTTTTTGTAGCTCCAGCTCAGTAGAATCACATCTACTCGGTTCTGGGCTTTTTTCCTTTCTAACACCTAGCAAGCTCTAACTGTTATATATATTTAATAAACAGTAAATAATAAATTGAGTCAATTCGGTGTATCTGCTAAGACTTTGGCATAGAATTTAGATGTTTATGCTAGCCCTGCTTGTTGAAACAGAAAGGTCTTCAGGGCACGTCGGAAAGTGCGAAGATCTGGGATTATACGTATTCCAGTTGAATACGAAGGTTGACTCAGCCTTCCATCCTTTCGAGGTAGGTAAATTGAGGACCCGGATTGTGGGGGCAATAAGCCAACTTTGTATAGAACAACACCACTTTGGGGGGGGGGGGGCGAAAGCCCTACTAAGCAGGTATATACAAAAAAGTATGCAGGCTATTGCTATAATGCATTGTAAGCCGCCCTGAGTCTACGGAGAAGGGCGGCATATAAATTGGACTAATAAATAAATAAATAAACAATCCTAGGGATAATACCATATTTTGCTCCTATGTCTCTATTTAGTGTTAACAGTATATTCTGTATTTCTCATGCCACGGTAGTAGTATTGACACTAGGAAAACTCACAAACTGGCTAAGAAGAAATAAGAGTGTGTGTGTTTTAAACCAAAGCCTAATGCATCTTAACCAGTAGCATCTTTAGTAACAAAAACGCTCATCTCTTTTCTGCTTTGAAGTATGTCAGCGGGTATGTAACCTACAGATGCTACAGATTGACAGAGTTGGAAGGGATCTTGTAGGTCATCTAGTCCAACCCCCCGCAGGAGACCTTACACCATTTCTATGCAGTCCAGTCTGTTCTTGAAATCTTCCAGTGATGAAGCTCCCACAACTTCCGAAGGCAACTTCTGTTCCATTGGTGGATTGCTCTCACTGTCAGAAAATTTCTCCTTATTTTTTAGATTGAATATCTTCCTTGATCAGTTTCCATCCTTTATTCCTTGTCTGGCCAAAGGTGCTTTGAGGAATAGCTTGACCCCCTTCCTCTCTGTGGCAGCCCCTCAAATATTGGAAGACTGCTCTGATGTCTCCCCTGGTCCTTCTCTTCACTAGACTAGCCATGCTCAGTTCCTGCAACCGTTCATCATATGTTTTAGGTTCAAAGTCCCCACTCTACCAGAAGAACTAGGTTGCTTTTCTTCAGCCTAATTTATTCCCCAGAATCGTCCATCACCAGAGTTGATGCTGAAGGATTTGAAGAAGAAATTGGACAAACAATTAAATTGGACAACTAAATAGTGTAGGGGGGGTCTCCTGCTTGAGCAGGGGGTTGGACTAAATGACCTCTAAGGTCCCTTCCCACTTCTGTGATTCTGTTATCTCCCACAGCCATTAAGTGTCCTTACAAGGCAGGATGGCAGCACAATTTGAGCCTCCAAGTTTTAAGAAGGAAGTCTATAAGCTCAGAGGCCCTTTGCATATGCTCGCTTGCGCACTTTCCCTAAAGCTCAGGCCAGGCATCTTGAACAGATTCTGAGTCTTGCTTCAACTTCTGGCAGATATTACATAGTCTTCAAATGCAAATCCGCACAACTCAGGAATTTTACAGCTATTTCCCTGCCCCCTTCCCGCCCAGAACTTCTTCCTCTTCCCCTTCATGAAATTATGGCATCAATGAGTTCCATATGATAAATTCTGGGCAAACTTGTTGAACAATATGTAACAAGATCTCTTCATTGTTTCAGTTCTCCCAGTTTCCTGTCATGTAAGGCTAATGGTTTTTTATCTGATGATCCGCTCTTAACTTAACTCAAATCTGGATGGCTTCTTGTAATCCACACCCGTGGCTTGGTTCCGAGATTTTGCGCCGGAATGTTCTTTTTAAGAGTTGGTTACCGTGAAGAAAAACTCAGAGAAAGAGCTGTTGTTGTTGGGTTGTTTTTTTTTAAAAAAAATGTATGCCTTTCCCTCATGACCAAAATGTTTCAGTGTAATTAATCTGAATTTCTTCCTAGAACGATAACAAACTAACTTTTCAATCCAAGCAGAACGTTCGGTTTTTATTCTGATTTCCCATTTTTCTTTCCCAGCTGCCGTCAACCCAAACAAGCCAGGGTTTGCAAAGCCTGTTAATCCTTCCAAAAGGGAACGTAATCAAATTTAAAAATTTCCTATACTTGCTCCTGTTGAGGGCATGATAACCTTGATGAACTCCACGATTCCTTTCCTCCTCCTTCTCACCCACCCACCCATGTGGGGGGACGGGGTGGGATGTGGAAAAATGTAGCAGGGACTTACAAGCTTTGCTTAGGCTGAATGTTATGTAACCCTTCTGGGGCACCCAAAATAACAATGAATTTCAGAGCACAAAGAATGCTTGCACACTGTGTAAGTGAGGCAATAAAAGATGGCAACTTTTATTCCTTTAGCAAGTGGGACAGAGACATCCTGTTATGCCAGTTCTCTGAATCAATCATCCTTATTTTTTTATTTTTCTTTCCAGGCACAATTTAAATTGCTCTGGCTCTTTTTCAAGGTTTTGTGTAACTCTCTGTTCATTCATATAGTAGTGCTGTAGAACGGCTGTCCCAAGGAGTTTGGGGACTGCAGATGCTGTACAAATTGGGGTGGGAGGACGCAAGTAGCAGGATTTGCCCTCCCCCTTTCTTTCTGGCAGCTCCTTAAAAGCCTGTTGCCTATCACACTCTTGGGCAAAGCATGTGAGCCATTTCCTCCTTTCCGTGGTCCATGAAAGTGCAATATATATATGTGTATATATATATATGCATATTCTCTCTAGCCAGGTTTTACCTATGTAAACTTAGTTGTTCTTCAGCCCTAGGTTCTGTGAAATCTCATTCACAAGTTCTTGGGCCCTTTTTCTGCTGACAAACTGCAACTCTGTGTTGCTTTCTGGGAAAAGAAAAAAAAAGAAAAAAGATACATTATGCCTTTACAGGGAGGATAATTGGGAAGTGGGTGTGGCCCACTGATGACGCCTTAAGAGGTAGAAATAGCTATCTGGGTCTCCCAGAAAGCTGGGAGAAAGCAACACAGAGTTGCAGTTTGTCAGCAGAAAAAGGGCCCAAGAACTTGTGAATGAGATTTCACAGAACCTAGGGCTGAAGAACAACTAAGTTTACATAGGTAAAACCTGGCTAGAGAGAATATGCACATAAAAGCCTATGAAAAAAGAAAAAAGATATATATATATATATATATATATATTATATGTATATGAAATCTTAATCTGTTCACCGCCCTGAGTCCTTCGGGAGAAGGGCGGTATAGAAATTAAATCAATCAATCAATCAATCAATCAATCAATCAATCAATCTATAGTATGTAGATAATAAAGTTGAAAAAAGGTAAACAACATTTTTACAGAACTATAGATACGTTGAAGCTGGGTGTGACAAGGAATAGCTGGGAGGGGAGGGGCCAGGGGAGGCACCCCTTGACATGAGTGACATTGAGTTGGCCACGCCCACCCAGTCACATGACCATCAAGCCACGCCCACTGTCACATGACCATCAAGCCATGCCCACAAAATAAGCCACACCCACAGAACCGGTAGTAAAAAAAATTTAGAACCCATCCCTGAGGATGTCCTAATACTGTGTGTATCTGATGAGCTATCCATGTAACTGTTAGGGGTTTTTCTCATATCCCCTTTTTGCAGGACAAATTTATGACCAACAAACTTATGTAGAAAGTTAGCACCCGCCCCTCTCTTAGAAGAATGAAATATTTTGAGAAATATTAAAAAGGCAGAATATTATATTTCCCTGGATGAGAAATGGAGAAACATACTCTTGGAAAGCAGCCCCCGCTTTTCTTAATAGCTCTCAGCAGATGTCAGCACTTAAGAGATAAAGAGATAGCTAGCTCTATTCATAAGCAAATTCCCTGCAGAAATGTCTGAACAAAGGTAGGGCTAGCCCTCAGCCACAATAGGAATTGCCCAACAAGCCCCTTCATTGCATCAGCAGATCAAACTTCAACCCAGCGTGGCTCAGACAACCTACAGAACCAGCTATGACCTCTACAACAGTCAATAGAATACATGTTCTGGCATAGGAACAGGAAACTCAAGTTCAAACCCCAAGAGCAGGTATAAATACCCCTCACTCTCAACTCCATGTGGTCTTCTACCCAGGATCTCAAACCCATGTGGTCCTGCTTCGTCAATAAATGGACCCTCTTTCCAATCAGCCTCCAGCCTACATTTTGTCGCCAGTGCTTTTCTCCCGGCTTGGAACTGGACCAGATGGATATTTCTTCCAACAAATATGATGGTAACTGAGACCAGAATTTCTGTTGCTAAGTGAGTCACATGTGATTTTTACAACCTTTTTTGACATGGTTGTTAAGTGAATCACTAGTTGTTAAGTGAATCCAGCTTCCCCCATTGACTTTGCTTGTCAGGAGCTGGCTGGGACGTTTTGCCTCTCAAACGTCATATCCAAACTGAGCTGCCTTTTACTCCTCTGGCGTGCACCCCATCCTTCCTGGGTGTCCAGCTCCTTACTAGATTCTGTCGCAAGATTTGAAAGTTGCCAAGTTTGAGAAACTGCATCCTAGAGCAGGGGCCACCAACCTTTCGGACCTCAGGGACTACTAAATTCATCATTTTAAATCCCTTGGACCACTAATATGAATTTTTTAATAAAGATTAACAGTATTTAGTGCAATATAAAAAATGCAAATAATTTTTCTGCGGACCACCCAAATTTTCTCACAGAGCACCAGTGGCCCACGGACCACCAGTCTCCTAGAGCATGTGATTGGTGAGATGGTGAGGAGTTGAGGTCCAGTTGGTCACGCTCAATTTCTGAAGGAACACAACTGAAGGAACTGGGTATATCTACTGTAACGAAAAGAAGGACTAGGAAGGTGACATGAAAGCAGTGTTCCAATATTTGAGGGGTTCAACAAGGAAGAGGGGGTCAACCTATTCTCCAAAGCACCTGAAGGCAGGGCACGAAGCAATGGATGGAAGCTAATCAAGGAGAGAAGCAACTTAGAACTAAGGAGAAATTTCTGGACTGTTAGAACAATTATTCAGTGGAACAAGTTGTGGGTGCTTCATCACTGGAGGTTTTTAAGACGAGAGTGGACAACCATTTATCTGAAAAGATATAGATAAGATAAGAAGATAAGATAAGATAAGATAAGATAAGATATAAGATAAGATAAGATAAGATAAGATAAGATAAGATAAGATAAGATAAGATAAGATAAGATAAGATAACTTTATTGCCATATTTTTACTGCACATCAGTGGTGGGTTTCAAATTTTTTTACTATCGGTTCTGTGGGCGTGGCTTGGGAATGGTATGGCTTGGTGGGCGTGGCTTGGTGGGCGTGGCAGGGGAAGGTTACTGTAAAATCTCCATTCCCACCCCACTCTAGGGGAAGAATACTGTAAAATCTCCATTCCAGGGGTGAAATGCTCCCGGTTTGGACCGGATCGCCAGATCCGGTAGCGATGGAGGCAGGTGGTTCGGAGAACTGGTAGCAAAAATACCTGCCCGCCCCCCTCCCATGCCCAGCTGAGCTGCACAATCATCAGAGGCTTTTATTTTACTTTTAAAAACATTTTTTCTACAATCTCTTCGGTCAAAAAAATGCTTTTAAAAGTAAAAAAAAAAGCCTCTGATGATTGTGCGGCTCAGCTGGGATCGTCAAAGGCTTTTAAAAGAAAAAAAACTCAGGCTACTCAGCTGGGATCGTCAGAGGCTTTTGAAACCATTTTTTTACAACCTCTTCACTGAAGACAAATGATGCCTGACTGGCATTTTCTGAAGGGCTTGTTCTGCAGGTTACGGTAAAAAAAATCAAATTGGCAGTCATAATGATGGAATCAAAGCTGGATGGAACCACTTGTTGTTTTTTCCTTCTGTGCACAAATTATCAACATCGTCAGTTCCATTTTCAATATCGTGTTGGGTGTTCCTATGATATGCTGAATAATAAACTAACCAAATCAGGCATATTTTGCACAGCTAAAATATGTTGGTCTGATTTAGGGGTGAAATTCAGCAGGTTCTGACAGGTTCTGGAGAACCGGTAGTGGAAATTTTGAACAGTTTGGCGAACCGGCAAATACCACCTCTAGCTGGCCCCAGAGTGGGGTGGGAATGGAGATTTTGCAATATCCTTCCCCCAGGAGTGGGGTGGGAATGGAGATATTGCAATATCCTTTCCCCAGGAGTGGGGAGGGAATGGGGATTTTGCAATATCCTTCCCCCAGGAGTGGGGTGGGAATGGAGATTTTGCAATATCCTTACCCCAGGAGTAGAGAGGAAATGCGGATTTTGCAATATCTTTCCCCCAGGAGTGGGGTGGGAATGGAGATTTTGCAATATCCTTCCTCCAGGAGTGGGGTGGGAATGGAGATTTTGCAGTATCCTTTCCCTGCCACGCCCACCAAGCCACGCCCAGACTGCATTCTGGGAATTGAAGTCCAGACAGCTTAAAGTTGCCAATTTTGAAAACACTAGTCTGCAAGGTGGAACTCACTGCCTCAGGAACATTTGATCCTACTCTTTCCTCTTTTAGCGAGGTTTTAAGTCTCCTCGTAATGGGACCACTGGAATTATTTCTAATAGCGCAGTTATTATTGACCAAAGTAGTTCAGATGTTTTATTCTTAAATAATAATAATAAAAAAAGAAATTGGTCTTGTTTCTGAGGCCATGTTGAATATCATTTTCTAACGGTAAAACATGAGGCAAACTTAATACTTAAAGTATTGACATATGACTGTAATTTTACCGGCCTGTCGCATTTGTAAGTCAACCCACAAGATTGACCCAATGTTATGACCTTTCTGTGTGATGGTTATTAAGCAAATGCTGTGGTTGTTAAGCAAACACCACAGTCGTTAAATGAACCAAGGGTTCACTATGGGGCGGTTTTTCTGAAAACTGGAAGCAAAATGCCATCACATGACTGTGGGTAACTTCAAAAAGCCATAAATGTGGTCACATGACCATGGGGGAGGGCAACCGTCAGAACTGCAGAAACAGGTTGTAAGTATCCCGGAGGAGGTCCATATAATTTTGAACTAAGTCACTAAGCAAACAGCCATAAATCGAGGATTAGCTATATTAAAGGTTTGATCCTTTTTCTCAAAAAGATTCCGGCAGGGATTTTCCCAGCCCCATTTAAAGGGGTCAGCAACAATCTTCTTGACGTAAAGTAGGGCTTTTTTTTTGCAGATCCCTATCGCTTCCTTGCTGTATAAACAAGAAAAGGAGAGAAAGAGAAAAAGCTGTCAACAAATAATCTGCTTGAGTTAGAGCTGAGATGGGCAAAGAGTAAACAATGCAGTTTCTCCAACGAGTTTGCAAAGGGTGTTCTTTCCTGCCAGTGTAAACTTTCGTTGCCCTTTTTAATCCCCCCTGAACTCGCTGACCGAAATAAGCCAAAACAAACGTCAAGATTAAGTCTTAACCGGTTTCCTTTCCCTCCTGCAATAATTCTTCGAGGTGCCACTTCCTTGTCCTTCTTCCCCCAACTAATAAATTCTCCAGATGTTGCAATCTAATCAAGAGAAACTTTACTCCTTCATTAAAAAAAAAACTGCCCTACAATGCTGTTACTCACTTCGCCCTGGCTAGACTCCAGTAGCAAAACAAAGGAGCAGCTATGCAATTATTTCTTTGATGCAATTTTGCCCAGGTAGGCACGTGAGTGGAATAATATCTTTTGCAGTCTTGACAGGACAGAAATGGAAAAAGATCTGTTGCCATCCTGATGATAGAAATGCAATGCAGTTTGCATTTGCGTGTTATTTTTTTTCATAATCATAAGTTTATTTGTCCAGCATATATAAGATAACAGGGAAAAGTATAAACATAATTTGAATACATGAAAAGAGTAAGTAAAAAGGAATATTAGGACAGGGACGGAAGGCACGCTGGTGCTCTTATGCACGCCCCTTACAGACCTCTTAGGAATGGGGTGAGGTCAACAGTAGACAGTGTAAGGTTAAAGTTTTGGGGGTTTGGGGAAGAAACTACAGAGTCAGGTAGTGCATTCCAGGCATTGACCACTCTGTTGCTGAAGTCGTATTTTCTGCAATCGAGTTTGGAGCAGTTTACCTTGAGTATGTATCTATTATTTGTTTGTGTATTGTCGTGGTTGAAGCTGAAGTAGTCATTGACAGGAAGGACATTGTGGCAGATAATTTTATGTACTATGCTTAGGTCAGGCTGAAGTCGGTGTAGTTCTAACTTGTCTAAGCCCAAAATTTGAAGTCTGGTGGCATAAGGTGTTTTATTGCGGTTAGAGGAATGGAGGATTCTTCTCGTAAAATTTGTTTATTTGTTTGTATCCTGTCCTTATTGTTGTGACAAATAACCAGTGGTGGGCTGCAAACGGTTTAACAACCAGTTTTGTGAGTGCTGGCTTTGTGCGCGCTCGCACCTAATACACTTGTAAGCATGCGTTCAAAATATAGCAATTTGAAGCTCAGTTGCTTACCTTTTAAGGCAGGCCCGGTAAGTAGAACAGTAGAGGCGCAGAAATCAGCTGTGCTGCGTGAATCAGCTGAGCCAGAAAGAAGGAAATATAGGACAGGATAGGGTGGGTGCAGGTAGGCGGGGCCAGCTGATTGTTGAAACTACCGGTTTGCCTGAACTGGTCCGAACTGGCAGCAGCCCACCATTGGAAATAACCCAAGGCATGGAACATACCTAATACTCCTTCCTCCTCCTATTTTCTCCACAACAACAACCCTGGGAGGTGGGTTGGCTGAGAGAGAGAGAGAGAGAGAGAGAGAGAGAGACTGGGTCAAAGCCAGCTTTCATGCCTATGGTAGGACTAGAACTCACTATCTCCTGGTGATAGGTGCAAAGTCACCCACCTGGCTTTCATGGTTAAGGTGGGACTAGAATTCACTCTCTTTCTAGCCTGATGCCAACCACTAGAACAAAGTGGCTTTTCCCCAAATTCTCTGTTAAAGGAACATACTAATATTACGACTGTCGCTGAGTGCTGTATCTTATGATTTATGATGATTGTATTTTGTGAATATGATCATCACATCAACTTGTTGCTTGCATGTATACCTGAGAGCTTATGCATTGGAGACAAATTCCTTGTGTGTGTCCAGTCACACTTGGCCAATAAAGAATTCTACTCTACTCTACTCTACTCTACTCTACTCTACTCTACTCTACTCTACTCTACTCTACTCTACTCTACTCTACTCTACCCTACCCTACCCTACCCTATCCTACCTTACCCTACCCTACCCTACCCTACCCTACTCTACTCTATTCTGGAAGAGACTGCATACACACTCCTAGGCTGCATCAACAGAAGGATAGTATTAAGATGTTTGATGATATTTATTATTACTACTATTTTCTCTGTTGTTTGGAAATATATTGTGTGCTCCTATACTGGAGACAAATTCCTTGTGTGTTCAATCACACTTGGCCAATAAAGAATTTTGTTCTGTTCTGTTCTGTTCTGTTCTGTTCTGTTCTGTTCTGTTCTGTTCTGTTCTGTTCTGTTCTCTTCTCTTCTCTTCTCTTCTCTTCTCTTCTCTTCTCTTCTCTTCTCTTCTCTTCTCTTTTCTTCTCTACTCTACTCTACTCTACTCTACTCTACTGTACACTACTCTACTCTACTCTACTCTACTCTTCTCTTCATTCTACTACATCCCATCCCCCCCAGTAGTGGTTTTCACTTACCTTTGCTACCAGTTCGGAACTGTGAGAGCTCGCGCGCTGCGCTTCTGCACATGCCCAGAACCTTCTATGTATGCAGAGCATCCGTGATGTCTGGGTGGGTGGGCGGACCTCCCGCTACTGCTGCCACTGCTACATGTTTGCCCGAACCCAGGCAAACCAGTAGTAACCCACCACTAATCCCATCCCATCCCATCTCATTCTACATTGATGCTCCAGGCATCAAATATCCCTCTTACCGCTCCTAGACAGCAAATATTTTCTGATTTTAGCCTAAAGTCACAGCTTTTTGCAGGATTACCAAGAACTGCACCACCTCTCTCTAAATTTTGGAGAGCACTAACTCTAGCATGCTGTAAGGCTCTCCCCACAGCAGTCCTGTGGGGCTGACACAAAAAGTCCCAGATGAGCTGAGATTGTGCCCCTGTGTACAAGGGACTATTGAAACCACAGCTCATATCCTGTTATATTATATCCTCTGGAAACATTCACAAACTCATTTTATAACTCCCCACCTGCTATAATATCTGGGAAATTCTGATTTATTTTATGTGCAGCTGTTAAAGGTAAAGGTAACCCTCGCACATATGCGCTAGTCGTTTCCGACTCTAGGGGGCGGTGCTCATCTCTGTTTCAAACCCGAAGAGCCAGCGCTGTCCGAAGACGTCTCCGTGGTCATGTGGCCGGCATGACTCAACGCCAAAGGGCGCACGGAACGCTGTTACCTTCCCACCAAAGGTGGTCCCTATTTTTCTACTTGCATTTTTCACATGCTTTCGAACTGCTAGATTGGCAGAAGCTGGGACAAGTCACGGGAGCTCACCCTGTTACGCGGCACTAGGGATTCGAACTGCTGAACTGCCGACCTTTTGATCGACAAGCTCAGCATCTTAGCCACTGAGCCACTGCATCCCTCGTACATACATCCCTCGTACCTAGTACAGCTGTTACTATGGGCTCAATATGATACAGTTTCTTTGAATGTAGGTAAATTCCGCTGTTGTACTGTCTCTAAATTCGGCTGCTCATCTATGAACTCACTATATGCACTACTAGGTCCTGTTCTGATTTATTTATTTAAAGTTTTAATTTTTAATTCTATAACAAAAGGTTGTGTCAGCGTTTCGCTGGCATAGAGAGCAGAGAGAGAGAGATAAGCTCTGAACTTTTGCCTGCTGAATCTCTTTGATGTCCGGTTGTCGTGGAAATGACGGGGGGCGGGGAGACATTCCTGGGAAATGACGAGACAAGGAGTCTGAAGAATGACTTGGAAGATAGCCAATGAGAAGCAGATATTTGGGGATCGGAAAGGGAGGGATTGGGGGGCAAAAGGTCAGTCTTGTCCGCATCGAGTCATGATCCGGTAGCTGTGCTCAATTAAAGAAAAGATTTCCTTAAAGATTGGCAGTTTGGAAATTCATTTATTTTGAGATAGCATCGAAGTCTGACAGGTTGATTGGTTGATTGCATGCAGGACATATGTCCTGTCCACATGTCTCTTTTAGCTGACATGCTTGATTTTGGGTTATAAGAGGGACGTTTTTGCTTATTTTCCTATTGAATTTTCTCCTGCTGATTTCTGCATCTTAGCCTGTTACTGAATGGTCAAGGGGCAAGCCCTTGATTTTGGACAGTTCTATTCGTACTTGACTTCCATCGGGCACTGCGGAAAGTTAAGACCACGCCCCATCTCAGATGATGAGCCTCCATCAGAGATGGGTTTTAGCAGGTTCGGACCAGTTCTGGAGAACCAGTAGCAGAAATTTTGAGTAGTTTGGAGAACTGGTAGAAAAAATTCTGACTGGCCCCGCCCCCCCATCTATTCTCTGCCTCCCGAATCCCAGCTGATCGGGAGGAAATGGGGATTTTACAGTAACCTTCCCCTGGATTGGGGAGGGAATGGAGATTTTACAGTATCCTTCCCCTGCCATGCCCACCAAGCCATGCCCACCAAGCCATGTCACACCCACCAAGCCACACCCACAGAACCGGTAGTAAAAAAATTTGAAACCCACTACTGATGTGCTCACAGTAAAACAATGGCAATAAAGTTTATCTTATCTTATCTTATCTTATCTTATCTTATCTTATCTTATCTTATCTTATCTTATCTTATCATCTTATCTTATCTTATCTCTTATCTTATCTTATCTTATCATCTTATCTGCTTATCTTATTGACCCTGCAGGTTGGTTGGTGAAATTCTTAATCGACCCACATGGCACCAACGAGGTTTTTCTAAGTGTAAGAAAACAGCTGTTTTCGGAAATGAAGGCAGAAAATATCCAGGATTTTCTACAGTAAGTCTGCTGTTTTGACCGCCGATTGCTGTGTTTTGTTTTTTTTTTTTAATTCTGTAGGCTTTGGAAAACAATCTGGTGTCAGCACTTCAACCTGCATTTACTCTAGTGCTGACATAAGAAGGAGAAGAGGGGGCAGCTGGCAAGAGGATGCTTGACTTCTCATCTACTTATTTTCCCTGAAGATAATATCCCCTAGGAGATGAGATGGGAGGGGGGACATTCCTGGGAGCTGAAATAGTAGATATGGGGAGAGTGATTTGGAAGATGGCCAATGAGATGCAGAGAATTGGGAAATGGAAAGGGAAGGTTTGGGGTCAGGAAATCAGTGTTGGCTACGCCACAATCGGGGACAGATTGTCATGCTTAATAAAATGAAAGATTTTGTCAAAGACTATTCATTTGGAAATGCAATTTATTTTATTTGAGATGACATCGAAACCTGACATCTGGATTGGGCTGATCACACACACACACACACACACACACACACACACACACACACACACAAATACTTTGCCATATCTGTCTATCTATGTAACTATATGTCTGTCTGTCTGTTTCTGTGTGTGTGAATACACACACACACATACATATACATGCATGCATACATACATACATATACACAAACATATACATATATAATAGTTGTAAGTTGATGACTACTTGTGTGTGTATGTGAATGTATATGTATGTACACACACACACATGCATACACACACGCACATATAAACATCTGTGTTAAGAAAGTTCATAAAATGGGGTAGAACACAGCCGTAGCTCAATAGAATCACATCCACTCAATTCTGGGCTTTTTTCCTTTCTGGCAGCCAGCAAGTTCTTCCTGCTAGGTGAGAGACTTATATAGATCTATTTCTGGCTCGTTAGCCTTCATCAGTAAGCCACACCCACATCTCATATATCCTCCCTGTAAAGGTACAATATCTATTTTCTTACTTCTTCATAGGATTTATGTGTGTTTTTCCTCTAGCCAGGTTTTTCCTACATAACCAAGGTTTTTCTGCAGCCCTAGTCTCTCACCTAGCAGCAAGAACTTGCTGGCTGCCAGAAAGGAAAAAAGCCCAGAATCGAGTGGATGTGATTCTACTGAGCTAGGGCTGCAGAAAAACCTTGGTTACGTAGGAAAAACCTGGCTCGAGGAAAAATACACACACACACACACACTCACTGTTTATAATTAATTATATATTATCAATATATCAATATCACTTAAACTGATATACCACTTTACAGTGCTTTGCAGCCCTCTCTAAGTGGTTTACAGAGACAGCGTATTGCCCCCAACAATCTGGGTCTCATTTTACACACCTCAGAAGGATGGAAGACTGAGTCAACCTTGAGCTGGTCAGGATCGAACTTCTGGCAGTGGGCAGAGTTAGCTTGCAATGATATAGTCTAATCTTCCTTCCTTCCTTCCTTCCTTCCTTCCTTCCTTCCTTCCTTCCTTCCTTCCTTCCTTCCTTCCTCTCTTCCTCCCTCCCTCCGTCCTTTCTTCCCCTTCCACCATCCTTCCCTCCCTCCTTCCCTCCCTGCCTCCCTTCCTTCGCAATAGCACTTAGACTTATATACTGCTTCACAGTGCTTTACTGCTCTCTCTAAACGGTTTACAGAGTCAGCATATTGCCCCCAACAATCTGAGTCCTCATTTTACCCACCTCAGAAGGATGGAAGGCTGAATCAACCTGAGTGATGCTCGAACAGCCGAATTGCAGTCAGCCGGCAGTCAGCAGAAGTAGCCTGCAGTACTGCACTCTAACCACTGAGCCACCGTGGCTCATAATTATAATATATAACAATATATACTTCTGTAGATGCTATATGCTAAATAGATTTTTTTTTAAAAACCAAAACAGTAGCCCCGTTTCTGGGCTCAGCTGTGCTTCCATCCTGAGGAGCTGTGCTTTTTCTAGCTCCTTCACCAGCTTCCCACATGTGGCCGGAACAGAGCAGAACCTTCGGTTGGCCAAGCAAATCCAGAGCCAGTGGAAGACCTTTGGCTTGGACACAGCAGAACTGGTTCACTATGACGTCCTCCTTTCTTACCCAAATCAAAGCTCTCCCAACTATATCTCCATTACCGACAATGGTGGAAAAGAGGTACGGAAAGCAAGATGTTTCTTCTTCTGTGGGGGAGAAGCCCCCAGGGGAAAAACTGGGTGGAAGACTGCGTGGAGGCAAGCCACAGCAAAACCTAAGATTCCTCTAGAACAGGGCTGTCAAACTCGATTTCATTGAGGGCTGCATCAGGGTTGTGTTTTGACCTCAGGGACCCGGGATGGGCGTGGCCAGAGCGGGAGTGGCCAGCTTGATGTCACTCGGGTCGGGGGGCGCCTGTGGTGGACCGAATGCTCTGCCAGCAAAAATGGACTCCAGAGTTCCGTTTTCAGCTGGGACGGCCTCCTGCAACCCTCTGCAGCGAATAGAATAGAATAGAATAGAATAGAATAGAATAGAATAGAATAGAATAGAATAGAATAGAATAGAATAGAATAGAATAGAATTCTTTATTGGCCAAGTGTGATTGGACACACAAGGAATTTGTCTTTGGTGCATAAGCTCTCAGTGTACATAAAAGAAAAGATACATTTGTCAAGAATCATAAGGTACAACACTTAATGATAGTCATAGGGTACAAATAAGTAATCAAATCATATTAGGAAACAGTCAATATAAATCGCAAGGATACCAGCAACAAGGTTACAGTCATATAGTCATAAGTGGGAGGAGATGGGTGGTGGGAATGATGAGAAGATTAATAGTAATGCAGACTTAGTGAATAGTTTGACAGTGTTGAGGGAATTATTTGTTTAGCAGAGTGATGGCATTCGGGGAAAAAACTTTTCTTGTGTCTAGTTGTTCTGGTGTGCAGTGCTCTATAGCACTCTATAGAAAACGGAGCTCCCTAAATTTTTATATGGCAGTTATAACCACTTGGAAAGTAAATCTGAATTGCAGATGTGCCTTCTGATTTCAACACTTCGGATCAGATGTCCATTTCTAAGTGAAATTTGAAAATCAAAACGGAAACCTTCAAAAGAATTGTAATGTTAGGAGCCTGCCAAGTCTACAACCTAACCAGGCTGTCATTTCAGTTTTCGATGAAACTTCTGTCTTTTTTTTTTTCTGAGTAGATTTTCAACTCATCGTTGTTTGAACCCCCTCCCGAAGGTTATGCAAATATTTCTGGAGTGCTACCACCGTATAATGCTTTTTCAGCACAGGGTGAGCCACAGGTAAGGACCTGAACAATTTGACTTGTGTGAAATCTATTACAGTGGTACCTTGGCATTCCACTGCTTTGAAACTCATTGAACTTGGTACTCAACGCAGTTTGAAGTGAAAATTTTGTCCTGGTACTCATTATTTGTTTAGTATTTGATGTACAAGCTAGAACTTGTCGTTGTCAGCTGCCTTGTGACTCACTACATTATTCCTTATGGGAAAAAATTGTTTCATACTCATTGTTTTTGGTACTAATCGTGTCTCCCGGAACCAATTAACAATGAGTATCAAGGTACCACTGTATCTTGAGATGTGATGCTGGCTTTCAAAAATGGCAACTGGACTTTCTTGACTTTTCTTGAAGACATTTCAGTTCTCATCTAAGAAACTTCTTCAGTTCTAACTAACTGGTGGGGAATGGAAAGGATTTATCGTATTTGCAGCCAGACAGTCATTAACACTCTGAGGGTCATTGAAATCATCTGGGGTTAATGAAGATAAGATTTGGGTTAATGTCAGGGTTCCAAGTAACACCCCCAATGAAAGAAAACTCCAAAGCTTGAGTTTCCTCAAAGTTCCATTTCATTAGAGATGTCATACTGGCACATCTGGGAAAACCTGAATCTGCTTCCAGTTGCTTCTGGTTGCTTCCGGTTCTGTCCGGTTCTATAGAACTGGTAGTAAAAGCGGTGGGAGGCTCCACCCACCCGCCCGGACATGATAATTGACGATCTGCACAAGTGCAGAAGAGCGTGCACGCACGCTCCCGTTGCGAACTGGTAGTAAAGGTAAGTAGAACCCACCCCTGATCTGAAAGCTTCCCCACCCAAAGAAAAGTTCAAGTCCCTGCCCAGCACCCACATGTCCATCACATGGTCCAATCAAAGCACTGTCCCAACTGGAGATGCCTCCCAGTTCCAGCCATCCAGGTGCAGGGCAAGATGTCCTTGACTCTCAGAGAAAAGAATGTTATTATGACTATGTATCACCCTGGCTCCATGCAATCCCCCCTCCCAGTTTCCCACCGTAATAAATGTGGCAGGCCTGAAGGCCCAACGAAAAAGATGGCTTCCAGGCCTGACATCATCATATGATGTCAACACTCAACACTCTGTTGTTACTTTCTAAGTACGTCTATCTGGGCAGCTTCAATTTACTGTAAATAAAGCTTTTCTGCTTTGCGATATTGCTAACTTTCAATAAACCATTTCAACTTTTTAAAAAAACGAGATGGGAGGCCTGAAGGAGGAATCAAATGTGGGTTTATGGGGATGTTTGCAGATTTAGGCATCATGTTGTTGATCCCGAGCATAGACGTTCAGGAAACAGTTCTCTGCATCAGTGAAACTGATTGCATGTGCAGTAGGAAATGAAACAAAATTAACAGTACCAGACCAAAAAAAAAAAAAATGCTGTTTTTGTTTCCATCCTGAAAAGGCCGATCTGGTTTATGTCAACTATGGACGCACGGAAGATTTTTTCAAGTTAGAGAGAGAAATGGGAATAAACTGTACAGGAAAGATTCTTATTGCCCGATATGGAAAAATATTCAGAGGAAACAAAGTGAGTTATCAACATCTTTATTTTCATTCTTTCAGACCTGCTGTCTTTATGGTTTCTCGGTGGCAATCAATGCTACCAAAAGAAATATTTTTAATGTCTTTGTTAGGGCTTTGTTTAAATACTGCATATCAGTGGTAGGTTTCAAATTTTTTTATTACCGGTTCTGTGGGTGTGGCTTGGTGGATGTGGCATGCCTTGGTGGGCGTGGCTTGATGGGCGTGGCAGGGGAAGGATACTGTAAAATCTTCATTCCCTCCCCAATCCAGGGGAAGGTTACTGCAAAATCCCCATTTCCTCCCGATCAGCTGGGACTTGGGAGGCAGAGAATAGATGGGGGCGGGGCCAGTCAGAATTTTTACTACCGGTTCTCCGAACTACTCAAAATTTCCGCTACCGGTTCCCCAGAACTGGTCAGAACCTGCTGAAACCCATCTCTGCTGCACATATTATTTTTTTAAAAAAGTAACGGTTCATTAATTGGATGTGGAATTTTTGAAAACTTGTGTGGTAGAAGCCTCAAATACAATTCAGTCCTTTGTGGTGGAATGTTTGGTGAGAGTCCAGTTGGTGTTTTACAAACTGTGGGAGCCAAACGTTTATGTTAAGGTTACTAGAGGCAAATTGTTCTAGGGACCTTGGTTTAGCACGTCATCCAGAATAATGCTGTTTTGATTACCAATTGATAATTGGGCTCCCATTATGAATCCACCCAACCTAACCTTGATTTCTTATTTGTGGACTTCTTGTCAGCTTCCCTGACTATCAGGTTTTCCTGCTACATATGCACACAAACACAGAGAGGGAGAGAGAGGGAGGAAAAGAGAGGGAAAGGGAGAAGGAGAGGGAGGGAGGGAGGAGAGAAGAAGAGGGAGGGACAGAGGAAGGGAGGGAGAAAGGGTGGGAGAGAAGGACAGGAAGAGGGAGGGAGAGAGAGAGGGAGGAAGGGAGAGGGAAAGACGGAGGGAGGGAGGGAGAAGGAGAGAAGGAAAGGGGGGGCAGAGGAAGGGAGGGAGACAGGGTGGGAGAGAAGGACAGGAAGAGGGAGGGGGAGAGAGAGGGAGGAAGGGAGAGACAGGGTGGGAGGGAGGGAGGGAGAAGGAGAGAAGAAGAGGGAGGGACAGAGGAAGGGAGGGAGACAGGGTGGGAGAGAAGGACAGGAAGAGGGAGGGAGAGGGAGGGAGGGAGAGGGAGGGAGGGAGAAAGGGAGAGGGAGAGACAGGGAAGGAGGGAAGGAGAAAGGAAGAGGGAGGGAGAGCTGGAGAGGGAAAGCGAGGGAAAGTGAGAGGGAAAGAAGGGCAGGAGGGAGAGAAAGAGAGAGAGAGAGAGAGAGAGAGAGAGAGAGAGAGAGAGAGAGAGAGAGAGAGAGAGACCCTGCTCTGGCCTAAGAGCCCAACTATATTTCATCTCTCCTCTTCTTGATCTCCTCTTCTTGATTTCCTCTTACACTACAAGTAGGCCATTTGTGGTCCTGTTGAGTGCGTTGCAGTAATCCAGATTAGAGGAATGGGCACAATTAGGATACAAAATGGATTTGTTCAAAGGCCTTCCCAAGAGGAAGCTCTGAATCTAGGATAATTACCCACCCACCCCCAATTCTGATTGAGGGAGTCCTGGCAAATATTCACCAACAGCAGCTGGGTTGCTACATTCTGGATTAATTGACGCTTCCGTGTGGTTTTCAAAGGCAGCCCTATGTAGAGTGCACTGTAGTAGTCCAGACACGTGACCATGAGGGCATCAGCTATTTTGTTAGAGTAAATATGGGAAGGCCTCTGATCAATGGTGGGATTCAAATAATTTAACAACTGGTTCTCTGCCCTAATGACTGGCTGGGTGGGCATGGCCATGGTGGGGTGTGACAGGCAGCACTCGGCCTTCTGCATCCCTCTGGGAGCAAAAACGGGCCTTGGGGGAGGGGCATGCCGCCCCCCCCCCCCGTTCCCTGTTTTGGGCCTAGTAGGCCTCCCTGCAGCCTCTTGGGAGCAAAGACAGAGCACATGGGGACTCCTGGAAGGGACAGGGAGGGGAGAGGCCAGCCAGCAATTTAATAAGCGGTTCACCCGAACCGGCCCGAACCAGCCCAAACCGGCTGAATCCTACCACTGCCTCTGATACATAGAGATACAGTAACCCTTGGAGTCATGCTCATCTCAATCCCATTAATGCTACCCCAGAAACTCAAGGGGATGCAAGACCATTTTGCTTCTTAACAGTTGATTTTTCTGCAGGTTAAAAATGCCATGTTGGCAGGAGCAAAAGGAATTATCCTTTACTCTGATCCTGCAGATTATTGTGCACCTGGGGTCAAACCTTACCCAGACGGCTGGAATCTTCCTGGACAGGGGGTTCAGCGTGGAAATGTGTTAAATCTCAACGGGGCAGGAGATCCCCTCACTCCAGGCTATCCAGCCAAAGGTTAGTGTCCACAGGCCCTTGACTGACCCTCTTTAGGTAGGAGAAACCATAGCTTGTTGATGTAATGTTCGCTTTCCATATATAGATAGTCTTCAATTTACGACATAATTGAGCCTAACATTTCTGTTGTTAAGTGAGACAGCAGTTAAGTGAGTTTTACGATAATTTTACGATAATTTCCACCACAGTTGTTGAGTGAATTGTTGCAGTTGTAACGATTGAGTGAATCGTTGCAGTTGTAACGATTGAGTGAATCATTGCAGTAGTAACCCTGTTGTTATGTGAATCTGGGTTCCCCATTGACTCTAATTGTCAGAAAGTCGCAAAAAGGGATTCCATGACCCTGGGACACTGTAACATAAATATGAACCAGTTGCCAAGAATCTGAATTTTGATCACATGACCATGGGGAGGCTGCAATGGTCGTAAGGGTGAGTCACTTTTTCCAGTGCTGTTGTAACTTCGAATGGTTACTAAATGAACTGTTGTAAGTAAAGGACTACCTGTAATAGTTGGCAGTTACCAGTTTTGATTGGTTCAAAATTGGGAAAGGAGTCCGGCAAGACTGTATACTGTCGCCCTGCCTATTTAACTTACATGCAGAGCACATCATGAGAAAGGTGGGGCTAGATGAATCAAAAATTGGAATTAAGATCGCCGTGAGAAATATCAACAACCTCAGATATGCAGATGATACCACTCTAATGGCAGAAAGTGAAGAGGAACTAAAGAGCCTCTTGATGTGGGTGAAGGAGGAGAGTGCAAAAGTTGGCTTGAAACTCAACATTAAGAAAACTAAGATCATGGCTCCTGGCCCTCTCAACTCCTGGCAAATAGATGGGGAAGAAATGGAGGTAGTGACAGATTTTATTTTCCTAGGCTCCAAGATCATCACAGATGGGAACTACAGCCAAGAAATTAAAAGATGCTTGCTCCTGGGGAGGAAAGTTATGGCAAATCTAGACAGCGTACTAAAAAGCAGAGACATCACTCTGCCAACAAAACTGTGTATAGTCAAGGCTATGGTTTTCCCAGTTGCAATGTCTGGCTGTGAAAGTTGGACCATAAGGAAGGCTGAGTGTCAAAGAATTGAGGCCTTTGAACTCTGGTGCTGGAGAAGACTCCTGCAAGTCCCTTGGACTGCAAGGCGATCAGACCAATCGGTCCTAGAGGAGATCAACCCTGACTGCTCTTTAGAAGGCCAGATCCTCAAGATGAAACTCAAATATTTTGGCCATCTAATGAGAAGGAAGGACTCACTGGAGAAGAGCCTAATGCTGGGAAAGATTGAGGGCAAAAGAAGAAGGGGATGGCAGAGAACGAGATGGCTGAATGGAGTCACTGAAGCAGTAGGCATGAGCTTTAAAGGATTCCAGAGGATGGTAGAGGACAAGAAGGCCTGGAGGAACATTGTCCATGGGGTTGCGATGGGTTGGACACGACTTCACAACTAACAACAACAACCAGTTTTGAACACTTCAGATGAAACTGGAAAATACTGTAAGCTCCTCAAAAAAATATGGATACACTCTTTAAAATAAGTCATGTGGAGATATGCATAGCAATTGAGTGATGCCTCCAAGGGTTGAAAAAATGCTGAAATGTCAGTATGAAAATATTAATTGGCATCTTTCAGTGGCAAATTAATGTGAAGCCAGAGCTGAAAAATCAATATTTTTACTGTTGGAAGTTCAGCAACACAATCTAAACACCGCTGCAGATCACTAAATAGAGTAGAGTAGAGTAGAGTAGAGTAGAGTAGAGTAGAGTAGAGTAGAGTAGAGTAGAGTAGAGTAGAGTGGCATGGCATGGCATGGCATGGCATGGCATGGCATGGCACGGCACGGCATGGAAGAGGAGAGGAGAGGAGAGGAGAGGAGAGGAGAGGAGAGGAGAGGAGAGGAGAGGAGAAGTTAATAGAGTAGAGAACAGAACAGAACAGAATAGAATATAATTCTTTATTGGCCAAGTGTAAATGAAAACTGTACAGATAGTCCTTGAGTTAAGAACCACAACTGAGACCAGAATTTCTGTTGCTAAGCAAGGCAGTTGTTAAGTGAGTCATGCCTGATTTTGTGACCTTTTCTACCATTAGTTGTTCAACTGAATCACTGCAGTTAAGTGAATCACATGGTGGTTAAGAGAAACCAGCTTCCCCCACTGACTTTGCTTGTCAGAATCCAGCTGGGAAGGTCATCACCTGACCCTGAATGCTGCAACCAGCTGCCAAGCACCCAAATTTTGATCACGTGGTCATGGAGATGCTGCAACAGTTGTACATACAAGGACAGGTCATCGGTCACTATTTTTCAGTGCCCTTGAAACTTTGCATGGTCCCAAAACGAATGGTTGCAAATGGAGGATCAAGTACTGGTAACCCTGATTCCATGTGTTCCTATCCTACTCATCTCAAACCTTCTTTGATTCTTTTCAGACTACATGTTCAGACTTGACGTTAGTGATGGAGTGGGAATCCCCACCATTCCAGTACACCCCATTAGTTACCATGATGCTGAAGTTTTATTAAGGTATGCAAATTAAATTACATTTGGTACTTATGTGAACTGAAAAAGGTGGCTTTTTCAGATTCAGTTCAAAAGAATCTGAGCTTGTCGATCAAAAGGTCGGCAGTTCAGAGGTTTGAATCCCTAGTACCGCGTAATGGGGTGAGCTCCCGTTACTTGTCCCAGCTTCTGCCAACTTAGCAGTTCGAAAGCATGTAAAAAATGCAAGTAGAAAAAATAGGGACCACCTTTGGTGGGAAGGGAATAGCGTTCTGTGCACCTTTGGTATTTAGTCATGCCGGCCACAAGACCACGGAGACGTCTGTCCGAACAAACTGCTCCACAATCAGTCAATCTGAGTTCCAGAAATGTCCTGTCCCAAGGCTTGGGAGGACAGCTACTTATTTTTTTTAAAGAACATTATCAGGATGGGAGGTGTAAAAAGTTCTCAAAGAGCGTGAGAAAAGACAAAGGAAGTTTCTTTGTTTTTCCAGGCTCATGGGTGGTTCTGCAGCTCCAGACAAGAGCTGGAAAGGAAATCTCAACGTATCCTATAACGTCGGGCCTGGATTTTTAGATCAATACTCCACAAGGTTAGTTCTAACTTCTTCTTCTTTTATTTTTATCATTTTGCTTCGATTCCCATCCAAACTGGCCAAATCCACTTAAAGCTGTTTTCGTTTTCTGAAAGACCATTTGTCTGTCTTAGGGGCTGCACAGGTAAGTCCTCGATTTACGACCACAAAGGAGCCCAAACTTTCTGTGGGTTAAGTGAGGCATTTGCTGAATGAGTTTTGTCCCATTTTACAAACCCGTCTTGCCACAGTTGTTAAGTGAATAAATGGAAGTTGTTAAGTTAGTAACCCGGTTGTTAAGTGAACCTGGCTTCCCCGTTGACTTTGCTTGCCTTGAAGGTCACAAAAGGAGATCACATGACTTTGGTGGACACAGCAAACGGTCATAAGTATGAACCGGTTGCCAAGCATCTGAATTTTGATCACATGATCACGGGGATGCTGCAAAGATCATAACTATGAAAAACAGTCATAAGTCACACTTTTCAGTGCCGTTCTAATATTGAACAGTCACTAAATGAATTGTTGTAATTCAAGGACTACCTGTGTTAGGACATTCCCAGTTTGGGTCAGCAGTTATCTTGAATTTTGCAAGCGATTTCAGGCAAAATTTTCTGGCTGAACTTAATTTTTCTTTGCCTCCTGCCCCCGTGTAAAAAGGATGCAGATTGGTTGACTTACAATCATTAGTGCAGTGAACCAGAAGTGGGTTTCAAATTTTTTTACTACCGGTTCTGTGGGTATGGCTTGGTGGGCGTGGCTTGGTGGGCGTGGCAGGGGAAGGATACTGTAAAATCTCCATTCCGTCCCCACTCCAGGGGAAGGATACTGTAAAATCTCCATTTCCTCCTGATCAGCTGGGACTCGGGAGGCAGAGAATAGATGGGGGTGGGGCCAGTCAGAATTTTTACTACCGGTTCTCCGAACTACTCAAAATTTCCGCTACCGGTTCTCCAGAACTGGTCAGAACCTGCTGAAACCCACCTCTGCAGTGAATGTTACATCAGCAATGTAAAAAAAATGACATACAATTGGTCTTCGCACTTACTTATTCATTTATTGGTTCAATTTACATGCCACCCTTCTCCGGAGACTCAGGGCGGCTTACAATGCGTTAAGCAATAGCCTTCATATTTTTGTATATACCTGCTTAGTAGGGCTTTTGGTCCCCCCCAAGCGGTGTTCTATTTTATACAAAGTCAGCTTATTGCCCCCACAATCCGGGTCCTCATTTTACCTACCTCGGAAGGATGGAAGGCTGAGTCAACCTTGAGCCTGGTAAGATTCGAACTTGCAGTAATTGCAGGCAGCTGGTGCTATTTAACAGCACTTTAATCTGCTGCGCCACCAAGGCTCTTACGATCGTCATAGCATCCCGGGGTCACATGATTGTGATTGGCAACCTCCCTGGCTGGCTTCCGACAAGCAAAATCAGTGGGGGAAGCCAGATTCTCTTAACAACGGCACATCTCAAAACAAGCGCCGTGATTCAATTAACAACCATGGGGGAAAAAAAAACCATTCAGCATACAATTCACTTAACAACCACCTGGCTTCAGCAACAGAAATTCTTGTCCCAATTGTGGTCTTAATTCAAGGACTCCCTGTACTGTTTTTAATCCTTTGGGAGGAAAGTTGGATTGACTTCCTAGATTTTGGATAGAACTGTAGCAAAAGTCATATTTGCGTTCTTCATTTGCTGCAAAGAAAGGAAGAGCTGCCGCCTTCCCATTTGACATAAAATTGACTGTAATCACTTCTGAGGATAGAAACGTGTGCGCTTTTCTGCAGAGAATATGCCTTTTTTATTGATCAAGTGAGGTACTAATACCACTCTATAAAGCCTTAGTAAGGCCACACCTAGAGTCCAGCATCCAGTTTTGGTTACTGGACCATAAAAAAAGATGTTGAGACTGTAGAAAAAGTGCAGAGAAGAGCAACCAGGATGATTAGGGGACTGGAGGCTAAAACATACGAGGAACGGTTGCAGGAACTGGACATGGCTAGTCTAGTGAAGAGAAGGACCAGGGGAGACATGAGAGCAGTTTTCCAATATTTGAGGGGCTGCCACAGAGAGAAGGGGGTCAAGCTATTCTCCAAGGCATCTGAAGGTCAGACAAGGAATAATAGATGGAAACTGACCAAGGAGAGATTCAGCCTGGAAATAAGGAGGAATTTTCTGACAGTGAGAGCAATCAAACAATGGAACAGAAGTTGCCTTCAGAAGTTGTGGGAGCTCCATCACTGGAAGCTTTCAAGAAGAAACTGGACTGCCATCTGTCAGAAATGGTGTAGGGTCTCCTGCAGGGGGTTGGACTAGATGACCTACAAGGTCCCTTCAAACTCTGTTAATCTGTAGCATCAGTAGGTTACATACCTGCTGACATACTTCAAAGCAGAAAAGAGATGAGCGTTTTTGTTACTAAAGATGCTACTGGTTAAAATGCATTAGGCTTTGGTTTAAAACACAAACACTCTATTTCTTCTTAGCCAGTTTGTGAGTTTTCCTAGTGTTATTACTACTACCGCGGCATGAGAAATACAGAATATACTGTTAACACTAAATAGAGACATAGGAGCAAAATATGGTATTATCCCTAGGATTATGGTGGGTAATTACAGCTGTCACTGAGCATAAAACCCAGAGTGAATGAAAGCTGACAAAAATATAATATCCTACCTCTCAAAAATTCTCCAGTTATGATTCTTATAACTCTTGTCCCTGCTCTCTATAAAACTTGGTTCATTTTATCACCCAATTTTTCTGTACTCACAAGGTTACCCGTAGCCCTCGACTTACGATCAAAATTGGGGCCAGAACGTCTGTCACTAAGTGAAGCATTTGACAACCTTGTTTTTGCTACAGTCATTAAGTGAACCTCACATTAGGAGTGGTACGGTGGCCTAGAGGTGGAGCTCTCGCCTCACAATCAGGAGGCTGTGAGTTCGATCCTAAGTAGAGGCAGCTATTTCTCTCTCTGGGCACACTGAGAACATATCTGCTATACAAAACTCCACATTGGTGACAGGAAGGGCATCCAGCCATTAAAACATTCTGCTAGCTCAGTGATGAAATTCAATTTTTTTTTACTACCGGTTCTGTGGGCGTGGCTTGGTTGGCATGGCAGGGGAAGGATACTGCAAAATCTCCATTTCCACCCCACCCCAGGGGAAGGATACTGCAAAATCCCCATTCCCTCCCCACTCCTGGGGGAAGGATATTGCAAAATCTTCATTCCCACCCCAACTAGAGGTGGTATTTGCCGGTTCTTCGAACTACTCAAAATTTCCACTACTGGTTCTTCAGAACCTGTCAGAACCTGCTGGATTTCACCCCTGTGCTAGCTCCATTCAGTTGCCCAGACTCCGCCCCGCAAGGGATTATGGGGTCGTTAAACGATGATGATTAAGTGAATCGCACATTGTTAAGTGAATCTGGCTTTCCCCATTGAGTTTGTTTGTTGGAAGCCAGCTGACAATTGCAGATGGCAATTGTGACCCCGGGACATAGCAACTATAATAAATACGTGTTGGCAGATGCCTAAATTTTGATCCTGTGACCATGAGGATGCTGCAATGGTCATAAATGCGAGGAGCAGTTGCAAGTCACTTTTTTCCACTGTTGTTGTAACTTCAAATGGTTACTAAAAAAATGGTTGTAAAGTTAAGGATGACCTGTGCTTACTGATCTTTACTACACAAGGTTTACATGTTGCTATCAACGAGATGGCTAAATTGGTTGCTCTAGAAGATTTGTTATGCATGCAGGTAGGAGGAAATCCACCTAGTTTACAAAACAGATAACAACTGCAGAAATTAGAGCTGGCAGGATCCAATTATCTGTATTGGTGCCAGTAATTGATGGTTCATAGGTGAAAAACGATTTGAAGTTGTTTCGTTGCTTGGATAGTCAGTTTTGATTTGAGAACTAACCATTTAAATCCAGGACAAGCACTACACAGGAGTTACGTGAGCTACATTTTAGCTTCTAATGCCAATCCTGAATTCAGAATAAGACCCTGTTGTTGTAATGCTGAAGTGGTATCCTTAGCTTGCTGGTACATTGGTGCTGCTGCCAGTCATGTTGCTATGTTAATAAAGTAGATTGTGGGAATTTATATATCACTTCCATCTTTTATTGCAAGAAGGTTGATTATGCAATGCCCATTGTTCTAGCTTGTCCAATTAAGAAGCAAGCTCTTCCATTTACTTTTTTTAAAGTACTTCTTTTTTGAAAACTCATTTTTCTGTTCTTTCCCTTCCCATAGTTTGCAAACTCAGAAACAACTTCTCCTTCTCCTTCTCCTTCTCCTTCTCCTTCTCCTTCTCCTTCCCCTTCCCCTCCTCCTCCTCCTCCTCCTCCTCCTCCTCCTCCTCCTCCTCCTCCTCCTCCTCCTCCTCCTCTTCCTTCTATAACAGAGTTGGAAGGGACCTTGGAGGTCTTCTAGTCCAACCTCCTGCTCAGGCAGGAAATCCTATTTTATCTTATCAATACCATTTCAGACAAATGGTTATCCAATCTCTTCTTAAAATCTTTCAGGGTTGGACATTCACAACTTCTGGAGGCAAGTTGTTCCACTGATTAATTGTTCTAACAGTCAGGAAATTTCTCCTTAGTTCTAGGTTGCTTCTCTCCTTGATTAGTTTCCACCCGTTGCTTCTTGTCCTACCCTCAAATGTTTTGGAGAATTCTTCTTCTTCTTCTTCTTCTTCTTCTTCTTCTTCTTCTTCTTCTTCTTCTTCTTCTTCTTCTTCTTCTTCTTCTTCTTCTTCTTCTTCTTCTTCTTCTTCTTCTTCTTCTTCTTCTTCTTCTTCTTCTTCTTCTTCTTCTTCTTCTTCTTCTTCCTTTTTTAATTTGATTTATATACCGCCCTTCTCCGGAGACTCAGGGCGGCTTACAGTGCGTTAAGCAATAGCCTTCATACTTTTGTATATTTATACAAAGTCAGCTTATGGCCCCCACAAACTGGGTCCTCATTTAACCTACCTTAGAAAGGATGGAAGGCTGAGTCAACCTTGAGCCTGGTAAGATTCGAACCTGCAGAAATTGCAGGCAGCTGTGTTAATAACAGGGTGCATTAAACCACTGTACTACCAAGGCTCTTCTTCTTCCTCTTCCTCTTCCTCTTCCTCTTCCTCTTCCTCTCCTCTTCCTCTTCCTCCTCCTCCTCCTCCTTTCCTCCTTCTCCTCCTCCTTCTCCTTCTTCCTTCTCTTCCTCCCCTCCTCCTCCTCCTTTGTTACTACACTACATTTGAAACCTCCTGACAAGCAAAATCCATGTGGAAGCCAGATTTACTTAACAACCATGTTACTAAGCTAACAATTTCAGTGATTCACGTAACAATGTTGGGAGGTTGCATAAAATGGGGCAGAATTCCCTTAACAAATGCTTCGCTTAGCAACAGAAATGTTGGACTCAATTGTGGTCGTAAGTCAAGGAATTACCTATATATATCGAAGCTTTTGAACTTTGGTGTTGGAGAAGACTCTTGAGAATAGCATGGACAACCAGGAAACAAATCAAAGGATCATCCAACAAATCAGAACCCAGTGTTCTGACTTGAAGCACAAATGACCAAACTCAAATTATCCTACTTTGGATATATTATGGAAAGAACTAACTCTCTGGCGAAAGCTCTAATGCTGGGAGAGTATTAGAAAGAAAGAATAGAGAGGAGATAGGTCACATAAAATGGGACGTGGTGGCTCAGTGGCTAAGACACTGAGCTTGTTAATCAAAAGGTCAGCAGTTCAGCGGTTCGAATCCCTAGCGCTGCGTAACTGAGTGAGCTCCCATTACTTGTCCCAGCTTCTGTCAACCTAGCAGTTCGAAAGCACGTTAAAAAATGCAAGTAGAAAAATAGGGACCACTTTTGGTGGGAAGGTAACAGCATTCCGTGCGCCTTTGGCGTTTCGTCATGCCGGCCACATGACCACGGAGACGTCTTTGGATAGCGCTGGCTCTTCGGCTTTGAAACAGAGATGAGCACCACCCCCTAGTGTCTGGAACGACTAGCACATATGTGCGAGGGGAACCTTTACCTTTAGGGTCACATAATGTGGCAATGAGTGCATCATTGGACCAGGTTAAGGACAATCACCATGGAGAAAATCTATGTGGTTACTAAGAGTCTCCAGTGCCCAGATGGCACACAGTCAATAACAATCCATCAACTTCAAGGGGGAGCATAGAAAGAAATGGTCTTTGCACAAGAGACAAGTATATATACTGATTATTTTACAACGTAGCCTAGAGCAGAAATCAACCCAATGACGTAAATTAAAATAAATGTGGCCATAACTGGCTGGAAGAAACATATGCTCACATATTTATTACCCATTCACTCAATTTGTCCCTGCTGCAAACAGCAGGACTCTTAAGTGGGCCCATCAACATATAGTAATACAATAAAACATCCGTAAGGAAAGGATCAGAGCAGTTTCCCTCCCTCCAAAAAAATACAATAAGATACAAATCATTCCCGATATTTTACCAGTTTCTCTGTTTCCTTAGGCTCTTGGGAACAACTCAATCTTTAACAATTGTAGGAAAAGCTATAAAGTGAGGGTGTCAGGCTCTAAAACCAAGAAATATCTGAGGTACTCCAAAGCAATTTCCTTTATTGTTCCTCATTTATAGGTGTGCTTCACCTATAGACAGAAATCTTGCCAAACTAAAGCACTTGTATTCGTATCAATAAAAATGTACTCTTCACTCTCTTTCTCCTTCATAAACTGCCAAAACTTCGCTGAGTTGGAAGGGACCTTGTAGGTCAGGAGTCAGCAACCTGCAGCTCTGGAGCCACATGTGGCTCTTTGGGCCCTCTGCTGTGGCTCCCTGTCAGGTGATCCCACCACTGGCTGGCCCCACCCCTCACCCTCCCCTCCCAGTCACTCATCGCCTGGCCTGAGAAAGTAAGGGCGACGGCGAAGAAGCCAGGGCAGAGACAGTGAGATACAGAGAGATGGGAGAGAGAGAGACATAGAGAGATACAGAGAGAGAGGGAGAGGGGGGAGGGAGGGAGGGGAGGGAGAGATATGTCAAAGAATTTTGTGGTTCCTGATGTTTTTTAACAACTGGTTCTCTGCCCTAATGACCGGCTGGGTAGGCATGGCTGGGGGGAGGCGGTCATGTGACTGGTGGAAGTGAGTGACATCGAGTTGGCCACGCCCACCCAGGTTTTGTGGCTCCCGGTGTTTTCTTTTTTGTGGGAAACGGGTCCAAATGGCTCTTCGAGTATTTAAGGTTGCAGACCCCTCTTGTAGATCATCTAGTCCAACCCTCCCCCACCCAAACAGGAGACCCCACACCAGTGATGGCTAACCTTTTTGCCATCGCGTGCCAGGAGAGGGGGGGGCGGAGGAGGTTTGCGCGAGCGCGTGCCCACACTCATAATTCTATGTGCCCTGCCCTGCGCATGCGTGTGCAACTCCCCCTCCCCCCACTCCTGGTCTCTCTAGGAGTCTCTGGTGGCTGGGGACAGCAAAAAAGTCACTTCCTATCCCACCGGGAGTTGGGAAATGGGCCATTTCAGGCCTCCAGAGGGCCTCTGAGAGGGTGGGGAAGGCTGTTTTTGCCCTCCCCAGATGCATAGAGAGGATCTGGAGCCAGGTGAGAAAGAAAAACGGGCATTCCCAACCACCTCTCCAGGCCCTCTGGAGGCAGGAAACAGCCTGTTTCCCTACTTCTGGTGGGCCCAGAAGGCCTGAAAATCAGCTGGTCGGCACACGCATGCGTGCCAGAGCTGAGCTGGTATGCCCACTGATATGGCTATGCATGCCACCTGTGGCACATGTGCCGTGGGTTTGCCATCACGGCCCTACAACATTTCTGACAAATGGCAATCCAATCTGTTCTTGAAAGCCTCCAGTGATGAAGCTCCCACAACTTCCGAAGGCAACTTCTGTTCCATGGGTTGATTGTTCTCACTGTCAGAAAATTTCTCCTTATTTCTAGATTGAATCTCTCCTTGATCAGTTTCCATCCATTTTTCCTTGTCTGGCCTTCGGGTGCTTTAGGAAATAGCTTGGTCCCTTCCTCTCTGTGGCAGCCCCTCAAATATTGGAAGACCGCTATCATGTCTCCCCTGGTCCTTCTCTTCACTAGACTAGCCATGCCCAGTTCCTGCAACCGTTCTTCGTATGTTTTAGTCTCCAGTCCCCTAATCATCCTGGTTGCTCTTCTCTGCATGTTCCTGCCCAGCCACAAGCAAATGATTGTCTTTGATATACCTGTAGAAGAACTGAGTCCTTTTGCAAAACATATAACTTGCGAATGCTTTGAGGTACTCCTAACATGGTTGACCTTACTATCCTGTTTCCCCGAAAATAAGACATCCCCTGATAATAAGCCCAATTGGGCCTAGAGCGCATGCGCTAAAATAAGCCTCCCCCCAAAAATAAGCCCTCCCCGAAAATATTTAAACGCAGAGCTGGAAATCAGTTAAGACAGCAAGAGGAGCCCCATCTTATTCCATGTGCCCCAAAATAATAAGACCTCCCCGAAAATAAGGCCAAACGTTTATTTCGGGGTTCGAAAAAATATGACAGAGTCTTATTTTTGGGGAAACATGGTACTGTGTCACCAAATCCTTCCCCCCCCCCCTTCTCTTCTATGGCAGAAAAGTTAAGATACACGTTCATAGCACCAGTCAAATTACACGGATATATAATGTGATCGGAAGCATCAAAGGAGCAGTGGAGTCTGGTGAGTTTTGAATGTCGATTGCTTTATTTAAAACAAGAATGGGCAGGTTTTGGGTATGTTCTGCCCCAGCTTCGGATTCCCAGAGAATGTGACACACACCAAGCTTCGCAAACACTATTTAATTCCAAACAAACCCCTTTCAAGAATGCAGGCTTCCAGCCCAGAAAACCAGATATGAGAAGTCACTCGCTCTCCAAGATGCTCTGTAGTAATGAGACGTTGTTTCTAGCAATAAAGCACTAGCTGCATGCAACTTAAATAGGCTAAGGGAGTGGCCAATTATCCTCAAGCCCTACTCTCGAGTAGACCTTCTCCTCCTGAGTAGCCACTCCTGCCTTTTGGCAGCCCTGCGTGCCCGAGCATTGAGGAGAGGCTCCTCCACTTCGCTCTCTCCACTGGAAGGAGCCTCTGGAGATTCTGAAGGCCCTGGCTGAGTCTCTGCCTCTGGCATCACATCCTCTTCGGCCTCCTCGCTGTCCGACGCGAGCGCCAGCTGCACAGGATGCTGGCGTGATACCACACCAGCCTCCTCATCGTCGGGATCAGCCACGATCCACATAGGCCACTGGCAGGCCACAACAGGTAGCTGGAAACCAAGTTAAGCATGTGTTTAAGGAAGGCAAGGATTACAGCGGATGGCATAAGGGGGACATATCCATGATTGTTTCTTTTGGGGGGAGGTATTGGAATTAATACTTTCTCGTTCATATTCATTCTGTTTTAATGCTTATAGCAGCTGCTTTGTTGGTTTCCGCTTCAAAATGTGGATACCTGAGTTCCAAGGATGTGGCAGGAATTTAAAATAATATCAAGAAATAACAGGAATCAGTAGAAACATCAGAAGCTTTGGGCAAAGATCGATGGCCCAATGGAAGACATGATTGCTGGTCAATGGTGATAGATGTTGTGGTCCGCCAGCAGCCTGTGGAGGTGGCAGCGGAGTTGGACAGTGAGGAGGCTGGGGAGGAACATGGCCCAGTCCTGAAGTCTGGGGAAGGCCCGGATGAGGGCTCTGCGTCAGAGGCAGAGATGGAGCCAGGGCCATCTGGGAGTTAGGCATGGATTCTGGAGCCTCCAGAGTCGGATAGCAGAGAGGCAGAGGAACAGGAGGAGCCTGTTCCTAGTGCACGCATGCGCAGAGCTGCCAGAAGGCACAAACAGTTAAAACAAAAGGGACGATTTGGGACTAAGGCCTGCAGATGATTGGCCCCTCCCATAAGGCTTAAAAGAGGAACAAAGGCACATGGGCCCTTTGCAGGAAAGCAACGTTGTTAATTCTGTTCCCAGTCGGCATCTCTGTTTGATTCTGGACTCCGTTTGGCTTTGCCAAATAGGTCTTTGGCAGCGTGTCAAAGGAAATAAAGGTTGGTGATTATCCTGAAGGACTTCTCCCAAAGGACTTTTTGCAACTAATTAGGACTCAGCTGTGAATGAACGTAATTCACAGCTGTTGCAATAAAAGGGGTTTTGAGACTACTCATGTGTTTTAATGACTCAGTAAGCCTAGGTCAGAACAATAGAATGGAAGAGGTTAATATCAAGAGAGGACTCTTCCAAGGAGACCAATTTTCACCACGATTTGTCTATGGAGATTCTCAGTCATCCAGGTCATGGTTGTCCCAAAGGTGCTTTTTCAAGAGGCAACTGGACTTTGTTTTTTTTCTTTGAAGACATTTTGCTTCTCATCCAAGAAGCTTCTTCTTCTGAAGAGCTGAAGAAGCTTCTTGGATGAGGAACGTCTTCAAAGAAAAAATCAGAAAGTCCAGTTGCCTCTTGAAAAAGCGCCTTTGGGACAACCATGACCTGGATGACTGAGAATCTCCATAGACATTGAGTGATGCAGAGCTGAAGAAGCTTTTTGGATGAGAAGCGAAACATCTTCAATGAACAACCAGAAAGTCCAATTGCCTCTTGAAAAAGCATCTTTAGGTTTCACCACTACTGTTTGTTTGTCCTTGCGCTGATTCCTCGGTCAACAATCCCGAATAACTCAGGCCAGAGCTACCCAACATCAAAAACCTCTGTCAGGCTATCCCACCTCCTTTACATCTATTTCTGAAATAGAAAAGAGAAATCTAGCAAGTGTCAACCCGCAAAGCATCCGTGGCCTGCTCTCGAGTTGCCATAGGCCAGGGGGAATGGGAAACCGGCGAAATGGCACAGCAGCCAAAAACAGATGCACATTTCATGCTTATCTCCCTCAAGGCTGTATCCCAGGGTTACCTACAGCAGCCGAAGGGGAGTGACCTCTACAACCTGTGAAATTGCTCTGTTGGCGGATGTGATTGATGACACACCCTGGGGGTGAGGGGGGAAACAGGGTCATAATTGGAGCGTAAATTACGTAGGGTCAGAGCTGGCTTGCTGTCAGGGTTCCAACAGATGCCCTAATTAAATCATGAGTCTCAAGACAAGCTTCAAAAGAAATCCAGTTATTTATTAGGAGCTTCATGTTGGCATGTTCCCAAGTGAAGCCAGCTCTGACCCTACATAAATTACGCTCCAATTATGACCCTGTTTCCCCCCTCCCCCCCAGGGGGTGTCATCAGTCATATATGCCTATGGAGCAATTTCATGGGTTGTAGAGATCACTCTCCTTCGGCTGCTGTAGGTAACCCTGTGATACAGCCTTGAAAGAGATAAGTCTGGAATGTGCATCTGTCTTTGGCTGCTGTGCCATTTCGCCAGTTTCCCATCCCCCCTGGCCTATGGCAACTCGAGAGCAGGCCAGGGATGCTTTGCGAGTTGACACAAGTTTGTTCTGAATTTTAAGAAAGTGTATTTTTCTTCTGCTTCCTTTTCTTAGATAGGTATATAATCTTCGGAGGCCACAGAGATTCCTGGGTCTTTGGGGGTATTGACCCCACCACAGGAGCTGCTGTCCTTCAAGAGGTTGCTCGCAGCTTTGGCAAGATGATGGAGAAGGGTAAGACTAATAGATGGAAAAAATTGGGAACCCAAAGCAGAGATGGGATGTGCTGGGATTTAAATGTCAACATGCGTTCGAAGTGGGTTCTAAGTCACCTTGATCCTTTGCTCAATAAATGTGCCAGCTGAATAAAGCTAACAAATAAAGCAAAATCTTCTTCCAAAGATAAAGGAAGGCCCAAAAGACGTTTCTACCAAGCAGCTTAAACTTCCTTTGTCATGCTAAAAACGATATATTTGCTTAGTTTTTAAACTAACTCAAGCTTATTTGTCCATAGACATGGATCGGTTTGCATCTTCAGCTGTCAGCAGGGTAAAAAATTAAGGTTTCTGTGTCATCTTAATTTCATCTTGCGTAGGTTGGAGGCCAAGAAGAACAATCATTTTTGCCAGCTGGGATGCAGAAGAATTTGGATTATTAGGTTCCACAGAGTGGGCAGAGGTGAGTGAAAGACTCTGTAAAATTGTGTAATTTATCCACATAAGTCTTTGACTTATGACCACTGAAAAAAGTGGCTTATGACTGGTCCTCACAGAATGGAATGGAAGGATAGGGTAGGGTAGAGTAGGGTAGGTAGGGTAGGGTAACAGTAACAGAGTTGGAAGGGACCTTGGAGGTCATCTAGTCCAATCCCCTGCTTACGCAGGAGACCTGTACAAGGGATTCGAACCACTGGTAGGGTAGAAGAGAAGAGAAGAGAAAAAAGAAGAGAGGAGGAGGAGAGGAGAAGAGAAGAGAAAAAAGAAGAGAGGAGAGGAGGGGAGGGGAGGGGAGAAGAGAAGAGAAGAGAAGAGAAGAAAGGAGAAGAGAGGAGGGGAGAAGAGGAGAGAAGAGGAGAAGAGAAGAGAAGGGAAGAGAAAAAAGAGGAGGAGAAGAGAGGAGAGGAGAAAAAAGAAGAGAGGAGAAAAGAGGAGGAGAAGAGAAGAGTTTAAACACTCAAGCAATTTGTCTCTGTTGCATATGCTCTCAGTGTATATGCAAAGCAACAGAATAATGATAATCATAATAATATGATTACCAATAAGAGAGGGGAGTAAGAAGGATAATATGAAGGATAAATAGTAATTCTGGGGAACCGGTAGCAGAAATTTTGAGCAGTTTGGAGAACCAGCAGTGGAAATTTTGAGTAGTTCAGAGAAGTGGCAAATATCGCCTCTGTCTGGCCCCAGAGTGGGGTGGGAATGGAGATTTTGCAATATCTTTCCCTCAGGAGTGGGGAGGGAATGGGGATTTTGCAGTATCCTTCCCCTGTCACGCCCACCAAGCCACACCCACCAAGCTACACCACACCCACCAAGCCACGCCCACAGAACCGGTAGTAAAAAAAATTGGATTTCACCACTGATTCTAACCACTGCGCCACCAGGGCACACAGCACGATTGGTACATCAGGGCTGAAGAGTGCTTGGCCACACAGATAATGCTGAACTCCAAGTCCCGGTTTCCATTGGCTGTGACAACAGGAGTTTCTGGGAATTATAGTTCAGCCATTTTTGGAAAGTTTCCAGTCCCCCCCACTTTTCATTTATATGCTATTCATGATTGATAATAATGGGCATAATAGAGTTCATTTTTTAATTTAATTTTTTTTTTTTTTTTTTTACAATTGCAGGAGAACAGCAAACTTCTTCAGACACGGGCTGTGGCTTACATCAACACCGATTCTTCCATTGAAGGTGAATATCAGATAGACTAGCACTGATGATATTCCCTAGTTAGGGCTATGAAACATGTCTGCAAGAAAACAACCAATCTCAGAGAGAGCACCAAGGATCCCTCACAGTTGTGAATATCTTGTAATACATTTAGTCAACCTTGAGCGATCTTGTAAAGCTTAAGTAGGATTGGACCTGGCTGGCAGATGACCAAGAAATTGTGGGCCTGTGGACTAGGCCATAAAGTTGAAAAACATTCTGGAAGAAGGTAACACCATTTCTATCACATCCAGGAAAATGGCATGGATGTGTTTACAAAGTTATAAGACTCAGGCTCAACTCAAAGGAAATTTTCCTTTTTAGCAATATCTTGAGAGTCACAATTTTCCAATCTTGTATTAAGAGATGTGTGCAACACACAACTCAGACAAGATCCAAAGCGACAATCAAATCATGGGTTACAGTAGCCAGAATTGTAATCAGTAAACTACAGGAACAACAACAACAACAAAAATAGCTTCTCTTTTAAGATTCCCTTAAAACAAGCTACAGATTATTTAGTAACTGTATTAGGTCATTTTAAACCAGATCATACACACAATCTTATCTTGGGCTAGGAAGAGACATGGTGGCTCAGCGGCTAAGATGTTGAGTTTGTCGATCGAAAGGTCGGTATTTCGGCGGTTCGAATTCCTAGCGCTGCATAACGGGGTGAGCTCCCGTGACTTGTCCCAGCTTCTGCCAATCTAGCAGTTCGAAAGCATGTAAAACATGCAAGTAGAAAAATAGGGACCATCTTTGGTGGGAAGGTAACAACGTTCTGTGCATCTTTGGCGTTTAGTCATGCCGGCCACATGACCACGGAGACGTCTTTGGACAGCGCTGGCTCTTCGGCTTTGAAATGGAGATGAGCACCGCCCCCTAGAGTCTGGAACGACTAGCACATATGTGCAAGGGGAACCTTTACCTTTACCTTTAGGAAGTTACTGTAAGCAGGATTGGATAGAGCCGTGGTGGTGCAATGGTTAGAATGCAGTACTGCAGGCTAATGCTTCTGACTGCCAGCAGTTCAGTAGTTCAAGTCTCACCGGCTCAAGATTGACTCGGCCTTCAACCCTTCCAAAGTCGGTAAAATGAGAACCCAGATTTTGGGGGAGATAAAATGAATCTGTAAATCGCTTAGAGAGGACTGTGAAGCGGTATATAAGTCTAAGTGCTATTGCTATATGGGCTGTAGACCAGTGGTGGGTTCCTCCCGGCTCGGTCCGGTTCAGCTGAGCCAGTAGCGGTGACGATATGACGTCACCGAACCGGTTCTCCCCCCTGCTCTCCCACCCCCCAACCCCCCACGTTATTCTTACCTTTTATTTGGTCCCACCCCCAATCTATTGCTGCCTCCTGAGTCCCAGCTGATGACTAGAGGGAAAAAAACTGTTTAAACTCTTGCCGCGGGGCTTCAAAGGGCCGTCCTACAGCTGATCAGTGTTAAAAGCAAAAAAATGAGTCAGGTCATAAGTGCGAGGACTGGTCGTAAGTGCGAGGACCTTCCAGAAATGACTGACCAGCTAGCCACGCCCACGTAGTCACATGACCTCCAAGCCACACACACAAAATAAGCCACACCCACAGAACCGGTAGTAAAAAAAAATAGAACCCACCCCTGCTGTAGACTAGACAAGGGGGTGGAGGGTTGAGTGATACCTTGGAGGAAAGCGGTGGCAAACCATTTTTATTTATTTATATATATTTTTGATGGTGGGAGAGAAAAAGGTGTGAAACATCCATTTGTCATCAGGAATCAAGGCTGGCTTGAAGGATACCCTTCATACACTGAGACATTGTAGGAGAAGGAGTGGCAGAGCCTGGGTCAAAAGAGGAATCAGCCTAGAGTCACTAAATAGCCACAAATGGACTTAGTCCAACCGCTCTTTAAGTTCATTATCACTTATCTAGAGCCCAAATTATGTTAACCATTAGTTAACTAGATTCCTTTATATAAGGTAAAGGTAAAGGTTCCCCTTGCACATATGTGCTAGTTATTCCCGACTCTAAGGGGCAGTGCTCATCTCTGTTTCAAAGCCAAAGAGTCAGCGCTGTCCGAAGACGTCTCCGTGGTCATGTGGCCGGCATGACTAAATGCCGAAGGCGCCCGGAATGCTGTTACCTGCCCACCAAAGGTGGTCCCTATTTTTCTACTTGCATTTTTTACGTGCTTTCGAACTGCTAGGTTGGCAGAAGCTGGGACAAGTCACGGGAGCTCACCCTGTTACGTGGCACTAGGGATTCGAACTGTTGAACTGCCGACCTTTCGATTGACAAACTCAGCATCTTAGCCACTTATACCGCGTCCCTGTATATAGACGTGAGCAATAAATCAATTTAATTGAAACTTAATGTGTGGCCTCGGTCTTTTGTGCCTGATAGACATGGAGACCACGCAGAGATTGAGGCTAGCTAATTCTTAGGCAGTTTCTCTTTCTAAATTTATTTTCTAATAAGCATCTCTCCATCTTTTGCAGATCCTAATCTGCAGAGAGCCCCTGGGAAAAACCTCCCCTGAATTTAATTAAGTATCCGGTGACTAAGTGGGAAGCTAGAGTGACAGACAGATTGCCAACATCCAGCCCTTAACCACCTTATAAGTAAGGTAAGCATAAAATGCCCTAATCTGTGAGATTTTGGGGGTGGGGGCGTTTGCCAAAATGCCCTTCTCTTTTGGGAAGAAGAAATACAATCGGAATAATTTCTCTTCCAGCAGAATGAACGTTAGCCAATGTAAAACAGATTTTTAAAAAATGGGAAATTCATTTTTAGCCCTGCCATCTTGAACATCTTCCTAGCAACAGATGTTCATTTTAAAAATAGATTATTATTAGCTGTTCCAGTACAGTCTCCTTCAAGTTGTGCCTAATGTTTGGTGATTTTGTAGACTTGTTCACACATCCATGCAGTTTTCTTGACATTAGTGGGGAAAGCTACGCCTTCTTTCTTGATTTTTTAAAAAAGCTTTCCATCTATCCTCCAGTCCTTGGATTTCCTGGTAGTTTTCCATCCAGATACTAACCAACTGAGGTCCGATTTAACTTCTGAACTCCAGCAAGTGCTGCAAGTTTCTAAGACGCTGAAGTTAACAGAATAACAGAGTTGGAAGGGACTTTGAAGGTCTTCTAGTCCAACCCCCTGCTCAAGCAGGAGATCCTGTATCATTTCAGACAAATGGCTGTCCAGTTTCTTCTTAAACACCTGCAGTGTTGGAGCACCCACAATTTCTGGAGGCAAACCCTTCACTGGTTAATTGTTCTGTCAGGAAATTTTTCCTTAGTTGTAGGTTGGTTGTCTCCTTGATTAGTGTTATAATTACTATTTACTGATGGTGGTTGTCAACTTGCAAAGCTTTCAAGTTGCCATGAGCAGGAGGGAGGGAGAACTGATAGAGCTGATTGATTTCCCTAACTGAAGTGCATTCCATACATTCTTCCTGACCGCAATCAGAAGGAGGGTGTTGGATTTCACAGCCAGCCAAAGTGGTTAATTGGAGAATGTGATTTATGACATGGCCAGAGAGGAGGGGAGAGACAGGGTCATAGGGGAATGTAAATCTACGTGGGATTAGTTCTAACTGCATCCGAATATTGCCGAAATGGTGCTCCTAATAAATAACTGTATTTCTTTTGAAGTTCGGCTCATGGCTCATGAATTAATTAGGGCATCTTTCGGAAACTTCACAGTGGTATTACAAACTTAAATGGGATAATGTATAGGTCAGGGGCAGTGGTGAAATCCAAATTTTTTTACTACCGGTTCTGTGGGCATGGCTTGGTGGGCGTGGTGTGGTGTGGCTTGGTGGGTGTGGCAGGGGAAAGATACTGCAAAATCCCCATTCCCTCCCCACTCCAGGGGGAAGGATATTGCAAAATCTCCATTCCCACCCCACTCTGGGGCCAAACAGAGGTGGTATTTGCCGGTTCTCCAAACTGCTCAAAATTTCCACTACCGGTTCTCCAGAACCTGTCAGAACCTCCTAGATTTCACCCCTGAGCTGTAGGGAACGATGCTCATCTCCGTTTCTTGGCTGAGGAAACCGGTGTTGTTTGAAGACAATTTCTGTGGTCACGTGGCCAGCATGACTATATGCCAAAGATGCGCAGAATGTTGTTACCTTCCCACCGAAGTGGTACCTATTTATCTACCCGCATTTGCATGCTTTCAAAAAATGCTTTCATTGGGCACAATGAGAATATATCTGCTGAACAAAACTCCGCATTGGTGACAGGAAGGGCATCTGGCCATTAAACACTCTATTAGCTCCATTCAGTTGCCCAGACGCCGTCCCTCAAGGGATTATGGGATCATTCAAAGGAGATGATGATGATTTGCAAGTTCAATTACTGCAAGTTCAAATCTCACCAGGCTCAAGGTTGACTCAGCCTTCCATCCTTCCGAGGTAGGTAAAATGAGGACCCGGATTGTGGGGGCAATAAGCTGACTTTGTATAAAAAGAACACCGCTTGTGGGGGGCGACGAAAGCCCTACTAAGCAGGTATATACAAAAATATGAAGGCTATTGCTTAACGTATTGTAAGCCGCCCTGAATCTCTGGAGAAGAGTGGCATATAAATCGAACCAACCAACCAACCAACCAACCAACCAACCAACCAACCAACCAACCAACCAACCAATAAATAAATAAATAAATAAATAAATAAATAAATAAATAAATAAATAAATAAATAAATAAAAAGCATGCTTTCAAACTGCTAAATGGGCAGGAGCTGGAGCAAGGAACTGGAGCTCACCCGTTTAACTAGCACTTGGGTCTTGAACCTGGCTGTCAGCTCTTCAGCGTACAAGCTCATGATCTTTAACCACTGAGCCATCACACCCCATCAATCCATAAGGAATCACCTTTATTTAGACATCTCAAATGAATTTGAGAGCATATTCCAGGACTGTGTCTGTATAAAACTACATTCCAATTATCCAAGTGCAGAAATTAATGTTATGGGTTGGTTTAGAACAGAAGAGATGGCGGTATTTTCCATTATTTTATTTTTTTGTCAAGGGATCTCAATTACACTGTCTCCTAGGAGTTGTTTTATGGTTGTGCATGATATGTATGTAAGTATCTTTCTGTTTACATGTAAGCTGTCAGAATTTTTATGCCTTGACTCGACTCGACAGGAGGGAAAATTCCCTGAAGGGCTAGAAAGAGAGAAGGTTTGCTCCTGTAGATAAATTCAGTTTGAAGTAGAGGAGGCTATGTTTTAATTTGAATTTTTTTGAGAGGGAACTGCTAACATTGATTCAAAACAATTTCTGTATTTGTGTTGCAGGCAACTACACTTTGAGGGTTGACTGTACTCCTCTTCTGAACCAGTTGGTCTATAATCTAACAAAAGAGGTATAGTTGGGCAATGCACAGCATGGGGAAAACATTTTGCTTTGAACCAGGAATGAAAGCACCACCAATTCCAGATGTTTGTCCGTCAAATAGCCAGCAGAAACAACATCCATAGTTTTTAGTTATTCTGGTATGCAATGGAAATCAAACTCAGGCAGGGCAAGTAGAGGAAGGCCAGTTCACATTTCTGCCCCCCTCCCCCTCCTCCTCGCCTCACTCTTCCTCCCCTTCTCCTCCTCTTCTCCACCCCTCCTCTTCCTTCCCCTCCCTCCTCCTCCTCCTCAAAATCAAAATGTTGACCCTGTCTACTTTATGGTAGTTCTGATTAGCCACAAAATGATGGCTGGGCAGTATCCTTGGAACTGTTGTGGCTCCGTTACCTGAGCCTGTGTCATTGGCAGGAGAGGACTCCGAGAGTGAAGGAGAGGAGTTGGCAAGGCCTCCCTCTCCAGGGCCCTCCTCTTTGGCAATACCTTCTGTGTCCGCCAAAGGGCAAGAGATAGGGCCAGGGTCAAGCACGTCCACGCAGCCACAGGTGGACAGTAATGAGAGTAATGAGTCTTGGCTGGATCCACGCCAGCGTCGCAGACATAAGCACGCGCAACAGAAGAAAAGGCGTGCCAGAGATTAGGCTGAGTCACTGGACCACACCTCACAGGGTATAAAAGGGACCGTGGTGGCCAGTCAAGCCTTGTGACGAACAAAGCTGAAAGCTTCCACGTCATTCTGCATTGCCAGATTTTTGCTATAGACTTTGCTGGATTATATTTGGACTTAATTTACTCTGTAATTATTGAACATTTTACTTTGATGTACCAGAAGCGGAGAGAAGTTATCTTTTCCCTTCGTGAGTAATAAACTCTTGGCAGGCAGCCACTAGGTTGCTGCCAAGTTCCGTTATCATAAGGAAAAGGATTTTGTCGGCTGGCTTGGTTTTTAACTCTTGGACGTCTGTTGGTATGTGTGTGTGGGACGGGGACAGAACAGGAACCACTTGTGCCTCATGGTTATGTGTACAGAAGCAAGGACGTGTCATGCATCTGTGCCTCCCTGAATGTGGTTCCTCCTATCACCAATATTTCAGCACTTCATGATCTAGCAGTCTTAAAAAAAAAAAGAATGTACTAACCTATGAAGAGTGAGTTGTGATTATCTGGCTGGTCATCTCAAGAACAGAACTGCTCATGTTTGGGTGCAGCCAATTTTGGCTTTCCTGTCTAATGTAGATACAGTAAGCCTGGATGTTCTCTGGGCAAGTGAAGATGAAATGAATTGAGGTCTCTAGGAGCTGGAATCCTGGATAAGATCCCACTCTGGTGGAAAATTATGAACATGAACATCACTTATACTCAATGCACAGAGGTTCCAGTGTTAGTCTGTGGAGAGCACATAATGTCAATAAAAACTGCAAAATGTAGTGAAGGTACATCCTTTATTTTGGGCTGTTGCTTTTTGTTATTGTTGCTTAAGTTATCGCTAAGTTTTGTTCTGCCCCAGCTACGGACCCCAAAGAACGCAGCATACACAAAGTCCCTTCAAACCTTAGTTTACTAAATAAACCAGTCTTTTACAACAACGGCTGTTAATTAATTGCATTAACAGCCACCAAGAATTCAAAGAATAATAACTGAAAGCTTACTATGGTTGGCAGAATGCCCAGAAGCAATTTGCAGGAAGCTGATAAGATAAGCTAGACAAGACACGAAGCTTTGTGAACTAAGTTGTTCCCTACAAATTGCTTCTGTCAGTGTTCCTCCTTAAATAGGCTAAGGGAGTGGCCAATTAGCCCCAAGCCTTACTCTCGAGGAGACCTCCTCCTGAGGAGCCACTCCTGCCTTTTGGCAGCTCTGCGCGCCCCTGCATTGAGAAGAGGCTCCTCCTCTTCGTCCTCTTCACTTAAGGGAGCTTCTGGAGGTTCTGAAGGCCCTGGCTGAATCCCCGCCTCTGGCACCACATCTTCTCCAGCCTCCTCATTGTCCGACTCGAGTGCCAGCTGCACAGGCTGCTAGTGCAGCACCACACCAGCCTCCTTGCTGTCTGAATCAGCTACTAGCTGCACAGGCCGCGTATGGGCCACAACAAGTTTGTAAAACTAGAAGAATGTCTTGATTGTGCTGGGTAAGTATTCAAATCAACTAACAAATCAACCAGCTTGGATCTAAAGCATTTAAAATGCTTCAAGTAGCAATATGGGTGACAGATCAAGTTTCATTTCCTACACAGATCTCAAGTCCTGATGAAGGCTATGAAGGAAAATCTCTCTATCAGAGTTGGCTTGAGAAGGATCCTTCCAGTGAAAATAATCAACGACCCAGGTAAGATATGTTCTTATCTACATCTTATTTGCACGCCTGCCCTGGGGACACATGGGAGAACTATTATAGTTTTTATATCTGCTGCAGAACTGTAAAAGCAGTGTGCTTCTATTCCCTCATTGACCTGCAACACACTAGGCTAGGCTCAAATGGAGTTGGGTTAGAGCATGGTGTTCTTGATGATAATAAGTGTACATACCAATGTTTTCCCAAAAATAAGACCGGATCTTATATTAATTTTGCCTCCAAAAGATGCGTTAGGGCTTATTTTCTAGTTAGGTCTTATTTTCAGGGAAATATAGTACTAAATGCATCCCATCTGTCAGACAATCATAACTGGGGCTTATTTTGGGGGTAGGACTTACATTGCGAGCATCCTGAAAACTCATGCTAGGGCCTATGTTCTGGTTGGGTCTTTTTTTCAGAGAAATACGGTACTAAATACATCTGTCTGGTTGACGATCTTAATTGGATCTTATTTTTGGCGTAAGACTTATATTACGAGCATCCTGAAAAATCATGCTAGGGCTTATTTTCCAGTTGGGTTTTATTTTGGGGGAAACACAGTAGTCCTCAATTTACCATCATTCATTTAGTGACCATTTGAAGTTACAACAGCACTAAAAGAAAGTTACTGCTGACTAATCCTCACACTTACAATTGTCACAACATTCCCATGGTTACATGACCAAAATTTCGGTGCTTGGCAACTGACATGTGTTTACAATGGTTGTACCAATAGCTACATACGTATGACCACAATTGAGCCCCAAATTTCTGTTGCTAAGTTAGAAATTTGTTAAGTATGTTTTGCCCCATTTTACGACTTTTCTTGCCACATTTGTTTAGTGAATCACTGCTGTTGTTAAATTAATAACATCGTTGTTAAGTGAATCTAGTTTCCCCATTGACTTTGCTTGTCAGAAGGTCGCAAAAGGTGATCACATGACATTGCAATGGTCATAAATGTGAGTTAGCTGTCAGGCATCCTAATGTAAATCACACATCCATGGAGATGCTGCAATGGTCATAAGTGTGAAAAATGATCATAAGTCACTTTTTTCAGTACCATTGTAACTTTCAGTGGTCACTAAGCGAATTGCTGTAAGTCGAGGACTAACTGTATACCACTTTACAGTGCTTTACAGCCCTCTCTAAGTGGTTTACAGAGTCAACATATTGCCCCCAACAATCTGGGTCCTCATTTTACTGACCTTGGAAGGATGGAAGGCTGAGTCAACTTTGAGCCTGTTAGAACTGCTGGCAGTCGGCAGAATTAGCCTGCAATGCTGCATTCTAACCATTGGGCCACCACAGCTCATCTCAGGATTATGTGATCCCCTTCCCAGCTGGATTCCGATAAGTAAAGTCAATGGGGGAAGTTGGATTCATTTAACAACTCCATGATTCACTTAGAAACTGCAGTGATTCACTTAACACCTGTGGCACGGAAAATCAGGCACGGCTCATTTAACAACCATCTCACTTAGCAACAGAGATTCTGGTCCCAATTGTGGTTGTAAGTCAAGGACTACTATAATATGCTGCCGAATCCTTCCATAGGGAAAACCTAGCCATTGTCTCAACATGTTGTGCGAACTGGGTCATCACGTTAAGCTGTAAAACGGTTCATTTGTAAAAATGTCTCCTGCTATGCAGATATAGCAATTGTAGTCTGTTAATCTGAATTTTATGTGAAGCCACCCATTATATTGTTCACCAGTGCTGAACTCAAGCAATGTACCAGGACTTTTCCAATTCAATAGCTGGGTTACAGAGATCTTTCAGGGTCAAGCTGGGCAGAAATCCATAGTTAAGAGAAATTTGTTCATCTTCGGTTAATCTAGAAGAGGTTATGATGTGGTTTGTTTCTGAGAAATGGGAAATTCAGATTGTCTTCTCCTGCTGCCTCTCCTTTTTTTATTTGAGGTGTTTTAAGAGGACTTTTAATGGGACGCAGTGGCTCAGTGGCTAAGATGCTGAGATTGTCGATCAGAAGGTCGGCAGTTCAGCGGTTTGAATCCCTAGTGCCGTGTAATGGGGTGAGCTCCCGTTACTTGTCCCACCACCATACTTAAGTAATCTGCAAAGATCCCTTCTTTTTATCCCCAACATAAAAGTGCCAAAAGTTATGTCAGAGTTTAGGCAGCATAACTAGTATTATGAGATAAACCCAGGAGCAAAACACAGCACACAGCACACAGCACATAAAGCCTTGAGATAATTAACAGTGGTTTTATCTACAGCTAAATATATACAGATTTACGTGGTAAATACCTTATCATACATCTACTGACACAAGAGAGCAATGAGATACATGAGGAGAGAGAACATGAGGAGAAGGGAGACGCCCTCTAATGGCTTCCCTTATATAGGCAGCTTCTGCCCAGCTTCTTAAAGTGGCAGTAACCCTGCTGCTTCATTCCCATTGCATCAGCTTTCAGTTGCCTCCGCTTACAACCTTACATCAGCTTACAGCTATTAAATCTACATACCCTGACAAGTTACAAGAAGATTGAATCTTGAATTCTCCTCTTCCTTCTCCTATCTGGCCAGGATCAACAAGCTTGGATCGGGCAGTGATTTTGAAGCTTTCTTTCAAAGATTAGGGATCGCGTCTGGCAGAGTCCGCTACACTAAGAACCGGGTAAGCCGAACTGCTTGCTTAAAAAGCTGTCACCAACAGTTTTTTGGAAAGAGCAGTCAATATATTTATTTTATTCCGTGAATCTATTTCTTAGCTGCTTGAATCACCGAAGCCACTCTTAAGTGGTCTACAGGGAGTAGAGATTAAAAACAGAAATGTAGTAACATAAAGCAGCAAGTGGGTCAAAAACCACATTGGGGAAGGAGGATTCCATAAAACCTAGAACTGAGGAGAAATTTCCACAACTAATCAGTGGAACAGCGTGTCTTCAGAAGATGCTCTATCACTAGAGGTTTTCAAGAAGAGATTGGACAGCCATTTGACTGGAATGGCATAGGGCAGGGGTGTCAAACTCAACGCCCATGGGCCGGATCCAGCCTGTGGTGTGCTTAGATCTGTCCCACGGGGCCGCCATGGAAACAGTGAAGGACTGGCCTGCAGTGCCTCTGCCAGCAAAAACAGAGCTCAAGAGGGCCGCACATGGCCCTCCCAGGCTCCATTTTCACTGGCAGAGGACTGCAGGATGTCAAGCTGGCCATGCCCATCCTGGTCATGTCCACCCCAGCCCCCCGAGGTCAAACACAACCCTGATGTGGCCTTCAATGAAATCGAGTTTGATACCCCTGGTATTAGGTTTCCTGTTTGAGCAGGGGGTTGGACTAGAAGATCTCCAAGGTACCTTCCAACTCTATTCTAAAACAGTCACCAAGGGCATTATAAATCACTCTGCCCCCAGGGCTTGGTAGAGCAGCCAAAGCTATAAGGCTCTTCTGAGGCAAGGGGAATCAGAACCATGTAGATCTTGGAGGATGGTTCAGAAGAAGACACTTCTCTAACATTTATTTATTAAACTGTATTAATTTATTTATTAAATTTACTTGCCACCTATTTGACTGTTGGAGCAAGTCTGGGCAGTTTAAAAAATGATAAAAAAGATAAAACTATAAAAATAGTTAAAATGAATAAGAATTAAATAGAGACTAAAATCACCATAGCACTTAGACTTATATAGCGCCACATAGTGCTTTACAGCTGTCGAGCCGTCTATCTGCTGCTGTTAACGGAACTCGACAATGACTGCTGAAAGCGGCGTGTGTGTGTGTGATCGGGAGGGGGTGGTCGCGCGTCACGGGTGTTGGTGATGGGTTTTGGGGCGTGGATAGGGCTCTGCTTGCATGGTGATGGGCGGAGCGGGATCGCGTGGGGCGATGGGTTTGGGATTGATAGGGTTAACAGATCTGGGCTGACATCAGCACGGGATGCCCCTGGAAGCTGGAAAGGTGGAAACGGATGCCGGCTTCTCAGTGCGCTATTTAAACAGCGCTAAACGCCGATGCGGGAACTCTGACATGATTGCTGTTAGCATATCGGTAGCAAGCTGTTGCTGTTAGCTGCAAATAAACCATCCTCGAACCACCACCCAAGCGTGTTTCTTTGTGGAATTGCTCTGGCAGCCAGTGTTGCCGAGAACAGCACTCTCTAAGCGGTTTACAGAATCAGCATATTGTCCTCAGCAATCTGGGTTCTCGGTCAATGTTGAACCCCTGAGTTGAACTCCAGACTGTGGGCAGAGTTTGCCTGCAATACTGCATTCTCACCACTGTGCCACTGGGGTTCCTAAAAATCAAAGGAATGGATGGGAAGGAAACAAGGTCTTCTCTCTTACTCCATCAGCCATCTCCAGCATAGGGTATCCCTATCAGGGTCCCAAATCAGTTGGCAGTGCTAGGTTTTAAGGCCCTTCCAGAAGGCCAGAAAGGATGGGTTTCATCTCTGGTGGCAAGATGTTCCAAAGGGTGGGTACCATAGCGAAAAAAGACTCTTCTCCTACAGTCTTTCAGTCAAAATTCCTTGATTGACAGAGTTCGTACCAAGCCCCTTTTTCGGGAGCAAATGGTACAAGCCAATCCCATCCTTCACTGGTGGTTTTACATACCCATAGCAGATAGCAAGACTGAGTCTGACTTGGCGACACCATTATTTTTGAACCATTCAATAAACTGCCAAGAGGCCCCGCAAAGTCATTAAAACTCAGTTTTACCTTCTACAGTGCTTCTAAAAATGGCTTCATCAGAGCTAAATGGATAGAACCGGTAGTAACAAATTTTACAATTCACCACTGGGCCACGCGCACGTGCTTGGTTCACGCGCGCGCGCATGCGCTCTTCTGTGCAGGCGCAGAATCATTTTCATGACGTCAGGGTCAGTGGGCGGAGCCTCCTGCAGGTTTTACTACCGGTTCTATAGAACCGGTGCGAACCGGGGGCAACCCACCACTGACTCTGATTATTTGGGGTGTTGTTGACTTACCTCTGGTTTTGAAGAGATGTTCTGAAGGGAAATTTGAAACTTTGCCGCTGAATATGGACTTCATTCTACTGACTCATTTATTTTTTTTTTCTTTTTGACAGAAAGTGGACAAATACAGTAATTATCCTGTATACCACACTACCTACGAGACTTTTGAACTGGTCAAGCGGTTTTACGATCCCTCTTTCCAGAAACAGTTCACTGTGGCTCAAATACGTGCAGGCTTAGTCTATGAGCTTGCAGATTCTCCAGTCCTTCCCTTCCGTTGTCAGGATTATGCAGAAGCTTTGAAACTCTACGCTAATGAAATCCATGACCAGGCCAAGAAACACAAAGAAGAACTTGAGAAGTACCAAGTTTCATTTGGTAAGGTTTCTCTTGAACGTGACTCGGAATCCATAAATTTATGATTGAGTTTTCTATTCACCATCATTCTGCCCCTCAAAGATAAAATCATAGGTTTTATCTGGCCTAAATCTTCTCCCCTTTTTAAATGTAAATTTTAATTTGTTTTTAAATTATGGGGTATTTTAAATTTGTTCAGCCAAATTATTTAATTCGTTTTTATTCTATTTTAAATTTTTGTATTTATGTGTTTTATCTTGTGGCTGTTCACCGCCCTGAGTCCTTTGGGAGTAGGGCGGTATAGAAATTTAATAAAATAAATAAATAAAATAAATAGATTTCTTTTAACATATTTATTTTATCAACAAAAAAGAGCCTTGGTAGTACTAGGGTTTAAGGCACCCTGTTATTAAGCTGCTTAAGACCAGCTGCCTGCAATTACTGCAGGGTTCGAATCTCGCCAAGGCTCAAGGTTGACTCAGCCTTCCATCCTTTCTAAGGTAGGTGAAATGAGGACCCAGTTTGTGGGGGCAATAAGCTGACTTTGTATAAATATACAAAAGGATGAAGGCTATTGCTGAGCACATTGTAAGCCGCCCTGAGTCTTCGGAGAAGGGCGGCATATAAATCAAATTAAAAAAAAAAAAAAAAAAAAAAAAAAAAAGTACAGAACCCCCCCAAAACCCCCCAAACAGAAAAATGAACATTCAACACTAACAGCGAAAAGAAAAAAAATATATTGTGTACAAAATAAGGAGGAAAAAAACAATCTCAAAATGTCAAATAAATCTAACATTAAAACATAAAAAACCCCACCCCAGCTGGATGTTGAAAAATGAATTAAAAAATAGGGTAGGGTAGGGTAGGGTAGGGTAGGGTAGGGTAGGGTAGGGTAGGGTAGGGTAGAATAGAATAGAATAGAATAGAATAGAATAGAATAGAATAGAATAGAATAGAATAGAATAGAATAGAATAAACTGAGTTGGAAGGGACCTTGGAGGTCTTCTAGTCCAACCTCCTCCTTAGGCAGGAAACCCTATAATAGGTTTTCTTCCCTTTATCTGAGGGGTTTTTGATCCATAATGATCAAAAATGCCATATAAAATAAACAAATATTCCAGATGTGGAAATCTATCTAATAAGCAAATCAACCCAACATCTAATCATATTATATCTATAAAAATAAAGAAAACAGTCGATAGGTTAACCCAAACATTACTCTAATCTTCAAATTCCTCTGTTAACATCTGTGAAGTTTCCGAAAGATGCCCTAATTAATTCATGAGCCATGAGCCGAACTTCAAAGAAATACAGTCATTTATTAGGAGCACCATTTCGGCAATATTCGGATGGAGTTAGAACTAATCCCACGTAGATTCACGTTCCCCTATGACCCTGTCTCTCTCCTCCTCCCTGGCCATGTCATAAATCACATTCTCCAATTAACCACTTTGGCTGGCTGTGAAATCCAACACCCTCCTTCTGATTGCGGTCAGGAAGAATGTATGGAATGTAACTTCAGTTAGTCAATCAGTTCTATCAATTCTCCCTCCCTCCTGCTCATGGCAACTTGAAAGCTTTGCAAGTTGACACATCTGTTATTGTATTTAACACATAGAAAGTCCACAGAATAATAGAATCTGAAGGATTTTTAAAAACCATTTAATTAATTCCTATGTTTGGCAAAGGAAACGTGCTGTAAAAGTTCCTGAGGGGGGAAAAAAAAATCCAGAAAAATATTCTCCCCTCCTCTTCCCATGCATTCCTATAGAAGCTGTTGGGCAGAGGCTCAATCCATTGCCAACTCCTCCAGCCTAAGCCCCCCCACCCTCTTCCATCTTGGTCATGTGACCCAGAACAGAGCTAGTCTGATGGTGTTAAAATGAATTCCAGAAGCTGTGCAGGGCCATCTTTCTCGATCTCGTTTAAACTCTAGAAATCCCAAAGCTTGAAGCTCACTGTGCAACTTTTCTGTTCGCAGAGGCCCTGTTTTCTGCTGTGAATCATTTTGCATCTGTAGCACCAGTTTTTCACCGCAGGCTTTCACAGCTTGACATGAATAAGTAAGTTTAATATTTCTGCAAAAGTTAATGCAACTTTATTGGCATTATTGATAATCGTTCATCCGTTCGTCTTTAGGAGAAAGTTTTGCTTGCGTCACATTCAAGAGGTGGGATTCACTTACCTTCCCTACCGGTTCGCAAATATGACGGCGTGTGCCTTCCACATGCTCAGCCTTCTGTGCATGCTCTTTACTCGCGTGCGCACCTCCCACGCATGCACATGGCCTCAAAAACGTGGCTAAATAGGACGGCATTACGTCCGGGCGAGTGGGCGGGGCTTACCGCAGTCGGCGCTACTGGTTTCCCCGAACCAGAGGGAACCGGCTGAATCCCACCACTGATCACAGTGCTTCAGCACTGTGTAATAGACTTCAACTCCCAGAATTCATGTATGACTGGGGAATTCTGGGAGTTGAAGTCCACCCATCTTAAAAGTTGTCAAGGTTGAGAAACATTATCCTGAACAGTACAGGGGTGTTTGATACCTTCCTCTGTCTTCTGTCTTTTGCAGCCCCATTGCTGTTCGGAGCATGAACGATCAATTGATGTTTCTCGAGAGAGCTTTCATTGATCCTCTTGGCTTGCCAGGCAGACCATTCTACAGGTAAAGCATCTGAGTGCAGTGAGACTTTTTGCTAAATTGTTGTTGTTGTTGTTAGTTGTGAAGTCGTGTCCGACCCATTGCGACCCCATGGACAACGTTCCTCCAGGCCTTCCTGTCCTCTACTATCCTCTGGATAGTAAATCCTCCATTTAAGCTCACGCTGACTGCTTCAGTGACTCCATCTAACCACCTCGTTCTCTGCTGTCCCCTTCTTCTTTTGACCTTAATCGTTCCCAGCATTAGGCTCTTCTCCAGGGAGTCCTTCCTTCTCATTAGGTGGCCAAAAGATTTGAGTTTCCTCTTCAGGATCTGACCTTCTAAAGAGCAGTCAGAGTTGATCTCCTCTAGGACTGACCAGTTGGATCGCCTTGCAGTCCAAGGGACTCGCAGGAGTCTTCTCTAGCACCAGAGTTCAGAGGCCTCAATTCTTTGGCACTCAGCCTTCCTTATAGTCCAACTTTCACAGCCATACATTGCAACTGGGAACACCATAGCCTTGACTAAATGCACTTTTGTTGGCAAATGGTGTCTCTGCTTTTTAATATGCTGTCTAGATTTGCCATGGCTTTCCTCCCCAGGAGCAAGCGTCTTTTAATTTCTTGGCTGCAGTCCCCATCTGTGGTGATCTTACTTTTGCTAAGTATGACTTAGTAACACTTGACTTTTTTGCTGTGTCACAAGCAGTCCTCGATTAACAACTGAGAATTTTTGTTGGTAAGCGAAGTGGTGGTTAAAAGGAGCTGCACCCCATTTTTGCAATCACTTTTCTCATGGTTGTTAAATGAATCACTTCGGTTGTTTACTGAATCATGAGGTCATTAAGCAAATCCGGCTTCTCCATTGACTCATCTTGTCAGAAACTGTCTGGGTAGGTTGCAAATAGCACGTAGACTTACACATCGTTTCATAGCCCTGTCTAAGCAGTTTACAAAATCACCATATTGTCCCCAACAATCTGGATCCTCATTTTACTGATCTTGTATCTTGTCCTTTTATGCACACTGAGAGCGTATGCATCAAGACAAATTCCTTGTGTGTCCAATCACACTTGGCCAATAAAGAATTCTATTCTATTCTATTCTATTCTATTCTATTCTATTCTATTCTATTCTATTCTATTCTATTCTATTCTATTCTATTCTATTCTATTCTATTCTATTCTATTCGAAGGATAAAAGGCTGATTCTATCATGAACCGGTCAAGATCGAACTCCAGGCTGCGCACAGAGTTAGCCTGCAATATTGCATTCTAACCACTGCGCCACCATGGAACAAATAGCTGTTATGCCAATGCCCAAATTTTAATCACATGATTGTGGGGAAACTGCAATGGTCATAATGTGAGAACTGGTCATAAGTCACCTTTTTTTCAGGTGAGTTTGTAATTTCGAACCGTTGTTCAATGAATACTTGTAAATTGAGGACTACCTATAATAGACTGGAGAGGTTGGGAGATGAATGAACAAATGGGTTTAAAGAGTTCAGCTGCTCAGGTAACCAGTATTCAAAAGTCAACCTGCCGAGAACATTTGCACTTTTGGCAGAAGAATTGATACTAAAATAAAGATGTTTTTCCATATTCAGTTGGCAAAACACTAGCAATAGCACTTAGATCAGGGGGCTGCAACCTTAAATGCTCAAAGAGCCATTTGGACCCGTTTCCCACAGAAAATACCGGAAGCCACAAAACCTGGGTGGGCGTGGCCAACTCGATGTCACTCACTTCCACATGACCCCCTAGCCACACCTACTCAGCCGGTCATTAGGGCAGAGAATCAGGTGTTAAAAAACACCGGGAACCACAAAATCCTTTTAACATAGCTCTCTCTCCCCTCCCACCCTCCCTCTCTCCCCCCACTCTCCCTCTCTCTCTGTATCTCTCTCTATCTCTGTATCTCTCTCTATCTCTCTCTATCTCTCTCTCTCCCCCACACTCTGGATCTCTAAGCGGTTTACAGAGTCATCATATTGCTCCTCTGACAATCTGGGTCCTCATTTTACCCACCTCGGAAGGATGGAAAGATGGCTGAGTCAACCTTGAGCCAGCCAGGATCGAACTCCTGGCAGTGGGCAGAGTTAGCCTGCAATACTGCATTCTAACCACTGTGCCACTACAGTTTCAGTTAAAATATAATCTCTCCTGTGGGGGTAAGGGACAAGTTCCCTTTGTGAACTTCTTGCTGATACAGCTTCAGGAAACAGCTAATGTACGTTGTTCTCTGATATAAGCAGTGGTGGGATTCAGCCGGTTCGGGCCAGTTCGGACGAACCGGTTGTTAAATTTATGGCTGGCCCCTCCCCGCCCCATCCCTTCCAGGAGTCCCCACACAGCCCATTTTGGCTCCCAGGTTAAGTGCAGGGAGGCCTCCTAGGCCCAAAATGGGGTGCCGGGGTGGTGTTGTCCCCCCACGGCCCGTTTTCACTCCCAGGCTTCAAGGAGGCCTACTAGGCCCAAAACGGGGCATGGGGGGAGTGGCGCGGCCCCCCCACAGCCCATTTTCACTCTCAGGCTTCAGAGAAGCCTACTAGGCCTAAAACAAGGCGCGCGCGGGGGGGGGCAGCAACACATCCCCCTATGGCCCGTTTTTGCTGCCTTCACACCCCTGGCCAGGCCCACCATGGCCAGGCCACCCAGCGGTCATTAGGCAGAGAACCGGTTGTTAAATTATTTGAATCCCACCACTGAATATAAGGTAAAACTATTTTTAAAAAAACATTTTGATTTCAGGCAGTTTTGTTAAGGATGTTTCAGGCTGTCCTGTTGTTTTCTTATACCTTGCTAAACATTGTTCCTGCAAGCTTTCGCAGAAGGCACTTTAAAAGGCTGACATTTAGAGTTAAGATTTGCCAAAGATGCATCCCATCTTTGATGGGATCCCAAAGATGCTTTTCAAAAGGCAATTGGACTTTTCCTGGGTTTTTTTTTCTCCCCCCTCCTTGAAAACATTTCGCTTCGCATCCAAGAAAGCTTCTTCGGTTCTGCTAAGTTTGCACAACTTTGCTAATTTTTTTTTTTCCTTTTTGCCTCTGTCTTCTTACTCTGCAGACACATCGTTTTTGCTCCAAGCAGTCGCAACAAATACGCAGGCATGTCATTCCCAGGGATCTACGATGCTCTGTTTGATATAGGCAGCAGGACAGATCCACAGAAAGCTTGGAAGGAAGTCAAGAGACAGATCTCTATTGCAGCCTTCACTGTGCAGGCCGCTGCAGGGATTCTGGAAGAGGTTTTGTAAAACGACGGCTGTAGAACAGAAGCGGCCTATTTGATTTGCATGGCCGGAAAATTTATATTACGGGTGCAATTTTACAATCCCAGCACGTTATGCTTCCAATTCTGGTGATTTGAACACTGATCAAGTGGTTTTTGGCAGTGGTTTGCTCTCCAAGCTTGTTTCAATTTAGTTTCTAAACGTTTCGTTACCAAACTAGGTAACATGATCAGGATTTTCTTGTCCTATTCCTCTGATTCAAGTGAATCAGAGGAATGAAAATTTGAAATCCCCCTTTACTCCAATACAGGTAATCCTTAAGACCGCAAGATAGTCCTTGACTTATGACCACAATTAAGACTGGAGTTTTTGTCGCTAAGCAAAGTGGTTGTTAAATAAGTTACGTCCAAGTTTATATTTTGGGCCATGGTTGTTAAGCAAATCATTGCAGTTGCTAAGTGAATCAAAGAGTAGTTAAAAAAATATGACTTCCCCCACAGCCTTGTTTGTCAGAAACTGGCTGGGAAGGCCACAAATGGTGATCAGAGGATTACAGCACACTCTTAATTGTTGTAAATGCGTGTCAATTGCCAAGTGCTCAAATTTTGATCACACGGTTGTGAGGATGCTGCAACATGTTCATTAAGTGCCAGGACCAGTTGCAAGTCACTTTTTTCAGCTTTGCTCTGACTTTAAAGGTTCCTGAATGACTGGTTGCAAGTCAAGGACTTTCTGCATTTTTCGCTACTTAAGGCAGTCCCAAAACATCTAGCTTCAAGTGATGGAGCCTGAGGATGTCAACATTGTTCCGTTCATAAACTGGCCTGTGAACGGAGTAGCTGATTTCAGACAGCCCGTGGCCGCTTTGATGTTTTGGATTATGCGCAAAATACAACGAAGCTGTTTTGCTCTTTGCATATGGCTGTTTTTCTTCGGAGCATAAATGGGGAATTTAGGTGGGTGTGTGGGAGGGGGAAGACGAAATGGTTGGCTGAGTGGAAGATACTGCAATATGAGAAGCAGTAGCACAAGTATGGAGGGAGAGAAGATACATGGAAAGAATTGTGGGGCAGGCAAGGGAGGGAGACATGCTATGGTGGGCCATCAGTGCTGGCCATTAGCTAAAGAGGGAGGGCCTTGGGAAAATTTGGAGTGGTGGATTTTGCACCTCAGGAAGCTCGTGGAGGCGAGGTAAGTGGTAGTGTCCAGGGGTGGGCTGCTGGGGTTCAGAACCTCTAGCTAAGATTCTGTGCAGTTCAGAGAACCCCCAAACCCCACTCCTGGCTGGCCCCACCCACCCTGCCCCGCCCCTCCCCACGTGGCCCGTTTTGCATGCAGGTAAGTGCAGGGTGCGCACGGAAGCTCGGGGAGGGTGAAAAACAGACCTACTGGAAATTTGGGAAGGCTGGAAATGGGCCCGTTTCTGGCCTCCAGGGCCTGGAAGGCTATTTTTGCCTTCCCAGAGGCTCGAGGAAATCCTCCAGAGCCTGGGGAGGGCAAAAATGCTCCCACCCGCTGTGGTGCAAGAGGCTGACTAGGCCACGCCCACCATGGCCACGCCCACCCAGCACCCAGAGAACCCCTTGCTAAAATTTTTGAAGCCCACGCGATAGAGTCCCAAAGATGCTTCTTCCAAAGGCAACAGGACTTACTGTTTTTCCGTGAAGATATTTCACTTCTCATCCAAAGCTTCTTCAGTTCTGATTGAATAGTGGTGAACGGAATTTATAGCAATAGCACTTAAGACTTATATACTGCTTCAGTGCTTTACAGCCCACTTTAAGCAGTTTATAGTCAACATATTGCCTTCCAACAATCTGGCTCCTCATTTTACCGACCTCGGAAGGCTGGAAGGCCGAGTCAACCTTGAGTCGGTGAAACTCGGGACTTCCGAACTGCTGGCAGTCAGCAGAATTAGCCTGCAATACTGCATTCTAACCACTGCACCACCAATTTATATTCCTTGGAGTCAACAGGTCCTTACTATTCTTTTTGAGACTTGCTGAGGCTAACTGGAGGTTTACCTCTGCCCTCAGGGGACATTAAACAAATCAGTTTTTGCTGAATGGGCGTTTTTATTTTTATTTTTTTGCTGGAAACCAGAAATAAAGGCTGGAAAATGGCAACAACAAAAAAAATGTTGCAAATTGTAGTCATGTGATTGCAGGACACTGCAAATGGCCATCAAAGTTGAGCCAGTTTCCAAGTGTCCAAAAATGTGATCATGTGACACAACGTCACAAACCGGTCATAAATAGTTCTGGGAAGGCCTGCCCTAACTTCATGGTTAAGGACCGATCATAAGTTGAAGTATCTGTAGTTTATTCCATGTCAGATACAACACGTTTTTTCATACCTTGTGTACATCCCTCATGTCAAATGTCACCTACATGTCACCTCCAAACAGAGTGTTTTTTTTCCCTAGCTACCTAATAGCATAGAGTTCAACTTTCCTCCAAATGGTATTCTTTAGATGTTCTACATTGCTCTTGCACAACTAATGTCAAACCAGGTTGAGAAAGAAGAATGGGGTAGATTGATCCTGTGGAAAAATCTGATTTTGTTTTGAGAAATATGTACCTGAACTTCGCTTAAAGCAATCTCTCAGCTCTTCTATGATAAGTAACAGTTTCTCCACATATGATAAAAACATTCTCTATGGGTCCTTCTGTGGTATTAAATTGCCAATGGCTTTGATGGAAATAGTCAATAAAATACATCCGCTGCACAAATTTACACAATATAAGCCAGAACATTCAATTAATCTTATCTGGATCTGAGCAAACAGGTCTTCTTACATGCAACAAACAAACAAACAAACAAAATATTCTCACAATTCTTCCAAAAAGGTAGAAATTAGGCACTAAATTGTTTATTTCAAAATTTATAAAAAATATCTGAAAGCATGAAATCACAAATATCATCCAACACAATTTAAAATGAACATCCATGCATGGGAAAACCAAAAGAAAAAGAAAAGAAAAGCATCTGAAAAACCTAAGTGTTCCAGACACCCTTCTTCTTCACTTTTCATACACAACTGAAATTCTTAGGTACAGTATGAAAAAACAGCCACTGATTTTTTTAAAAAAATCTCATGCTATAATTTAAAGCATATATCTTTATTACTATACAGAATAGATCTTTTTTTTCTTTTCCCGAGACAAAAATCCAACAGTACTGACTGTGGAAATGGTGACTTGGCTGTACAGCACTAATATCTTAATAAAACTTGGGTCCCAATTTAAACATGCTTTGCATTTAAGAATGCCCATGCGTTTGATTGGAAAAGAAGTGATTCAACTATAAACATGAAAATTGTGCTTGAAATGGCACTGAGTCCTTTGAGCAACTGCCCAAATTAAGACCTACAGAAGGCCTTGCAATTGTAACACTCCAAGCTAAATTATTGACCAGGTTTTTTTTTCCTTGCCCAATAACAGGGGGTTCCCAATCTTGTGGACTTGCAGACTTCAAGTTCCAGAATTTCCCAACCAGCATAGCTGGCTGGCTGAGGAATTCTAGGCGTTGAAGTCCACAAGCCTTAAAAGTTGTTAAAATTGAGGATCCCTGTAATAGGAGACTACAAAAATGGCAGACAAAGAATGCTGTCAAGGCCCATCAGGAGTACACAGTGCTGGGAAGGATTCCGTACAACGAATCGATCCCTCAATAGGTCTGAACCACAGAAGCCTGTGAAAATTGTTCACTGCACCTCAAGTGCCAACAGCTTATTTCAAGGGCAGGGGAAAAACAAACAAACAGGAAAGTTACAGTATGGTAACTTCTGTGGTTAAAAATCAGACTTTATCAAGGCAAGTAAATGAACACGCAACTGACAGACTGGGGAATGGAGAACTGTTCTCCCAAAGGCGCCTGCAGCTATTGGTTTCAAGTCTTGCTAGCGCCATTGCCTTTGAACAAACTGGTATGCAATATGAACTGGATACAAGTCATGCTAATGAAACATGACAATGCTGGGAAGTAAAATTACAATAGTAAACAAAGAGCAACCATTTGAAATTCTGAGACCAAATTGACCTCTCGTTGGAAAATTACTCTCCAGAAACTTTAATTAGACAATTAAGATCAATTTGGATTTGTTGCACGTTCTCCAATTTTTACTTGTTATTTTAAACCATGGCTTTGTTCTTGAAGAGCAATTTTTTTTTTTTGCTTTCAAATAAGAAGTGTTTGTATTTATACTGCTCTACTTTGCTGCAATTAAAATTTTGCTTGACTTGTCTTGATGCAATTTGCTGTCTTGCCCAGGGGTCAAGCCACAGGAAATATCAATAATCACCAAAAGAATCTGCTGGGCATAACAACAGTGTAAGTTGCTGGGAGGGTCTGTCACTCACTGAATGGCTTCTCCAGACCCCTGAAAGCAGGGTACTTGCATTCAAGGGTGATTGGGGTACAGTGTGGTGGCTTTTAGGCAGAAATTCAAAGAAGCTGACCATCCAGCTCAGAAAAGCAGATGCTCCAGAGCTAATTGGGGCACGGATGACAGAAGAAGCAGATTCTGAATATGTACGGTTGATTTAAGCTATCTTCTAGAGTAGCATCCCCAACGTTTCCTGCTCTGCGGACTGGCGGTGGTGAGGGGGGATGGTATCGTGTGTGCGCACACCACTTGCACCAATGCAGCTTCGTGCAGGCACACTCACCTGCTGCTTGCAGGCCCAGTTTCGAACAAGCCATGGCCTGGCACTGGGCTGCAGACTGGGGGTTGAGGGGGCCCTGTTCTAGAGTTATCTTTTCTTAGAAAATTCAGTTTAAACTGACTCAAATCCTTATTAAGAATTACAACCACAAAAGGCCGATTTATTTTCCTCCTATAGCTGCCAGATTAAAACTTTTTTTTTTAAAAAAAGAAATATAAATACAAGTAACACATGCTTTTTAAAAAGGCCCCTCTTTTTTCGTGCAATCCCTTATGACTTGAGTGACATCACTGAATTGTTCTGTGTTTATAGTGGTTTTGCCATCTTCAAGTATATAAAAAGTTCTGTAACTTATTCTGCAACACAATTCGACATTTACGTAAAGATCCTAGTTTTGCATAAAACTGGCCATTTTGTACTTGTTGTGTGTATTTCAGCCCTCCCAGCTTCCCTTACTCCCATTAAAAGTCACAACTTCGGGCAAAAAGGTAGCAAACTGAACGTCTTGATATAAACCAAGTTGGCTTACTTGCTTTACCACAAAGAAGATGGAAAAAATGATCAGAAAAGCATAGCCACCAAAACCAGATGTGCAAATATGGACATTTTGTCAATGCTATTTCCTCTTTGGATGAGGGCAAGGCTTAAGAGAAGCAAACGAAACGGACCCAAAATTTCCAGTGCCTGGTTTTTGGAAAGTCTTGGCTTTCTAAATAAGTGCACAGAGGTAGCTTAGCAGCTCACTGACAATATATTTCCGGAATTCCAATGAATTAAAAAAAAAGAGAAGAATTATCAGTTTCTTTGCACAGGTAAGTCTAAAACCACCAGGTTTTTCTCTACCGTTCTTTTCTGCATTTAATAACATAAAAAAAAAATAAAATACAGAAATGCACCAATATTTGTACTCTCCTTGCTATAGACTGAGAAACAATCTTGAAAGCATCCAACGACCTAATGAGAATTTAACTTGCATTTTCAATGTACAAGAGACTGCTTCCTAGAAGATGCTAGAGATGACTAGCTTCTAGACATTATTTAATTTGGGACAATGAGAACATGTGATCCCTTTATAATACGATGGCAGAGAAAATTCTGAGGTTTGCAAGAGGTTTCCACGAGCATCAGCCGAAATTGGAGAAATTGAGGAGTCGGTACAACAAAACTAGTGGTCTGCCCTACTGCTTAAAAGCCATGCACTACACTCCAGCTGGAATGAATTTTTTTTTAAAAAAAAAAGTGGGCTGCCCATAAAATCAATTTGTGTTAAAATACCAAGTCACCATTTCGCCAGGCACAAGGAACCGGAAAACTTTCAGATTTCAAGCTTGTTCTACAATGTTTTGAGGCTCTTTGTGTTGCAATTTGGATGCTGGGAGTTCCAAGCCTGCCCATAACATGGGCTCCGCTTTCCTCATGGTGAGCTCGATCTTTGTAGCCGTCATATTTACGTAGCTCCTTTTCACATCAATCACCTGGAAGAGGAAAATAGTGGTTTCAGTTCAAGCAATGGAACCGGGTGGGCTCTTTAAAGGCAATGCCTTCAGTTGACTGTTATACAGGTAGTCCTCGGCTTACAACAGTTCATTTAGTGACCGTTTGAAATTACAACGGCACTGAAAAAAGTGACTTATGATCATTTTCCACACTTACAACTGTTGCAGCTGCCCCATGGTCACATGATTTACATCAGGATGTTTTACAACTGGCTCATATTTATGACAGTTGCAATGTCCCAGGGTCATGTGACCATCTTTTGCGACCTTCTGATAATCAAAGTCAACGGGGAAGCCAGATTCACTTAACAACTGTGTTACTAACTTAACAATTGCGGTGGTTCACTTAACAAATATGGTGAGAAAACTCGTGAAATGAGGGAATCACTTAACTCTCATTTAGCAACATAAATTTTGTGCTCAATTGTGGTCATAAGTTGAGGACTACCTGTAGTATTGGCATATGACAGTCTTAATTGATTACAGAGAAATCAGTAAGCATTGTTATAACTTCGGAAAGAGGCTTTTTAGTGCAAGTCCCTGAACTCTAGGGAAAAAAATCCACCTTATAACATGAGTCAATATTACCTATGAGAGAATTGTGCATGAAATGAATACAGGTAGTCCTTGACTTGCAACAATTTGTTTAGTGATCGCTCAGAGTTACAACAGCACTGAAAAAAGTGACTTATGATCATTTTTCACACTTACGACCTTAGTGGCATCCCCATGGTAACGGGATCAAAATCCAGACTCTTGTCAAGTGACTCATATTTATGACCGTAACAGTGTCATAGGGTCACTCAATCACCTTTTGCGACCTTCTAATAAGGAAAAGCCAACGGGGAAGCTAGATTCACTTAACAACTGTGGCAAGAAAGGTCATAAAATGGGGAAAAATTAACTTAACTTAGCAACAGAAATTTTGGGTTCAATTGTGGTCATAAATCGAGGACTATCTGCAGTTGGCAAACGAATAGGGAACTTGGACATTTTGCTCCCAAAATATGAAAATATAAGGAAACTATAGTAACAGTAGTCTTGAAGGCTTCTTATCTAGATTTCTGAGATCAATATGCATTTATACAATCTTCCCTAAATGTCACAGTTTTATATCAAGACAGTTAAATGACACAACAGTTAGGTTTTTAACTTGTTTCATAACAGGCTGTGATTGTGATGAATGAAAAACTGATTCACTGTGCCATAATACAGAATTTTGCAAAACACACATTTAGTAATGACTTAAGTGCACAGAATCCATTCATTAATTCCACAACTGTCAACTAGACATTTGCATATTTCTTAAAACACAAGCATTAGAGAAGTTTGACAACAGAACCCATAAAAAGACTTCAAGGGAAAATTTGTAGCAGAAGATTTGTAGCAGAATTATGTACTTACACCCCATAAATTCAGATTCTGATTGAACACCTTATCACCTTCAAACACAATATGGATATTTAGCTGCAAAAAATAAAAGAAAGGTGTATGCAATGAAAGAGAAACACAAGTTTACTCACATTTATTCAAACAGGTCTATTATTACTTGGAAGTAACCCTTCCCTTTAAATGTATGAAAGCAGTGTTTCTCAAGCTTGGCCCATTGAAAAAGGGTGGACTTCAACTCACAGAATTTCCCAACCAGTTGGGGAATTCTGTGAGTTGAAGTCCATCAATCTTCAACTGTCCAAGGTTGAAAAACACTGTATGAAAAAAAAAACCACTCTTTACAAAACTCCATTTCTAGAGTTCTATGCCATTCTCTTGAACTTGTTCCAATTTCTCAGATTCCTTCTTAAAGCATGGTGACCCAAACTTGATACCACCCCAGATACCCAAACAAAACACAGTAGAGCAGAATGATTAATCCCACAATTGGGAAATTGTGTACCTACTGATGCAGTGTAAAATTGCATTTGCCTTTTTTTGCAAATGCATCATACCGCTGGCTCATAATGCCAATCAACCCTTATCCCAAGCTCTTTTTCACAACTGCTGTTATTAACTGCAGTATTTGCCACCTTGTTTCCATGTGCTAAATTTCTAAGGGAAGAACTGTATTTCCTTCTATTAAATTGCATTGCTGTTTTCAGTCCATCTTTTTAACCTGATTTTAAAAAAAATTAAAAAAAGAATTGTCCTTCAAAGTATTAACTACACCACCCAATATAGTGGCCTCTACAAAGTTGGTAAGTGATCCCTTTATGTTCTCATCCAATAAAAATGTTAAAAATTACAAGTTCCGGTTCTGAACTATGCATCACCTCATTTAAAACCTCTCTACAATTTGATGAAGAGCTGCTGGTGATTACTCTTTGGATGTGATTACTGAACCAATTATATATTATTAATATATTTTTAAAATATTTTGAATTGGTTTGTTATTTTAAATTGGGGCCAAATTAATATATATCTTTTTAATTGTTTTTAATGTTTGTATTGTATGTTTTTATCTGGCTGTATACCGCCCTGAGTCCCTCGGGAGAAGGTGCGGTATATAAATTTGAAATAAAATAAATATATTCATTACATTGTCATGCCCGCCATCCAACAAATAGTTTTTTTTAATCAGCCTCACGTAAAAGGACCTACAAAGAACTCAGACCATCTCTATATGTTTATCTGTGTGCATATACTTTATTGCAACTAATTTAATAGACATAGTTTATTGTCGTGTTGCTCTACGGAAGATGTCTCACATACTTCGTATTCTAATGCAGTATGATGTCCTTTGGTGGTACAGACCTACCTCCCTTTAAAAAGTTCAAATGCTAGGAAAGGTTGAAGGAAGGAAGAAGATGAGGATGATCAGCAGCAAGATGGATGCACTCTGTTACAGTGACCATAAGCACATCATTGGAAGATCTGAAGTACCAGATTAGGGGCAAACCACCATAGGGAAATTCTATGTACACTGAGTCAACACTGAAAGTCTATAGCGATTCTCAGTCATCCAGGTCATGGTTGTCCCAAAGGGGATTTTTCAGGAGGCAACTGGACTTTTTTTCTTTTGAAAACGTTTCGCTTCTCATCCAAGAAGCTTCTTCAGCTCTGACAGGACAGTGGGGAATGGAAGATTTATATTCCTTGCAGACAGCTTGGTAATTTGCATCCTTTTAGAGGGTCGGTGAAGCACTTGGAGGTTTATCTGTGTCCTCAAGGTCACCTGAGTAGTGCAAATGGTTCCTGTAGCCTGCAATTTTTTCCTCTGGAAATAAATCCTTCCATTCCTCACTATCTTGTCAAAGATGAAGAAGCTTCTTGGATGAAAAGTGAAACATCTTCAAAAGAAAAAACAAGAAAGTTCATTTGTGTCCTGAAAAAGCACCTTTGGGACAGAATCAACACTGAGTTGATGGCATGTAGTCAATCAAAAGTTTGTGCATGTACATCAGCCCCACCAAACGAAAAAAATAACTTACTAATGTACTGTTTGCCTCTACCCGGCTAAGTTCAGGAATGGAATTCTTCGCATAGATTGAGATTGTCACTTCACGCCCAGTTTGATGCCAGTCGTGTCTGCATGGCACCACCTTCTTCCCCTTAAAAGTTGAGCAGACAAACATGATTAATGCTTTCATTAAAAAACAACAACTATTATCTATTTTTTCATTGGAGTGAAGATTGTCACTGTTGGCCAGAGTTTGAAACAGAAGCTCTCCCTAAAAACAGTATGGGAACATGTATGCAAAACGAAGATTTTTTTCCTCAGTTGGCAGAATATATGCAGCGGCGTCTTTAAATAACAAAAGCAAGCTGCATTTTTCCACCCTACCACGTAGGACAAACCACGGAACTCTTTTTATATATATATATTTAAGTTTTCCTAAGGTTATGAAAGGTAGGCCCAAACTGTCTGGAATTTCAGAAGTCCCTGCTATTTCGTCTACTACTTGTATAACCTACTTCAGCAAATTCACTGCAAGAGACTCTTTTAACAGCACTGTCATAAAAAGAAATACAGGTAGTCCTCAACTTACAGCCATTCATTTAGCGATCATTTGAAGTTACAACAGCACTGAAAAAAGTTACTTAAAAACTCGTCCTCACATTTACAACTGCCGCAGCAGACAGTAATGTGATCAAAGTTTGGGTGCTTAGCAACTGACATAGGTTTATGATGCTTGAATTGCCCTGAGTCCTGGAGATCATCATTTGTAACCTTCCCAAGATGGCTTCCGATAAACAAGGTCAATGAGGGAAATGGATTTTGTTTAACAATGTGTGGTTCACTTAACAACTACAGTGATTCACCTAACAACTATGGCAGAAAGATTGTTAAATTGGATGGGACTCACTTAACAACCACCTAGCGTAGCAACAGAAATTCTGGTCCCAATTGTGGTCGTAAGTCAAGGACCTGTAAAAGGTTGCTCCACAAATAAAATATATTTCTTCAACATGGCAGAGCTATCAATATTTATGCCCAGGAATATCATGACTTGCTAGCTCCAGTTATCAGAGAGCTAAACGGGAGAGAAACAGCTCCTCATACACCTTGCTTATTGGAGAGCCAGGCAGGAACTGTTAGCAAAATAGCAATAGCACTTATAGACTTATTACAGCACTCTCTGGTGGTTTACAATGTCAGCATATTTCCCCCAACAATCCAGGTCCTCATTTTACTGACCTCGGAAGGATGGAAGGCTGAGTCAACCTTGAGCCCCAATCAGGATCGAACTACAGACTGTGTCAGAGTTAGCCTGCAATACTGCATCCTAACCACTGGGCCACCAGGGCTCATGACTCATGACATGAAAACGGTGGGAAGGTGATCTTTTACATTCTAGCCATAATTCAATCTATTGAAGCAAGTGAGAGGGATTTCAGGACACCCTCCCCTGGTGTGGGAAAAGGGGAAACTACATAGAATATTTTATGGACAATTCCAAGGAATCTGTATGATTAAGGTTTAATGCTGCATGGAAAACAGAACATACGCTTCTACCAAACTTTCCCATTCTCAGACCCATCAATGTCATTTTCGGTGTATTAATTTTTGAGTTATTTATAAAAATAAGTATTTTTTAAAAAAACTTGCTGGCAATGCGTCTCAAAAAGGACAATTAGAGCTAAACCTTTGGTACAACTGCATTTTTAGAAAAACAGATTAACCTGTGTAATAAGACATAGTATAACTTACTACAAACTGCCAGAACTCAAATAAACATGTTTGTAAATGGGTTTAAATACAATGGGTTTATCACACAGGTTACAATGGCACTGAAAAGTGACTTATGACCATTTGTCACACTTACAAATCGTGGCATCATCCCCAGGGTCATATGATCAACAGTACAGGATTTCCTGTACTATTCAAGCTACCATTTGTTTCCTCTATTTAAAATTTCACAGATTTCAAGTTCTTATTTTAAGGTACAAATGGACTAAATACAAAGCCAAAAACATTTAGATTTTCCCAATCAATGTAGCCAAACAGTGTAGCTGCAACTACTTACGGCTTCCTTCTTAATCCATAGGTGTGTTCCTGTTGTGCATCCCTCTTGAGCCAAAAAAGTATTAAAGTCTGATGTTTTCCTCTTACAGCAACTCCAATACTTCATCCTATATATTACAAAGGGTAGGGGGAAAAAATAAAACTTACATAGAATCACATAGCATTATTGCTAGTCATCCAAATATGCTGCTCATCTATAAAGAATTTTAAGAATGAATTTAGCCACATGATACCCACCCTTCATGGAATATAGGCACACCAGCATGATAGATACACACGTCTTCCATGCTGCCTGGTCCTTCAAATGTCTAGGGACACGTTAACAGAAAATAGTTCATTAGCCACAGAATTACAGCAGGTTACATCCCAGTGCTTGCCAAGCAGGAAAAAGTCACGCATGGCCATGGCCATTTTTATTATTTTGCAATTCCCATTGGTCATCAGCTGAAAGCATTACACAATGAGTCAAGTTTCTGCCAGCTGTCTGGATGAGAAAGAAAGGGGGAGGAGGGAAGGCTTTTCTGTGGATATTTTAAGAAACAGTGGAAAAATATTTACCTATGCAGATTTGGATCAACATTTGAACTTTAGACTTTGTTTAAAATAACAACTCAGTGTTGTTATGATTCATGTGTACTTAAAAAAAAGAAAACAGGTGAAAACTCCCTTGGTTGTGAATGCAAAAAAATGCACTTGGATATATACATATGGTAACTATTCATGGGATATGTTGATCTAACATTGGTTGGTGGGTCTGTACTAAAAAAACAAGAACATGAAATAACTCAGACTGTCTACTGTGTTGTTTAAATAAAATTTAAAGGTATTTACCTTTGAACAGCCTGCATTTTTGCACGGAGTCCCAATCTTTATCTCATCGCTATCATCTTCTGTAAAATAAGAACTCTCCTTTAGAACATTTCTAAGTTTTCGTGCTTAAAAGAAATTTTGGGGGGTGGAGGAGGATTGGGATGTACTGTATAAGAGATCAGAGGAGCACTCACACGGAGTATTTTGTACACAAGATGTTTGCTTTTCAAACGATAGCACCATGCACACTGCAAAAATGATGTATAATAATAATGGGCACAACACATTTTTTGGTAAAATCACCTTGGAATATTAATAAGCTACATACCTTTTTTAATTTCATTTTCCGATGAGAGCTTTAGCTTTTCTAACGATTGTTTCAAGGACGCTGATACTTTTAACTGCAAGTAGCTCATTGGTTCATCAGAACTAAGGAACCACAGGGGAGAAAAAAAATGCATCATTCTGATTATTCAGTCTCAACAACTAAATATTTTGCATATTTTAAGGAGGTTAAAAGGAGTTCTTAATAGTAATATTCTTCGTAGTTACTCTTATGATTAAAAAGGATTATATCGTATAGATTTACAATTTTATCCAAGATTGGTTTACAAAGACATTTTGGCTTTCTCCAGGAAAAAAGTAAAATAAAACATGGACATTACACTTAGACAACAAGTAATAAATACAAAAAATTAAATTATAACCTATGAAATTGATTTGGCATTGCCAGTCTTAATTGGTATTATCACAATATTGTTACCTTGGTCTTTGAATTGCTTCTACTGGCTTTGGTGCTTGAATTATGTGCTCTTGAAATTTAGGTTTCAGATCAGCTACTTCTTTTCGTTCAGAGGTAGTTTTCACTTCAGGTTTGACTGGTTCGGGAGGTTTCTCACTATTATGGAAGCCCTTGGTGCAACCCTGTTGTAAAAACACTATTTAATATAAATTGTTACTCAGTTCTATCAATGTACTTGAAAATGTCTCTTTTCTTATTAGCCTTCAAATTCTTTATCATTCTAATTTGTATGCTTGGTTAAGCAGATATTCCTTTTTTTTTTTTACTAGACTAATCATACGTGTACATCTATACCAACTTCTGTTCTTCACGGTATTGTTAAGGTGGTAGGATAGCAGAGATCCTGTGCTTTAAAAAAGCTTAGATAATAAGAGTTCCATTTAAACACAATATGTTTAATATCATGTAGTATACTTGCCGGAAATTAAATAAACCCAGCTAGCTTTTGCATGTGTTTGCCAATGGAAAAATAATTGATTGAATTTGGCACTCAAGCATTATCATCATCATATAGTTAAATAAAAAGTTATATAACTACTAATACATACCTTAATGCTTAAGAAATCAGAAAAGTCTGTCGTTCTTCTTTTACAGCATGACCAGCCCTGTAAAAATTTGGTGACATTGAAATCTTATCTAGTGTCAGGTGCAAAAAACCAGACCTATATGTGTAGAGAACCTTACTGTTCTCTGCCTACAGTACAGGACGCTATCCAGACTGGCAAATTTCGTCTGGGAACAATCAGATAAGGCCTAAGTCATTCAAGGGGGAGGAGTTTAGACCTAATCCTATTGTATTTAGCTGGGGAGTCCAAGCTGATTCCTTGCTTGAGCCTTCCTCCCATCTAGGATGGTTGCTCTCCAATTTCTAGCGAATATTATTAAAGAACACATGAACTAAAAAGAAGAAAATTTAACACTAATCTGATAATGCCATATTCCTCTTAAATTATTTGACGATTCTTACTTTTTCTGTTTTTCAATTGCATCATTTCTTTTCATTTCTGTTTTGTACTGCCCAACTAAGGCTTGATTAAGCAATGAAACAAGTTAATTAACTTTACAATCAAAATATGAATCATATCTAGCAAATACCCTTTTCCCCAACTGAGCCAAAAAACCCTGAATAAACTGAAAAGCATTCAACGCAATTCAGTTGGCTGAATCTAGCAACCTTTCCTCATGATTTAGCATGTGTTTATACTGAAGGTCAGGGTTATTTGAGGAATTTAGGGAAAAAAATATACGAGTTTTACTACATTTGGATAAACTGATAAGAGGTCATGAAAACATTTGAAATAACTGCAATTAGTATGATTTAGTTTCAGTTTTTTTTAAAGCCATTGAAATAATTATATTTGCCACTTACTTTAAGAGCATCATGAAAGACAGGTACGCCTGGGTGATATGTGCATGATTCTAAAAATGAAAAAGCAAATAGCTTAGCTAAACTCAAGTGAATAAATTTATGTGAGCAGTATTTAGCAGAACAATTTAGTCTTATGCAACAGTGATATTTTCGAAATATGAAATAAAGCCTGCAATTTCCTGTAAATTCCTTTTCTCTACTGACTGATTGTCCTTGCTTCTCTCTCATCTCTGCTGGGTTCTGGTAGTCTAAATTTAGAATGTAGGCTGTTCAGGGAACGAGTGTCATTTAGTTATTATTGTCACAATGTATTATGTAATAATATCTTGTTATATAAAGAAATATTTCTGAAATGTTTCTTGGCAAATCATAATTCTGTTATATTAAAGTTTCATTTGTATAACACATATCCCTCCAGGCACTATAAGTGTACATTCCACATGGGCATCATACATATTGCTTAAACTTATCTTCTAAAATAGGGTTGAACTATTAACTGTGCAAGAGAAATAAAGTTCTTCCTTAATTACCATTATGTAAACTCTGCAGAAATATTACCTCACAAATATTTATAGATCATGCTTTTTTAAAAAAGGAAGGAACTATGCAAAACAACCACTGAACTTCATATTCAAGATGAATGTAACACCTAAACATCAGATAAGGGGATGGAGATAAATACAGTAGATTCTCATTATTCACAAATTCTGTATTTGTGAATTTGCCTACTTGCTAAAATTTGTAACCGCAATCAATATCTGCAGTGATTTCATGGTCATTCATGGACATGCAGAAGAGCAAAAAAATTGAGTCGCCTGACACATTCACAACTGAGGTTTTAGTATTGACCAATTCAATGTTTGCATCTTTATAGAAAGTAACCACTACAAATATTGAGAATTGACTGTACATTACATTCACTAGCCCTCTGCTATGTTGTTGCCAGCTCTTTAGTGATGGAGGAAAGAACCTCTCCAGTTTGGGAAAATATCCTGAAAAATAATAGTTAAAGCCAGAGTTCTCAGTTGAGTGCCTTTCCAAAGGTAGAAGACATGGGATGGGAACACAGCAACCAGAGACTGCTGGTGTTTCAACCATTCAATCCATGCAATTTCTTTCTGACAAAGGATTCTTCTTTAACATCATCACAAGATATCATCAGGTAAAAAGATGTGGGGAAAATGAAGAGAGACATGGAAGAAAGAGATAGCCATGTACACATTGGCAACTCCTGATTTCTTTCTTCTATATATTATTTATATATGAATATCAAGGAAAAGTATTTAATAAGACAATGATTTCAGTTTATGTATTAGAAGTTATACTTAAACATTTGCACACATAGAAAAGGGGGCTAAGAATGCTCTCACATACAAAAATTGCTAATATCCCAAATGCTACATTATATAACAAGGGATGTGCAGTGATCCAGATCTGAAGAGGGAAAACACAGCTGCCTGCAATTTCTGCAGGTTCGAATCTTACCAGGCTCAAGGTTGACTCAGCCTTCCATCCTTTCTAAGGTAGGTTAAATGAGGACCCAGTTTGTGGGGGCAATAAGCTGACTTTGTATAAATATACAAAAGTATGAAGGCTATTGCTTAACGCATTGTAAGCCGTCCTGAGTCTCCGGAGAAGGGCGGCATATAAATCAAATTAAAAAAAAAAAAAAACCTGTTAATGAAGCAATGAAGGAACCCACATGTTTTCACTTGCTGGAATTTATCATACATCATTTACAGGGATTGGGCTACAGCTACAGTGAGAAACATACAGTAGTTTTAAAGAGTTGCCAATAGGTGAGAAGTACATGTGAACTTATTATTTCAGCTTATTACAATATTCAAGGCAGCTTATGGCAATAACAATAATAAATAAATAAATAAATAAATAAATAAATAAATAAATAAATAAAGCCAAAGAATGTAAAGCAACCATAAGATTAATATCCCAAAGGTGCTTTTTCAAGAGGCAACTGGACTTTTGTTTTTTCTTTGAAGACGTTTTGCTTTTCATCCAAGAAGCTTCTTCAGCTCTGACTGGATGGTGGGGAATGGAAGGGTTTATTTGTGTCATCAGGGTCACCTGAGTAGTGCAAATGGATGTGGAGCCTTCTTGGAACTGCTGAAAGGACTGTGTTGTAGACTGGAAGTAGATGATGTTCCATTCCCCACCATCCAATCGGAGCTGAAGAAGCTTCTTGGATGAGAAGTGAAACGTCTTCAAAGAAAAAACAAGAAAGTCCAGTTGCCTCCTGAAAAAAGCACCTTTGGGGCAACCATGACCTGGATGACCGAGAATCTTCACGGACCACAAGCTTCATACAACTGAAATCAAAACTAAAATTAAAACCCATCAGAAAATGAAAAATTATGAGCTTGACAATAACCAAACTTCTGGCTACAGGGGACATCTTAAGAGAGCATCTCCAAAGCACCAGCCAACTTGAGTTACTGTATACTCCTTGCAAGCAAAATTCTGACATATAGTCTACAATCAATAATTGTGTATAACTCTCTTCTTTCCTATCCCTAGCAAGCTTTTACAGATCTCAAAAGGCCACCAGGGCTGCAGGCCAGACAGGTGTTGAGTTGTGAAGAAGTCAAAGAGCATCCAAAAAAAAAAAAAAAAGGCAGTGATGGACTACTCCCATGTTGTTTAACACTGTTAATGCTATGCTATAGTGTTTTACCACCAATGACTAGCACCAGTGACTTTAGGAGACCTTGACAGTCCAAATGGAGCCAGAGCAAATTCCACAGCTGTCCGCTTGGCAGGAAGGTCAAAACACTATCCAGGAAGAAGGCAACACTGATTTCCCCTTTTATTTATTAAATTTATTACTATTACTATTAATCTTATCATTCCTATCACCCATCTCCTCTCACTTACGACTGTATGATTGTAACTTGTTGCTGTATCCTTACGATTTATATTGTTTCCTAGTATGATTCGGTTGCTTATTTGTACCCTATGACTTGTGGAATGCGGTGACTCAGTGGCTAAGATGTTGAGCTTGTCGATCAAAAGTTCGGCAGTTCAGCGGTTCGAATCCCTAGTGCCGTGTAACGGGGTGAGCTCTTGTTACTTGTCCCAGCTTCTGCCAACCTAGCAGTTCGAAAGCAGGTAAAAAATGCAAGTAAAAAAATAGGGACCACCTTTGGTGGGAAGGTAACAGAGTCCCGTGCGCCTTTGGCGTTTAATCATGCCAGCCAGATGACCACAGAGATGTCTTCTTACTGCGCTGGCTCTTCGGCTTTGAAACGGAGATGAGCACCGCCCCCTAGAGTTGGGAACGACTACCACATATGCGCGAGGGGAACCTTTATCTTTACCTTACGACTATCATTGTATCTTATGATTCTTGATGAATATATTTTATTTTTTTCTTTATGTACACTGAGAGCATAGGCACCAAAGACAAATTCCTTGTGTGTCCAATCACACTTGGCCAATAAAGAAAAGAAAAGAAAAGAAAAGAAAAGAAAAGAAAAGAAAAGAAAAGAAAAGAAAAGAAAAGAGAATTCTATTCTATTCTATTCTATTCTATTCTATTCTATTCGGCTCAGTGGCTAAAACATCAAGCTTGTCGATCAGAAAGGTCCACAGTTCGAATCCCTACCTGCGTGAGCAGGGGGTTGGACCATATGACCTTCAAGGTCCCTTCGAACTCTACCCTACCCCTATTCCCTCTCCTCCCCTCCCCATTGGCAGCCCATTTTAACCCCAGGGTAACTGCGGTGGGGGGTGGGGTGGGGGTGGAATTGTGAAGAGAAAATCAGAGATCAAGTTGGACTCAAAAGGACGGTTTAAATCCATGTCCCTCAATGCGGGCCGCTTTTGTGATGGGTGGACTTCAACTCCCAGAATCCTCTCGCTAGGAAAGGGCTGGCTGGGGAGTTCTGGGAGTTTTTTTTTTTTTAAATTTTATTTATATACCGCCCTCCTCCCGAAGGACTCGGGGCGGTGTACAGCCAAAATTAAAACATAAATATACAATATCATAGTTCAAATTAATTAAATTTTAATTAAAGGCGGTTGAAGTCGAGCCATCTTCAAAGCGGCCCAGATTGAGGGAGACACGGGACTTTTAAAAAGGCTTTGATCCTTTGACTTTTCGTTTGAAAATTCCGCCCAGAGTTGCCCTGGGGGATAAGATGGGCAGTCCATAAATTTAATACATTTATTTATTAAGGTTTTTTTTCCCCCCTCATATTTTTTTCGCTTCTCACACAATCCGCCACAGGCAGGGAGGACAAAACCTTCACCCCACAACTTTCCACGACCACCCCAACCCCCTCATAAGCACCCGCCACGCGGCCTTGGCTCCCAAATCCCATCGCCTCAAACAGCTCGCTTCCCCGGCCTGCGCACCATGGAGACTGTAGTCCCCGGTCTCTGGAGAGCGGGAAAGCCGACAGTGCGAGGAAAGCTGAGGAGATAAAAGGCCGCCCTCACCTTCCGTGTTGGTGGCAGGGTCGAAGCGTTGGCCGCATCCCCGGTTGTAGCAGAGCAGAGCCATGAAGCCGACGAAGGAGAAAACGCCGGTCGCTTCTGATTACAGTTAGGCTTGAATGATTGACAGGAAGGAAGTCGCCGCCTCTTCCGCGGGGGGGGGGTGTTCCTCGGACAGTTTTGCCGAGCGGCAATTTTTCGGGAACCTTCGCGAAACTTCGCCGGGCTGAGGCGGCGGGCGCAGGCGCAGACGCGTAACGCAGCGGGCGCGTGGAACTGGAGGGAAAGGGAGGACGAGCGGCGCATGCGCGTTAGGGAGCCGGGTTAGGCGCCTGTTTTAAGTTTATCCAAGAGAGGCGAATTAAACATTTTTTTTTTTTTTTTTTTGCAAAAGCTAAATCTTGGTTATGGTTCACTGGGTCAAGAAATGGTTTGGTTTGCAGCGGAGCTAGGGCGGCCCGTTTTGGGTCTTGCAGGAACCTGGGAACTGGGTCTATCCAAGAAGTGGGTTTATTTATTTATTTATTTATTTATTATATTTCTATACCGCCTTTCTCCCGTAGGACTCAAGGTGGTGTACAGTCAAGAAAAATATAGACACACAAACATCATAAAATTGCTAATTAAAATTATTACTTAGTTTGGTCAATTAAATAAAACCAAAGGTTACTTGTGAACGGATTCCCAAAGGTGTTTTTTCGAGAGGCAACTGGACTTTCTGGTTTTTCTTTGAAGACGTTTCGCTTCTCATCCAAGAAGCTTCTTCAGCTCTGAAGAAGCTTCTTGAAGAGAATAGAATAATGGAATGGAATGGAATGGAATGGAATAGAATAGAATAGAATAGAATAGAATAGAATAGAATAGAATAGAATAGAATAGAATTCTTTATTGGCCAAGTGTGATTGGACACACAAGGAATTTGTCTTAAGTGTATATGCCCTCGGTGTACATAAGGAGAATAAAATACACTGCTCAAAAAAATAAAGGGAACACAAGCAGAAGACATCCGAGATCTGAATGAATGAAATAGCCTTATTAAATATTTTGTTCGTTACATACAGTAGTTTTGTGTTCCCTTTAGTTTGTTTGAGCAGTGTATAAACTACTGTATGTAAAGAACAAAGTATTTAATAAGGCTATTTCATTCATTCAGATCTCGGATGTCTTCTGCTTGTGTTCCCTTTATTTTTTTGAGCAGTATACATTCATCAAGAATAAAAAGATACAACACTTTTAGTGATAGTCAAGATTATTAATAAGCTATCAAACCGTACTAGGAAACAAAATACAATATAAATTGAAAGATACAAGCAACATGGTTATAGTAATAAGTGGGAAGAGATCGATAACTAGAAAGGAAAATAAGAATAATAGTAATACAGTTTTAGTATTACGAAGAAGAAGAGAGCAGAAGAAGCTTCTTGGAGAGAATAGAATAGAATAGAATAGAATAAAATAGAGTAGAGTAGAGTAGAGTAGAGTAGAATAGAATAGAATAGAATAGAATAGAATAGAATAGAATAGAATAGAATAGCTTTATTGGCCAAGTGTGATTGGACACAGAAGGAATTTGTCTTAGGTGTATATGTTCTCAGTGTACATAAGGAGAATAAAATACATTTATCAAGAATAAAAAGACACAACACTTAGTGATAGCCAAGGTTACTAATAAGCTATCAAATCGTACTAGGAAACAAATAAAAAACAATATAAATTGAAAGATACAAGCAACATGGTTATAGTAATAAGTGGAAAGAGATAGATACTAGTAAGGAAGAGAAGAATAATAGTAATGCAATCTTAGTATTACTAAGAAGAAGAAGAAGAGAGCGGAAGAAGCTTCTTAGATAAGCGAAATGTCTTCAAAGAAAAAAACACAGAAAGTCCAGTTGCCTCTTGAAAAAGCGCCTTTGGGACAACCATGACCTGGATGACTGAGAATCTCCATAGACATGTGTGAACAGATCGTTTGCAAGACAAGAGCAATGGATGTGTGGGAAGCTCCCGCCCCAGAAGAATGAAATATTTTGGGAAATATTAAAAAAGGCAGAATATTATATTTTCCTAAAAGAGAAATGGAGAAACATGTCTTTAGAGGCAGGAAGTAGCTCCCCAGTCCTCCTTCTTATTAGCCAACAGCAGATGCCAGCACTTAAGGAGATAACAAGCTTATTGAAAGAGGAAGCCAATTATCTAGATGGCTCTGTTCATAAGGAAAGCAAAATACTGCCAGCAGAAGCCCATTCAAGACACGATATTTTGAAACTCCTTGCAGCAAAGTTTTGACAGCTAACCAAAGCAGAATAGTAGGATTAGAACAAGCAGCCCTCATCCAAGATCCAACACGGGACAAAAGCCATTAGCCACAATAGGAATTGCCCAACACCCTTTCAGAACCCCAAGCCCCTTAATTGCACTACCCCCAGAACAGTTCAAACTTCAAAGTCACAGAAACCTATCAAGATCCATCCATTCATTCAACCATTGGGTCAGCTTTCCCAGAATTGCATGCTGTGGTTCTACTCATCAAATGAATCGAATTTTTCTTTCCAATCAGCCTCCATTTTGTTTTCAGCGTCTTTCTCCTGGCTTGTAACTGAACCAGATGGACTTTCCTTCCAACAACATCATACTTCTGAATGCACCAGCAGTGATTCAGGTTGTAAAGGGGCCATTTCAATCTATGCCACTTTGAGCCTCTATTATTTCCCAGTGATGAGGAAATAATATATATTCAATATACTATATATTATATAATACCTGTTCTGCCCCAGCTCCGGACCCCAAAGAACGCAGCATACACAAACTCTATACAAAGCTTATTTTACTCAAATAACTTAGTCTTTATCATTCAAAGGCTGTTAATGAACTGTCTTAACAGCCTACCAGAATTCTAAGATAAGGTAATCACAGTCTTACTAGAGTTGGCAGAAAGCCCAGAAGCAATTTTGCAGACTCGAAGGAGAGTGATCTAAAGTTGTTCCCTACAACTTGCTGCAATCAGCGTTCCTCCTTAAATAGGCTAAGGGAGTGGCCAATTAGCCCCAAGCCTTACTCTCGAGGAGACCTGAGGAGCCACTCCTGCCTTTTGGCAGCTCTGCGTGCCCGTGCATCGAGAAGAGGCTCCTCCTCTTCGTCCTCTTCACTTAAAGGAGCTTCTGGAGGTTCTGAAGGCCCTGGCTGAATCCCTGCCTCTGGCATCACATCTTCTCCAGCCTCCTCACTGTCCGACTCGAGTGCCAGCTGCACAGGCTGCTGGTGCAGCACCACACCAGCCTCCTCGCTGTTGGAATCAGCTACAGGCCGCTGACGGGCCACAACAATACCAGGAATAATAATAAAAGATGGCAACAATATCTTCTTATCCCAGATCATTGGGAAGGACTTGATAGCTGGACAAAAATGCCAAACCCCAGTCTACATATTTGGCTGAATATGTTAACCACCTATAATATCACTACCCCAAGCCACGTTGCTTAGAGGAAAATAAACACAGCTGACTTCAAAAGAAGATGCTTCTTTGCTGGCTAATCACAATTACAGAAATCAAAGCTTTTTTTATTGATCTTTAGGGCAACTCCCACTGTTCTGTTGTAAAGCAGCTACCAGGCTAAACATTTCCAGTGAAAACAGGAAAGAATGTTGCAGGTTTTTATCTTCCTGGTTCAAACTGCTTGGCCTTTTGATATGCTATGCTTTCCAGCGGTGGATTTCACTTATTTTTACCACTGGTTCGCCCTGCACGCGAACACTCGCTTCGTGCACGCCTTCTGTGCATGCGCCTGGCAGGGGTGAAATCCAGAGGTTCTGACAGGTTCTGGAGAACCGGTAGCAGGCATTTTGAGCAGTTCGGAGAACCGGTAATGGAAATTTTGAGTAGTTCAGAGAACCGGCAAATACCACCTCTGGCTGGCCCCAGAGTGGGGTGGGAATGGAGATTTTGCAATATCCTTCCCCCTGGAGTGGGGAGGGAATGGAGATTTTGCAGTATCCTTCCCCTGCCATGCCCAGTAAGCCACACCACGCCCACCAAACCGGTAGTAAAAAAAATCAGATTTCAACACTGGTGCCTGGCCTCAAAAACATGGCTAAATAGGACAGTATAGAGCCGGGGCAAGTGGGCCCACCCATGGTCTCCACTTCCTGTTCATTTGAACCAGTCCAAACTGGCTGAATACCACCTCTGATGCCTTCTTTATACAGTTTCAAGACTTATTTTTTTGAAGATGTGTGTTCTGTCCCCGTACCACGCACACACCCAACCAGCCAGCCGAGGGTTAAATAAACTCTTCAAACACTCAATGTCAGTGATAAGCAACTTGGCAGCAACTCCATGGCTGCCTGCCAAGAACTTTTACTCCGATAACACAGACAAAAATACACACAGTTTGAATAGTCCAGTTTGTAATTAAATCCACAGCAAATAGGTGTTGTGTCCGAAGGTGCAAAGTGCCTCGCCAGAGATTAGCTTTGTCAGTCACAGAGTCCGAATGGCCACCACACTCCCTTTTATAGCCTGTGGGGTGTGATCCAGTGACTCAGCTAATCTCTGACACTCCTTCCCCTCTGCTGCGCACGCTTCTCCCTGCGCCTCTGGCGAGGGTCCAGCCAACACTTATTTTCCTCGTTGCTGTCTACCTGTGGCTGCGGGGACGTGCTTGGCTCTGAGCCTATCTTTTGGCCTTCGGTGTCCTCCAGAGGCATTGCCAGAGAGGAGAGTCCTGGAGAGGGAGGCCTTGCCAACTCCTCCCCCTCACTCTCAGAGTCTGCATCTGTCGATAGCCCAGGCTCAGGCAATGGAGCCACAACAATGTGCCCAAATTGTGCTCTTCAGTATCTAAATGTTCAGAACTTGAAAAGCAAATTAATGATGAGAAACAAGGTTTTCTCTAAAGAGTACAGTGTACACTTTGAAATACTGAAACAACAACAAATGTTTATGGCTAATAAATTCTCATTTCAAAATATTTGCAGTACAGCCTGCTGCAAAAAACCCCCCCATCTGTGACAACCTTTTAAGTGATATATACGAATGTTAATGAAATACTTGCAAGTAATTCCCATGAATACCCCCCACCTCTATTTTTGCTCCACACCTGCCCATTATTTATTGTATCCGGTTAAGTCTTGCAATGGGGACCAGAATTTCTGTTACAAAGTGAATTTTGCCTGATTTTATGACCTTTTTGCCATGGTGCAGTTGTTAAGTGAGCCATGTGGTCATTAAGTGAATCCAGCTCCCCACATTGACTTACAACTGTAATTGCAGGACTGGAGTTTGTAACTTGAGATCTGCCTGTAGCAGTGGTGAAATGTAAAATTTGTTACTACCAGTTCTGTGGGCATGGCTTGGGGTGGGGGGTGGGGGTTAATGTGACTGAGTGGGTGTGGGTAACTTTTTTTTTTTTTTTACTTTTAAAACTATTTTCCTACAACCTCTTCAGCCGAAGAGGTTGTAAAAAAAATGCTTTTAAAAGCCTCTGACAATCCCAGCTGAGCTGAGCGATCATCAGAGGCTTTTTTTTTAACTTTTAAAAACATTTTTTTGGCTGAAGAGGTTGTAGAAAAAATGCTTCTAAATTTTTTTTAAAAAGCCTCTAATGATTGTGCGGCTCAGCTGGGCATGGGGGGGGGCAGGGATTTTTGCTACCGGTTCTCCGAACCACCTGCAGCCATCGCTACTGGATTGGGCGATCCGGTCTGAACCAGGAGCATTTCACCCCTGGCCTGTAGCATTGTCAAATGCTAAATCTAGGGCAGAGGTCAAGGGTGGGTTCTACTTACTTTTACTACCGGTTCGTGCACGCTCTTCTTCGCATGCGCAGATCAACTTTGATGACGTCCGGGTCAGTGGGCAGAGCCTCCCGCTGGTTTTACTACCAGTTCTTGCGAACCAGTCTGAACTGGGGCAACCCACCACTGGCAGAGGTATCAAACTCAATTTCATTGAGAGCCGCATCAGGGCTGTGGTTGACCTCGGGGTCGGGGGGGGCAGCTGGGTGGGTGTGGCCAACTTAGTGGGTGTGGCCAGGTTGACACCACTCACTGGGCGTGGCCAACTGGGTGGGCGTGGCCAGGTTGACGCCCCTCTGCAAACTGCTGTTATGTTTCCTCTTCGCATTGGGTAAACCGGGCCGAAGCAATGAGGGCCAGCCCCTTACATTTTCCAGGACGATGTGGTCAGATCCGCGGGCCTTGTGCTTGACACCCCAGATCTAGGGAATAACAAAACTCTACCGTCCCATTGCCCCATGAAACATAGAGCAAATATTATAACAAACTTCAAAACATTTTTTTTTCAGATGCCAATGGGAAGGACACCAAAATTACAGAAATAATTGAATTGCTGCCCACAATTCAGAGATCAAATGCAATTGGATATCAAGAGCAGGTAACACTAAGCAGATCCTAGATTATTTAACCACAACTTTGACGGAGAAATGTCCCAGACTGAAAATAAACAGTTGTTTCTTGTACTCCTAGAAATTAATTGGATGGTTTTCTACTTAAGCATCTTTTGCATTATGAATGATTGGTCTCCATCAAGAAATGTACCCATCATTCAGAGTTCATTAAAAGTTTCTGTCCTCACAAGCTGTGTTAAAGGCAGCTATTTAGAAGTAATGATTGCTCATTAAGTCCCACTTTTAGTGCTCTCTTAGATGCTGTTGTTGACATTCTTATTAACTGTGACAAGTATAATAATGAAATGATTTCCACATATGATGTCAGTGTGACTTTGAAAAGGGGGCACACTTGATTGCAAAGACTACAACATTGGTGGTTATTTACAGCTCCTTTTGGGTTGGATGATTGCAAAAACACAGGACTTCTTCAACTTATGATTGCTTAGTGACTTTAACAGAATAGAATAACAGAGTTGGAAGGGACCTTGAAGGTCTTCTAGTCCAACCCCCTGCGCAGGCAGGAAATCCTATATTATCATTTCAGTCAAATGGTTGTCCAGTCTCTTCTTAAAAACCTACACTGTTGGAGCACCCACAACTTCTGGAGGCAAGTTGTTCCACTGATTAATTGTTCTAACTGTCAGGAAATTTCTCCTTAGTTCTACGTTGGTTCTACTTTTAATAAGTTTCCGCCCATTGCTTCTTGTCCTGCCCTCAGGGGCTTTGGAGAATAGCTTGACCCCCTCTTCTTTGTGGCAGCCCCTGAGATATTAGAACACTGCTATCATGTCACCTCTAGTCCTTTTTTTTCATTAAACTAGACATATCCAATTCCCACAACCGTTCTTCATACGTTTTAACCTAATCATTTTGTTGCTCTTCACTGCACTCTTTCTAGAGTCTCAAAATCTTTTTTATATGGTGGCGACCAAAACTGGATGCAGTATTCCAAGTGTGGTCTTACCAAGGCATTATAAAGTGGTATTGACCCTTCACGTGGTCTTGATTCTATCCCTCTGTTAATGCAGACTATTTGATGTTACCACCTATCTGAAAAAAAGAGTTATCAAAGTCTCCTTTGAGTCAAGTTTGACTCCTGATGCCAATGTTGACATGTCTAATACTAGTTATCTTGGCAATAGTATTTAGTGGTTGCCCATTGATTTCCAGTTATTTCCTATGAATCCTGGGATTTTCTGACAATCCTCCATTCAATGGTAGCCTGGTGTTGGAAGAAATATCCATCTGGTTCAGTTCCAAGCTGGAAGTTCCACACTGGAAACATGGAGGCTGATTGGAAAGATGGTTTAATGATGAAGCAGAACCACCAATCAGGTGTAATTCTGGGTAACTGACCACATGGAGCTGAGAGCGAGGGGTTTTTGTACCTTCTCGTGGGCTTTGCACTTGAGCTTCCTGTTCCTGTGCAAGAACATGTATTCTATTGGCTGTTGCCAGACTCCTATGGGGCCATGTACAAATCCTAGGAGTTTGTCTTAGCTAAGTTTGGTTGAAGCCTGGAGGGTGATGCAACGTCCCCAGGAGATTGTGCAATGTGGTGAGCTCTGCTGTTAGATGATAGAGGGTTAATCCTATTATGTCCTGTGGGGAGTGGTGGTCTTCAATTTTTTTAAACAATCGATTCTCTGCCCTATTGACTGGCTGGGTGGGCATGGCTGGGTGGTCATGTAATGGCATTTGCCGGTTCGCCGAACTGCACAGAATCTTAACAATCAGTACACCTGAACCGGTGCGAACCGGCAGCAGCCCACCTCTGCCTGTAGGATCATGTCTTAATCCCATCATCCTAGAGCTGGAGATCTTTTGTTTTATAGATAGGCTGGCCCAATCTTTCTCAATGGGCACAAAATATCTGCTGGGGGCTATTAAGAAACACTTGGGGGCTGCTTTCTGCCTCCAAGAGCACGTTTCTCTATTTCTCCTTTAGGGAAATATAATATTCTGCCTTTTTAATATTTCCTAAAGTATTTCATTCTTCTAGGAGAGGGGTGGGTGCTAGCTTTCTACACTGGCAATCCTGTTTAGCATCTTTAAAGATCAGCCAAGGTTGGCTTTGTGCTGTCATCTTGTTAGACAAGTACACAATGGCAGAATTTTGAACTGGTCTCTTTTCCATCCAAATATATGTTTTCCCATTTGCCTCGTTTGGGTTTCCTTGTAGATAGCTAATAATACTGTTGTATTCATTATATTGATAACCATGCTTCCTCTTCTGTTTAAAATATAAAATGTTAAGCGCTAACAAGCTCCTTTCACTGTAACTGAATTTTTAATACTTGATTTTGGTTGAGATATATAGGAAGTTCATAAAAGTAGCAGTAGATGGCACTGAAGGGCCTAATTCAGAAAACACCAGCCTATTTAAAGTCTAAACTGAATTATATACTCCTGGATAAAGTTATTACTTAGAATTTCCAATACTCAGAAAGAAAGTTGAGTGTTCTTGCCCATTTTTTTTCTTCCTTCTTACCAAGATTGAGTTCTTGGCATCTCTAGTTTGAATCTACCTAAGAAAATTACTGTGGTAGAATTCGTTAATCCTGGATTTTGATTTGTCTGTTCAGAAATAAACCAAGCCATCTATATTTTAAGATGCAATGCAACAGCTAAGCAACTGAGTGATGAATGTTAAGGTTCAACAGTAGCATTTTTGATGTATGTGGGTGTATGTTTGTGTGAGAAAATCCACGATGATCGTGCTATTCCTTTATATAATCTCTTAATTTTTTTGTCCCCAGCCCACAGATTCCAATCAGGTGCAAGTCAGATTCAAAAACTACATTTGATCCAATTCCAGAGCAGTCCAGTTTTACCTGAGCTCTAGTTACAATTAATGTTAAATATGTGGAGGTATGTATCTAGGGCTGACTTTCTCAATCTTGGCAACTTGAAGATGTGTGGACTTCATTTCCCAGAATTCCCCAGCCAAGCTGATTAGGGAATTCTGGGAGTTGAAGTCCATACATCTTAAACTTGCCAAAGTTAATAAACACTGATCTAATGAGAAGCATACACTGTAAGTCTGGAAAATGTGGTGGCTGCTTTACCAATACGTTTATTCAGCTCAGTATCTAAAGAGAGAGTGTCAGAGATAGTTGAGCCGAGGTACACAAAGTCATGGACAATCTCCAGTTCTTGTGCAGAGATTGTAATACAGGGAGGTGAATCCATGTCCTGATCCATGACTTGTGTTTTTTTCAGGCTGATTGTTAGTCCAAAGTCTTGGCAGGCCTTGCTAAAACTATCCATAAGTTGTTGAAGGTCTTCAGCAGAGTGAGCAGTGACGGCAGCATCATCAGCAAAGAGGAAATCCCGTAAGCATTTCAGCTGGACTTTAGACTTTACTCTCAATTTAGGGAGATTAAAGAGTTTTCCATCTGATCTGGTCCG